>NC_056691.1:27152954-27455984 GCF_018350215.1 Panthera leo
GGGGCAGTGCAAGCCAGAATTCAAGACTAGCTGTCTAGTGGATAGCTGCATGTTTCAAAATCATCACGAGAGGGGAAACCATATTGTATTTGATAGGAGAAACGCTGGTGTGCAAAGAGAGGTCCACGTAGGTTTCGAAGAGGTGACTGCAAACTTTTTTGACAAAGAGGATAAGGTGCGTTGGGTAACTCCAAGGAATTTGTTATTTACAGGCACGTTCCTGACGTTTTGACCATCAGGCATTTTTCTCAAATGAAATGCCAACAATGTGCCTGAGAGCAACAAACGTCTTTTGTTTGGAGGCTATCATTGTGCTCCTGGTGAGGTGGGTCCCCCCTCGGGTGTGCCCTCTGTCCCCCCCCCCCCCGCCCCCCCACTCCAGCTCAGGGGACACTCACCAACCTTCTCGTGTTACACTGGCCACACATACCAGCCCTGGGGAGTGCCATGACACTCCGCCATTCCCCCGTAAAAACCCTGACTAAGCTGACCTGGTAGCGAAGCTCTCGGAACCCTCCCCAAACACTTGTATATTACCTTATGAGTTCAGTTTCAGGCATTCTGGCTGATACACCCTCTCTGAAGGGTATGTTTCCATCTTTGCCTTGGCTGCCAAGAATTTGAGAATGACACTGAATTACAATAACTATATTTCCTTTCTGTCTATACAGAGAAGCATGGCTTTAGAGAAGTGTGTAGTTTGCTAGGCTGACTTAACAAAGTACCACAGACTGGTGATTTCTACAACGGGATGCATTTTCTCACGGTCCTGGAGGCTAGAAATCGAGATCATGGTGTCAGCAGGCTTGGTTTTTTGAAGCCTCTCTCCTTGGCTTCTAGATAGTTCTCTCTGTGTCTTCTCTCGGTACCTGTGTCCACATTTCCTCTTCTCTTTTTTTAATATTTATTTATTTATTTGGGGAGAGCGCAAGAAGGGGAGGTGGCAGAGAGGGGGGGACGGAGGATCTGAAGCGGGGTCTGTCAAGTGGGCTCTGTTTGAACCCCACATCAGGCTGACAGCAGCGAGCCCGATGTGGGGCTCAAACTCACAAACCTGAGCTCGTGACCTGAGCCGAAGTAAGATGCTCAACCAACCGAGCCACCCAGATACCCCTACATTTCCTCTTCTTATAAAGACACCAGTCATATGAGATTTGGGTCCATCCTAGTGACATCATTTTTAACATAATTACTTCTTTAAAGGCCGTGTCTCCAAACACAACTATGTTCTGGAGTACTCAGGGTTAGGTGTTCAACATATGAATTGGGGGCTTGGAGGCCCATAAAAAGTAACTTGTCCAAGGTCATAGAGCTAGAAAGTAGAAGCATGAGGAATTGAACCTGGGCACTCTGACCCAGAGCCTGAGTTCTTAACCACTGCATTGCAAATCTCCAGTATGTGTCTTAGAAAGCACACTGAAGCTGGAATAGGGAACATGCATTGGAGGGGACGAGGCTGGAGGAAGGAGGACCAGAATGGTGGCTGCCATTACGGTCCAGTTGAGAAATAATCACACTTAACTTGGACAGCAGCAAGGGGCGTGGCAGAAAAGGATAACTTCAGGGGAGATTAAGGAGGTACAAGAACCTGATGATCCAGGGGGTCTGGGAATGGAGGAGAGGGAGGAGTGGAGAATGTCTGCCAGGCTTCTGGCTTGGGCACCTGGTGTGTGGGAGTGCTGCCTGGTGGGAAGTTAGGGAACCAGCCCAGGGCTGACCTCTGCATCCAAGCTGTCTGCAGACCCTCTGAGGAAGCTTGTCTTATCTGGTTGTAAGAATCCCTGTGGGCTGATGTAAGACAAACTACAACTATTCTCAGTTGATTGATGCTCTACAGTGCATTTATGTCTTCCTTCCAGAAAGGCTTATGGCATCCTTGAAATATGCATTTTCTTCTGTTTTCATTTAAACAGTCACTTTCTGGATTCCTCATGACTTGGATCATGGACTGATTTCTCTGACTGTCTCATTCTTTGTGTCTCATCTCAGTGAGGAGAATTCCAGGACTCTCCAGGTGTGTGTGTGTGTGTGAGTGTGAGTGTGTGTGTGTGTGTGTGTGTGTGTGTGTGTGTGTGAAGTCATGGGCTCTATCAGCTCTGCAGTCACTTGAAATTATAATTACACCGAATGTGGACAAAGTGCTTTCATTAGGGATGAAGTTAAAACTGATAGTCTCCTTGTCACCCAGAAAGACTTTTAGAGCCAGCTATGAACTCTTCACCCATAGTCCAGATGATGGCTCCGTAAACTGCGGTGCATGAGCCAAATCTGAGCTACACATTTTATTTTTATTTTCATTGAGGTAAAAATCGGCATAACAGGGGCGCCTGGGTGGCTCAGTCGGTTAAGCGTCTGACTTCGGCTCAGGTCACGATCTTGCACTCCGTGAGTTCGAGCCCCGCGTCGGGCTCTGGGCTGACGGCTCAGAGCCTGGAGCCTGCTTCCGATTCTGTGTCTCCCTCTCTCTCTGCCCCTCCCCCGTTCATGCTCTGTCTCTCTCTGTCTCAAAAATAAATAAATGTTAAAAAAAAAAATCGGCATAACATCTAGGTAACAACTCGGTGGCATTTCATACATTCTCGGTGTTGTGCAGTTCTCAGTGGAACTGCTCTTTGGTTCCAGAACATTTTCATCACCACAGAAGGAATCCCCTTACCTGTTAAGCAGCGACTTTCCATTTCCTTCTCTTCCCGGATCCTGGCAATCACCAATCTGCTTTCTGTCTCATTGAATTTGCCTAGTCTCAGTATTTCATATTGACAGAATCGTACGATATAGGAGCTCTCGTGTACATACATCAGGATGTATTTCGTGTAGCATGAGGTGTGTGAGGTTCATCCATGTTGTAGAACGACTCGGTACTTCATTCCTTTTTTATTGACTGAATAATATTTCATCGTGTGTATATGCCTGCAACTTCTTTATGCATTCCCCTGGTGACGGGTATTTGAGTTGTTTCTACTTTTGGGCTCTTATGAACGGTGCTACAAACCTATGTGTGCATGTCCTCGTTTGAGTCACTGTTTCCAATTCTTTTGGATAGACACCTAGGAGTGGCATTAGAAAGAGTCCTTTATATATTCAGGATCTTGGAGCCTTACTAGCCTCATAAAGGGAGTTATGAGGCTCCCTGTTTTTCTGGGAGAGTTTGAAGAGGATGGGTGTTAATTCTTCTTTAAATGCTTACTCCTTGTTCTTATAAATAAAGTTTTATCGGAACACAGCTGCATCCATTTGTACACATACCATCGATGGCTTCTTGGGCACTGCTATCAATGGCAAGATCCAGCACTGCAACAGAAATTATATGACCTGCAAGGCAAAAAATAATTATTACCTGTCCCTTTACAAGCAGTTTCGACCCCCAGCGTAGACCCTAAATCTTGTTTCCTGCTCCCCAAATTTCACTTTCATGGAAAGCTGAGCAATCTGCCTTTTCAGAATAGAATATTCACAGCAATTAAACAATTTCATTCGGCCGTTATATTGTGCAAATGCTGTTTCATAGGTACATTTTGTAGAATGGAATGAGGCAGAGCCTTAACCTACCACCCTATGAAATGATGCTGGGTGGCGTGGTGACGGTGGGGAGGGCTGGAGTGAATTGCATGGAGGGTACAGAAGTCAGGGAGGGAATGTGTCTGATCTGTGTAATGGGTGGGCCTGGGAGTGGGGAACCCCATTCAATAAGGGGAGACACGAGGAAGTCCATGTAGAGAGAAAGGTGATGTGTTCAATATTTGGTAGGCTGAGCCTGAGGTGAAATTGACATGTCCAAGCAGAGATGGCCCGAAGAGGGGACGAGTCACTATTAAGGAGGTCTCCTGCTAGCCTCTAAATAATTAATGTCCCCAGGCAGACTCTCAGATCCTTCTTGCTTGGAGAGGCATTTGCTGCCTAATTGGGCACTTCCAAAGAGATTGGATGTAGCTGACATTCCCCTCCCCCTGATTTGGAACCTTAATCCCATCTTCCTAGGCCCCTTCTGTCAGTCCCCAGAACTTTCTGCATGGTTTCCCTTTGGAGGCATATCACGTCCTCCACAAATTGAATTTCCAGTGACCTGCTGTGTTTTCCGTCTGAGGTGCCTAAGCAGATTACGTTTTTCCTAACTCACTAAGCGCCCAATTTCATGTACCCAATTTCCATGATTTGTATTAAGTTAAAAAAATTTCTAGCATGTTTCAAAAAAATGTTTTTCTGCATTAAAAAAAATAACGCAGGGCAAGGGGTGAATCGTAACAAAGAACTCAAGAATAGAGAGGTGGTGGTAGAAAGACTAGTTGTATGCATGGGATCCATTTGAATACAGATTGAAGAAGAAACTCTGGGACATTTACAGTTTATGTAAATGTTTCAGATCCTGACAATATAGAAATCATATAAAGTAACCAACAGTGGAAGGTGTAGGGGCGGCAGGAGGAAGTGAAAGAAATTTCTCTTTCCTAGTAGGGAAATCGATCCAAACTATTTAAAAATAAAATGTGTATTTTAAATCATCAGCAGTCAATGATTCCAGACTGCTAATGACTTCACACTTTCTTCTCAATCTTAGATGGTAAAGAAATATTTACCTAAAATTCTGAAATCTCCTTTTCTTCAGTTTCTTTTTCCTTTGTTAAATGTGTGCAAAATAAGGTTAAATGTTTTATTTTTATTTATTTTTTTGATGTTTATTTATTTTGAGAGAGAGAGAGAGAGAGAGAGAGAGCAAGTGGGGGAGAGGGTCAGAGGGAGGAAGTGAGAGAATCCTGAGCAGACTCCACTCTCAGCACGGAGCCTGCCCATCACGGGGCTCGATGGCGAGGTCATGACCTGTGCCTAAATCAAGAGTCAGATGCTGAATCTACTGAGCCACCCAGGAGTTTCCAGATTAAGTGATTTAAAATGACACATGTTATATGAATTCATCCTAATGAAATCATTGTTTGTCTTTATATCTATCTATGTGTATCAAATTTTAATTTTTTTCTTTTATATTTTCCAGGTTTATTGAGATAGAATTGACATATACTAGTCATTCTTTTATCTGTATATTTTTCATTCTGTTATAATAAAATTTGTAGACTTCAAAAAAAGTTTTTTAATGTTTATTTTTATTATTTTGGAGAGAGAAAGAGAGACAGAGCACGAGTGGGGGAAGGACACCAAGAGAGCAAGACACAGAATTCAAAGCAGGCTCCAGGCTCCAACCTATCAGCACAGAGCCTGACTTGGGGCTTGAACTCACGAACCATGAGATTATGACCTGAGCCGGAGTCAGACACTTAACCGACTTAGCCACCCAGGCACCCCTGAAACTTGTAGACTTTTAACATTACTTATTTCTGGATGGTAAAATTGAGACTGGGTCGTTTCTTTCTTGGAACTTTTTACTTTGCTAAGCCTTTCTACACTATTATTACAAATATAGGTATCACTTAGGGTAAATTTAGATGACACTTTCCCATGAATTCAGTTTTTAAAGGTTTCAGATCTTAAGATTTCATTTAAAATTCCTGAACGCATTTGGGATTTCACTTACCATCATGTCATGAAGACTGTTTTACTACCCGTTATTCATGTGAAAGGAAGATTCTGGTATTTTCCCAAATAGTGCTGAGCTCACACATTTAATCTTGCAGGTGAAACTTGCCCAGAGGT
Organism: Panthera leo; assembly: GCF_018350215.1. Lineage (NCBI taxonomy): Eukaryota > Metazoa > Chordata > Mammalia > Carnivora > Felidae > Panthera > Panthera leo. The sequence goes on from NC_056691.1 coordinate 27,158,598, forward strand.
GTGAGCCTTTCCCTTAAGTTCCGTAGTCTCTCTTTCATAACCGGATCGGGCTTCTATTTCCAATGCAGAATCCCAGCCCAAAGGGAGGAACATCACACCAGCAGTTTTACTGGTCTTGGAAAACAGTAAGGCCATTGAAAATACTCAAGGAAATGGAAAAAACAAACAAACAAACAAACAAACAGTACATGTTACATGTGATATTTGGATCTATTGTAAAAGGGGAAAACAAATTGGAAATTAAATACAAACTGTGCTGTTCTGGTCGAATTCCTAATAACTAGGAAGTTTGTTTAGGGCTGACACGTGAGACTTAGCACATTCCTTTGTGACTACGTTCGCATTTGAATGGAAATGGACTGTTTTAAGAAGGAAATGGAAGCTTTAATCCTTGCATTCTCAGCTTCTGTTTCTCTTGTCCTTGTTACTTCTCTTCTTACCTTTCCTTTCTCTCTAGCTCTATTCCTCATCGTTCCTCTCCCCTGCATCCCACCTCCTCTCTCTTTAGTTTTCTTCTTCTGTTCTTTGAGATGCATGGAATTGTTTATGTAGGCCTCCCTTCCAGATCCTGACAGATGCGAGTGATGCCCTAACACCTTGCATCCAAGTCAAGCTTCAGGTTACTCCCGCTCCACTGTTTATGCTGCCCATTAAAGGCGTCGCTTTTTGGAAATGTATAAGGAGTTAAATGATCTCTGACAACTGTGAACTGTAGAAAAGAAACAAAAAAGGACCGTATTCTTCAAAGAGCTGCCTTTAATACTGAGAAGCCCTTGCGAAACGTCCGAGTCTGAAGTATGGCAAATGTGAATTGGCCGTAAACCCAGAAGGAGCTGGTTCTCTTCCCTTCCCTCAACCTCCCCAGCTCACTTCCCCGCTGCCCGTTCTCCAGTTCTCCTCTCCAATACAACACTCCCCAGTGCGTTTTAACTCACCTCTGATAGCCTCTCAGACTTTTGGGAATACTATCTTCTTCCGGTACTTTTTTCTTTCTAGAAACCAATAGTGTACCACTCAGACTCATGAGGTGAGAAAGCAGAAGTTCTGAACCTTTGATGGTGTCCCCGACAGGCTTCCCACATACTTCTGCCCTTGGAAACCATCAAATGTCCCTTTCCTCCTACTGCCTTGACAATGAACTTGAGGGGCATGTGGCTCAGTCGGTTGAGCCTCCAACTTCTGCTCAGGTCATGATCTCGTGGTTCACGAGTCCGAGCGCCACATCAGGCTTGCTGCTGTCAGCCTGTCTGTGCAGAACCCGCTTCAGATCCTCTGACCTCCTTCTCTCTCTGCCCCTCCCCCACTTGCACTCTCCCCCAAATAAATAAATATTAAAAAAAAAATAAGAGCGAACTTGATTATGCCTGGGCGCTTTATAGACAGGTAGCAATTGTAATAAGAAATAGTGTGGATCATTATTAAGTCATTCAGAATGAAGGAGAACCCTGCAACTCTTCATAGCCTTCTTCCTGTCTCTGATGTTCTACCTAATCTCTTCTATGATCTAAATCCAATGTGTTCTATTAGACTCAACTCAAGCCCCCATTGGTCATACTTTTTCTGATTTCTCCAGTGGACACTGAGTAGACACTGAGAGCTTTGTTTTCTGACCTACATTTGTAGTGCCTATAATAATTCAATACAGTTGACCTTTGAACAACTTGGGGTAAGGGGCCTCGCTCCCCTTGCACAGTCAAAATTCTGTGTATAACTTTTGAATCCACAGAAACTTAACTACGAATAGCCTACCGTTGACCGGAAGCCTGACCCATAACATAAACAGCCAATTAACACATATCTGGTATGCTATATTTTTATATGCTGTATTCTTACCAAAGAGTAAGCTAGAGAAAAGATATGTTGTTAAGAAACATTTACACCACTGTACTGTGTTTACTGAAACAACAACAACAATAACAACCACAACCCAAGTATAAGTGGAGCCATGCAGTTCTAACCCATGTCGTTCAGGGTCAGCTGGACTCATATATTTGGCTAATTTATGTGTATTTTTGCCATTATTTAGATTCCACATAGCTTTACTACTTTAAAGAATCATCCATTGAAAGTGTATTAGCGAATATGGTGAAATACTTGCACCTTGGAGGTCGGTTTACAAATTTGAAGACTGTCTTGTTTTTGGGTTGTATCATTTATGGACATCATCTTCAGGGTCTATACCACGCAGTTTGGTGCCTAGTTATGTAATGTCAATAGATTAACATTTCGAACGGCTTGCTGGGGTGGTTCCTATTGAGTACAGATTTCTGTGCATTAGTTTGGTATCCTTAGCAAGGTTGTAAATTTCTTTTTTTTAAATGTTTTTAAATTTATTTTTGAAAGAGTGCAAGCAGGGGAGGGGCAGAGAGAGAGGGACAGAGGATCTGAAGCGGGCTCTGCATTGACAGCAGTGAGCCCATTGTGGGGCTTGAACTCAGGAATGTGAGATCGTGACCTGAGTCGAAGTCAGATGCTCAACCGACTGAGCCACCCAGGGGCCCCAAGATCGTAAACTTCATAAGAACTGAGACCACGGCACGTAGTTTTAACCTCCCTCCTCTTTCCATCCTCAGATCAGAGCTGAACACATTCAGGGGCTCCATCAATACTCTGAGTGCTCACAACAGAGGTTTTGAGAGCTGGAAGAGAGCTTAGAAATCATCTGTCACTCTCTCACTTCCTGTTTAATTAGTGTATTTGCTTTTGTCTCAAATTCTTTCATGGGGCTATGCAAACAACAATTTTACTTTTCATTGTATAAAATTTCATTGAAAACTGCGTGTGTAATTACCTGAAAAGAAAAAAAAATTCTGCTCAATGGCTAAGTTTCAGTTCCCAAACCTCCCCCTTGGCAAAGCCTTCCCTGACTTTTCCTGGATGATTCATTTACTCATCATCCTAGGCCAGCCATTATTTCATAAACTATACTTCCTTGTAGGTTATATGCTTGTATAAGTTGATTGTTCTTCTCCTCACTAGACTTTGTAAGCTCCTTAAGGGAAGAGACCACTTCATTGAATTTTGCAAGCAAACACCGACACTTTCAAGAAAATGGCAATGATCCAAGAATGCGTCCTTGCATTCTTGGGACATTATGGGGCAAAGAGGGTGTGGGGGTTGCTGGACACGCATCATTCTCAAACTAAGTTTCCCTCTGTCTCTCTTTTACATTCTGTCCAACTCTACAGAGAATAGCAACGCAGCCAAGAAAAGATAGGACAGACTTAAAACCAAGAACATCTTTGCTTCTCTTTCATATTAGAAAAGCAATAGAAACTGATTGTAACAAATTTGTAACACATTTAACTGATTGTACAGACAAGTACAGAGTTAAAAGGAAACGTTTTTTTTCTTGGTCACTCCATTTCCAGTCCCAGAAATAAGTACTGTTAACAACTTGGGGGTGTCATTCTACAAGTTTTTGGAGTGCTTATGCAAATCTCTCCAAACTAATGCATATCCCCACCCCACCCCCAAAATTCAGTCGACTATTGTGTTGCTTTGGCAATTTACTTTTCTTTTCATTATGTGGCATAGATATATTAACACATCTAGAAGGACCTCATGAAGTAGAGTCGCTTCATAGTTTAGAGTGTTGTGAAATGCATTTTACCTTTTGACTGTGATTAACATTTAGGTCTTCACTATAATTTTGCCAGTATCAACAAAGTTGCAGAATGTATATTTGTAAGAATAGCTTTAGGTCCACCTGCTAGTTGGTCATATTTCCTTAGTAAGTGCTCCTCAAAGTGGAATCATGGAATGTAAGGAGTCGTCCATTTGAAATTTTCAGGAATGTTGGCAAATGATTGTTCAGAAGGTCGTACTGATTCATCCTGCCAGTGTTCCAACTGAGTACGCTCTACCTTTGACATTTTGCTAGGCTGACAGTCATTGAAGTTTGCATTTCTGTAGTTACTAGTGATGTTCAACATCTTTTTTGTATTTTAGCCATGTGCATTGGTCCTGTGAATTGTCCATTTATAATTTCCCCTCTCCTATTGTGCCATGCATCTTTAACATTAATTTATAGGAATCCTTTATATACCACGGATTTTATCTTTTTTTTTTCTTTGCAAATATATTCTTTCAGCTGGCTACTTCCCTTTCAAATTTTGTTCATGTGTTTCTTGCCTTATAGAAGCTTTATATCTTTATGTAGTCATTCCTATCCATCTTTCCCCATGAAGAAAGCGCTGTGATTTGTATACTCAGTGCCATTTAGTGAGATGCAAGGAAGGGACTTGGGCACTAATTGTGGCTGAGTGATCTTTAATAACTAACCCAGGCATTCAACAAGCATGGGAGCATTTTCTAGGTGCTGAGCACTGGGATAAATGCTGAATGCGACACAGTCTGCCCCCTCAGGAAGCTTAAAGTCTCTTGTGAGAGACTCAAAATGTTTGTAGACTAGAAGGGGCGGTGCTACGTTAGGAATAAGCATAGAGCAGGCGGAGGGCGCTGCGGGAGGACTTAGGGCATTTAACAAAGTGCTTGCTGGGCGGCCAGGGACAGAGTCAATCTGGAAGAAGACCTAAATGAGCTGCATTCTTAGCTTGTCCCAGAGAGAGGAAACGGAGCTGGAGGGAAAGATGTTGGTGGCCTATCAGAATGCCTCCAACCAGCACGTCTCAATTTATCGTCCCACTAGGAGACACCCAGGTGTTCCTGAGCCAAGGAACGCGACTCCAGGCCAGACACAGGCCCGGCAAAGCCACACCTGGGTCTGCAGTGCCAGTGACGGACAGACTCGCTTGTTATTTAACTTCTTAGTGCCAGTTTCCTAAACTGCAAAACTAAATGAGATATTAGCGGCTGCCTCACATAATGGGGGAGATTCAACAGCATAACAAGTGGAACGCCCCTTGCACAATACTTGAAGCCAAATTTTGTTTCTCCAATCTCCCCCTTGAGTTTTTCCTAGAGTGCCAAGTTCTGGTCATTTAACGATTTTTTTTTTTTTTTTTGATATAGACAAAGATAAGCCGCTGACTTTGTCTAAAAAATGATCCCTAGGCTGTCACTAATGACTTATGTTAAAGGTGTTTGTGGATTAAAAAAAAAAAAAAAAAAAAAGACTAGGTTTCTATCTCCCACAAATATGAGATGTGGCATTAAGTATCCAAAAAAAAAAAAAAAAAAAACAAGAGAGAGAGAGAGAAAATTGTATTTTTCTTCTTTATATGAAATTAGCTTCTCCTCTCTTCCTTATTTATTACATTCTGCCCCTAAGCGGGACTCTGTTTCTGCTATTTCAAAAATGCATGCAAGTTATTTCAGAGGATTTAACAAATCCCTCCCCCCCCCATACCTTCCTCCCTCTCTCTGCCTTTCTTATGTGTGTGAACACACCCTTATGTGCATTTATACATTTGACCATTGTGGCATGATGATTTCCTGAAAAATTGATGTGTCTTTTTTTAAATGTTAATTTATATACTTTTGAGAGAGAGCGAGAATGGGGGAGGGGCAGAGATAGAGGAGGACAGAGGATCCGAAGTGGGCTTTGCATGGACAACAGCAAGGCCCATGTGGAGCTTGAACTCACCAACCTGTGAGATCGTGACCGGAGGTGAAGTCAGATGCCCAACTGACTGAGCCACCCAGGCGTCCCTAATGTGTTTTTGTTGTTGTTGTTCTGTTTTTTTTTTTTTTTCTTTTGCCTTTCCCGATTAAAAAAAAAAAAGAAGGTGGGCTCTCTCTCTCTGTCTCTCTGTCTCTCTCTCTCTCAGCTTTAGAGATTTTACAGAATCTAAATATAAAAGCTGCTGCTTGTGAGCAACCTCTTTTGAAACATAAAGCTCATTGAAGTTGTTTTCTTTTTTTTTTAATTGTTTATTTATTTATTTTTGAGGAGGGGAAGAGAGAGAGAGGGAGAGAGAGAGAGAGAGAGAGAGAGAGAGATCACAAGCAGGGGGAGGGCAGAGAGAGGGGAGAGAGAGGATCCCCAGCAGGTTCCGCACCGTCAGCACACAGCCTGATGCGGGACTCGAACTCACGAACCGCAAGATCGTGACCTGAGCCAAAACCGAGGGTCAGACATTTAACTGACTGAGCTGCCCAGGCGCCCCTGAAGATGTTTTCTGAGACATCTCATGGGGTGGGGGCAAGAGGGAGAAGTACCTTGGAGAGCAGCATAGCAAGAGCAATCGTGAGGGGCAGTTTCTAAACCTGAAACAAGGTCAGAGGCCAGCAAGTTTCTCAAGTGACGCTACCTGCACCTACCAGGTGACATATCTCAGGGAGACCTCTGAGAGCAAAAGGCTTTGTGGTGCTGTGGCAGGGCAAGGACCTTAGCTTTAGAATTTCTGTAACCGAGCTCTCTTACCCTGCAGGGAGGCCTCTGGGCCTGACAGTGAGACCAAGGGAGCATGGTGCTCTGAAGAATAGGGTCCTGCAGCAGGTTCTACGTTCTGAAGATGCTCTGGATGGTATGTCCTGTGCCACATGCCTTTCTTCAATGTGGCCCTGCCACACCCTCATCAAAGGGAGGGGATTTATTTATCTTCCCTTGAATCTGGGCTGGCCTAGAGATTTATTTGGACACTTAAGAAGACTTGGAGCTTCTGGAAAGCTCGTTCTCTAGAAACTCCTTCCTGGGATGTTCTACCTCAGAATCCCGCCGCTCTGCTGTAATAAACCCAAGCTACGTAGACAGGCCACATGCCCGCGCTCCCGTCAACGGTACTGACTGAGCTCATCTTTACCGCCAACTCAGCCCACTGTCCAGCCCAGTGCCTGACATGCCAATCAAGAAGCCTCCAGAGGATTCTAGCCCCCAACCATTCAAGTCTTCCCATCAGAATCCATGGTCATTCTGGAGCAGAGACAAGCCAGACTCACAGTCCTAACTGAATTCCACCATAAGATTCATCACTGCAATGAAATGGTTCTTGTTTTTTTTTTTTTTTTTAATGCAATTCAGTGTTATTTTATGCCACTAACTTAAAAAAAAAACAACCTAGTTTTATTGAGATATGAGGTATAATTTATGTAACATAAGATCAACCATTGGAAGTGCACCATTCAGTGGGGTTCAATGTCACCCACCGTCAATTTTAGGATAAGCCCATCACCCCCAAATTTCCATTTTCATCTTTTCTAGTCAATGTTCACTCTCAATGAGTAGATAATCCTCCCAGCTGGGAACTCACTTAATATTACAATAAACCATAGTTATCCTCACTACTTATGGGACTGTCCTAGACTCCTTGATGTTTTGTAACCCAATCTACATTGTTCTGGAACTGAATCCAGGTGGCTTTCTCTCCAGTGACAACCCCCTCCACCAATGACATCTTCAGAGACTAAGAATTAAAAAAAAAAAAAGAAAAGAAAAGAAAAAAAAATTCTCATGGAGGTGACACTAAAGCATCTGAGAGAGACCAATAAAAATATTACCTAGGGTCTAAACAGTTTGAGACGTGAGGGGGTTACGTGAAGCAAAGAACACAGCCCCTACCAACAATATTCTCTTTCTTCCTTGTTTTTAAATCACATCGATTTACCAAGAGAAGACATGTGAGTGCCCTCCTTAGAGCTTTTGGAAAGAGTTCCAAGCATGCTGGAGCGTCTCAATAAATAGGGAACATCTCGATAGTGGCTCATTTGCCTAATCAATCCTTCCTCTCAGACATTTTGATATTTAGGTTGGCAAAGAATAAAAATAGGAAGTTCCTGAACTTCTAAGGAATTTTAAGTCTAGGATTCCTTGAGACGATGGAAGCATAATAGCTTCCCCCTGGAGACTGTGACTTTCATTTCCTTGTACAATCCTGAAGCAGACCTGAGAAGCAGGTCCGTGTGGCGGCACCCAGAGAATGGCCCGGTAAGATTGGTAGCATTTCCCACTTAAAGGTAGTCCATGGGGGTAGAGGAGACTGCTCTGCTCACCATATTCTGTAGCTATTTGTGGCTCATGGACATGTGTAGAGCTCTTAGAAACTGTTCTAGAAATCAGTCAGCCCCTTGACTTCATCACATTATGAACCATACATGAACCTGAGTCTATCAACTCATATAAACAGGGAACATCGAATCCCAATTTCCTTAAAATCTGGTTGAATTAGTCTAAAGGAGCATTCAATGATCTTTCCATGTAGCTTGGGTTTTTTCTAGAAAAGTCAACCCCAAATGAGGTCCTGGGAGGTCACAGATATTTGGAGGATCTTTGACTGTGTTATGTTCCTTAACTCTGTCTATTTAAAAAAGTTTTATTGAGATATAATTGATATCACAAAAATCTGCATATATTTACTGTATGCATTTTGATCAGTTTGGCTGTAGATATACATCCATGATACCATCACTACAATCAAGGTATTAAACATATCTATCACCTCCAAAAGTTTCCTTGTGTTCTTGTGTGTGTGTGTGTGTGTGTGTGTGTGTGGTAAAAACACTTAACATGAGATCTATCCTCTTAACATATTTAAAGTGCATAATATGGTATTGTTAAATGAACTACAGGTACTGTGTTGTACGGGAGATATTTAGAACTTTTTCCTCTTGCATAACTGGAACTTTATACCTATTGACCATCAACTCCTCAATCCTCCTCTCCACAGCTGGCAACTGCCATTCTATTCTCCGCTTCTATGAGTTTGACTATTTTAGACACCTTGAATAAGCGGAACCACGCAATATTCGACCTTCTGTGACTTGCTTGTTTCATTTAGTGTAGCGTTCTCTAGGTTTCGGGTATTAACCTCTTATCAGATAGATGGTGTGCAGACATTTTCCCCCAATACGTAGGTTGCCCTTTCAGCCTGTTGATGGTTTCCTTTGTTGTACAGAAGCATTGTAGCTTGATGTAGTCCCGTTTGTCTGTGTTTGATTTTGGCTGGTGCTTTTTGTGTCCAATCCAAAAAATCATTGCCAAGACCAATGTCAAAGAATGTTTTCTTCAAGTTTTACAGTTTCAGGTCTTGTGTTTAAGTCTTTAACCCACTTAGAAGTGAGTTTGTGTATGAAGTAAGATGGGAGTCCGGTTTCATTCCATTGCATGTGGACAGTTTTCCCAGCACCATTTGTCAAAGAGATGATCTTTTCGGCGTTGTACTTTTGACATCCTTGTTGAAGATCAATTGACCATATATGCATGGATTTGTTTCTGGGCTCTCTGTTCTATTCCATTGGTCTATGTATCTGTATTTATGCCAGTACCCTACTGTTTTAATTATTATAGCTTTGTAAATTATTTTGAAGCCAGGAAGTGTGATACCCCCAACTTTGTTCTTTCTCAAGATTCCTGGGGCTATTCAGGGTCTCTTGTGGTTCTGTATGAATTTTAGGACTATTTTTTCTATTTCTGTAAAAAATGCCATTGGGATTTTGACAGGCATTGAATTGAATGTATAGTTGGCTTTAGGTAGTATGAACATTTTAACAATAGTAATTCTTTTTTTATTAATTTTTAAAAAATGTTTATTTATTTTTGAGAGAGAGACACACAGAGCATGAGCAGGGGTGGGACAGAGAGAGAGGGAGACACAGAATCTGAAGCAGGCTCTAGGCTCTGAGCTGTCAGCACAGAGCCCAATGTGGGTTTCGAACCCACGAACAGTGAGATCATGACCTGAGACAAAGTTGGATGCTTAACCAACTGAGCCACCCAGGTGCCCCACAATATTAATTCTTCCAATCCATGAACATGGAATGTGCTATGATCTGAATGTTTATGTCTGCCCCAAATTTATATGTTAAAATTCTAACCCCCATGGTGATAGCATTAGGAGGTAGGGCCTTGGGATGTGATTAGGTCATGCAGACAGAGCTCTCATGAATGGGAATAATGCCTTTATAAAAGAGGCTCCAGAGAGCTGGATCTCCCATTCCATTATGAGGACATAGAGAGAAGTCAGCAGTATACAACCCAAAAGAGGGTCTTCACCAGGACTCGACTATGCTGTTGATCTTGGACTTCTGGCCGCTAGAGCCATGAGAGATAAATTCGTGTTGTTTATAAACTACCTGGTCTGTAGTATTTTGTTATAGGAGCCCAAATGGGTGAAGGCAGTTTGTTTTTCTACTTACTTGTATCTGCTTTAATTTCTTCCATCAGTGTTTTATAGTTTTCAGTGCACAACTCTTTCACCTCCTTTACTAATTCCTCAGTAGAAGAAGAGAGAGAAAATTCAAATAAATAAAATTAGAAACAAAAAAGGAGATATTAAACTGATTCCACAAAAATACAAAGGATCAAAAGATAATACTATGAACATTGATATGCCAACATGTTGGATAACCTAGAAGAAAGGGATAAATTTCTAAAAACATACAACCTACCAAGACTGAATCATGAGGAAATGAAAACTGTTCATGACCAATAATGAATATGGAGATTGAAATCAGTAGTGAAAAACTCCCAACAAAGAAAAACCCAGGACCAGCTGGCTTCACTAGTGAATTTTATTAAACCTTTATAGAAGGATTAACACCAATCCTTCTCAAACTCTTCCAAAAATTTGAAGATGAGGGAATACTTCCAAACTCATTTTATAAGGCCAACATTGCCCTGATACCAAAACAACACAAAAAGGCCGCAAGAAAAGAAAATCATAGGCTAATACTCCTGATGAACATAGGTGCAAAAATCTCCAACAAAATTCTAGCAAATCAAATTCAACAATACGTCAAGTCTGATTTATTTATTTTTGGGATGGTTCAACATATGCAAATCAATCAATGTGATAAATCACATTAACATTATGAAATGAAAAATTAACAATCATATGGTAATCTAGGGGGCTGGGTGGCTCAGTTGGTTAGGCATCTGACTTTTTTTTTTTTTAATTATTTTTAACGTTTATTTATTTTTGAGGCAGAGAGAGACAGAGCATGAACAGGGGAAGGTCAGAGAGAGAGAGGGAGACACAGAATCTGAAACAGGCTCCAGGCTCTGAGCAGTCAGCACAGAGCCCGACGCGGGGCTCGAACTCACAGACCGCGAGATGGTGACCTGAGCCGAAGTCGGACGCTTAACCGACTGAGCCACCCAGGCGCCCCAGGCATCTGACTCTTGATTTCAGCTCAGGTCATGATCTCACTGTTCGTGAGACAGAAAACTGTGTTGGGCTCCGTGTTGACAGAGTGGAACATGCTTGGGATTCTCTCTCTCCCTCTTGCTCAAAATAAATAAATAAACATCAAAAACATTGTACGATCATCTCAATAGGCGAGGAAAACACCTTTGGCAAAATTCCATAGCGTTTTATGTTAAAAATGTTCAACGAATTAGGTACAGAAGGAATGTTCCTCAACGTGATAAAAGCCATATATAAGAAGCTTCCAAGTAATGTCATACTCAGTGGTGAAAAACTGAAAACTTTTCTTCTAAGATAAAATCAGCCGCACTGTATACATTAACAACCAACTATCTGACAAGGAAATTAAGAAAAGAATCCCATTTACAATAATATGTGAAAGAATAAAATACTTACGAGTAATCTTTATTCCCATGCTTCGAGAGCGCCGGGGAGATGGCAATCTGCCACCTGTACATTTTACTTTCAGCTATTGTGGATCACATCAGAGCCGCCCAGGAAGCTCCATGGTGGACCCACTGAAGGGCACTAAAGTTCCAACCTAGAGAAGAGCAGCTCATCGCATACGTGCGTGACTCCTGGGGGTGCTATATCAGGGATGGTGACATCTCCAGGAGTGGCCAGCAACGTTGTCTGGTCATAACTCTGTCCTCTGGGTTCTGGTTCTGTATTCCACTGCCATGCATTCCCTTGCCCTTCACCATGTGGTGTGTGGTCCACATCTGATTGCCATCAAAACTCTTAATAATATTGGAGTCTTCAGTCTCTGCCTCTAATTGCATGAAGTTCAGTTTTCTAAAACACAGAGATGTCCTGCTTTTCGGACTCACTGTTATGTGACTGTCTCCCTGTCCAGTTATTTCTCTTCCTATTTGTTACTGTATGGATCTATGCAATTCTGTTCACGCATATTTTGAGCGACTGCTCAAAATTCTCAAAGGAGAATGCTTTCTGCTTACATATAACCTTAGAAAAGCCTGTGGGAGAGGCTTACATTCAGTGACCTAGTTGCAAATTGAAACTTACAGACTACATGCTACTTGGAAGTTTTCTCGGTATTCAAAGGCTCTTTTTTTCTCTGGCCATTTTCAATCTCCTATTATTCAAGGTCCTTTGGGTTGAAAAAAAAATGCAGTTTAAAATGATGTAAGGAGGTCACAACACTTTGCAGCGTCCCTGTTGGCTTTCCTTTTTGCTAGGGACAGGACAGGATGCAGTAAGGTTGCTGATGTTAATTAGTGAATAAGAAGAGAGAAGAAAAGATGGGGAAGGGGAGGTGGGAGGAGCAACTTCTCGGACAATCAGGGTACTTTAGATGCATGGGCCCCACTTGCTGTGGGTGCGTGGAAATGAGCGAGAACACACGTGAAGGTGTCAGAGTGGGCACGTCAGGCACTTTCAGTTAACCTTTACTTAGGTGGTCTTAGGTGCCTCTGCCTTTTATCCTTTGGAACGGTCTGCATTCATCGCCATTGGCTGAAATTTTGTTTTGTGTCTGAGCCAAAGCCCATCAAACTTTCTTTAAAAATAATGAGTCGTCGTCATTTTCTTAAAAAGGGGAAAAGAAAAGGCTAATCAGTAAGAGTGATATGGAGGGAAAAATTGGCATGCACGCGTCAAGTGATTTAAGTCCCTTTGCAAGTGAGGGCTTCCTCCAAGGGGCAGACCGCGCCTGGTAAACTTAATTGGGAGTTGGGCGGGAGTCTGGCGGCAATCCAAGTCAGAGCAAGCCCTGGGGGAGAGGCGTGTGTGGGAAGCCCGGTGAGGGTGAGGGGCGGGCTGAACACCGGAGCAGTCAGGATTGCAAAGGTCTCCAGGCAAAGGCGGCCCTGGCCTCAACAAGAGCCAATTAGGGAGAATGACATGGCTTCCCAACTCATTAATTCCTGCCACTAGAGAATACAGATCCTTCCCCCATGTCTCAAGGCCAAGGCCACAGTGTGCTTGTAGCTTGCAGAGTCACTGAGTGAGCCTCACTGCGGCGGGACTCTCCCCCACCCCCGCGGTTGAGGGTTGGGTGGGGCGTCCTTGTGATGGACAGGTGGGGAAGTCATGGAATGTGGGGAGAAAGAACTCTCAGCCAGTCCCCACCAACCCTTACATCTTGCACAGGAAGAGAGCGATGCTCAGAAACCCTGACTTTTCTGGGAACATGACTTAGTGGCAAAGCCCCACCTGAACCCAAGCTTCCGCATTCCAAGGCCAAATGCTTTCCCCTCTTCTGCTCTGAGGCTTTATGGGTGTGTATGAGTCTGTTTGGGTTGCAATAACAAGCACCATAGACTGGGGCTTAAAAAACAGAAACTTGGGGTGCCTGGGTGGCTCAGTTGGTTAAGCGTCTGACATTGGCTCAGGCCATGATCTCACAGGTTGTGGGTTTGAGCCTGACATTGGGCTCTGTGCTGGTAGCTCAGTACCTGGGGCCTGCTTCGGATTCTCTGCCTTCGTCAATCTCTCTCTCTGCCCCTCCTCCACTTGCCCTCTCCCTCTCCCTCTCTCTCTCAAAAATAAATATACATTAAAAAATAAAAAAAAAAAACAGATACTTATGTCTCACAGTTCTGGAGGCCAGAAATCCAAGATCTAGATATTGGCAGGGGTGGTTTCTTCTGAGCCCTTGCTCCTTGGCTTGTAGATTTTCAGGCTTTTATGCTGTGCCCTCGTGTGGTCTTCCCTGTGTGAGCAACTCTGATGTCCATGCTCAAGTTTCCCCTCCTCTTTTAAATTAAAAAAAAAAAAAAAATTGTCTTTTTGTTTATTTTTGAGTGACAGAGCGAGACAGAGCACAAGCAGGGGAGGGGAGGAGAGAGAAGGAGACACAGAATCCGAAGCAGGCTCCAGGCTCTGAGCTGTCAGCACAGAGCATGATGGGGGGCTCGAACTCATGAACCCTGAGATGATGACCTGAGCCGAAGTCAGACCCTTAACCTACTAAGCCACCCAGGTGCCCCATATTTCCCTTTTGTATCAGGACACCAGATTGGATTAGGGCCCAGCCTAATGGCCTCACGTTAACTAACTCATGTTTTAAAGGCCCTATCTCCAAATACTGTCACATTCTGAGACACTGGGGGTAAGTCCTTAACATATGAGTTTTGTGGGGACACAGTTCGACTCATAACCAAGTGTGACAAAAGCCACCGAGAGCGTGGAAGGGAGATCCTAGTCTGTGCTTGTGTTGTTTCTGTGCAGTCACTGGCTCAATGTGAAAACACTCATTATGTAGCCGTAACCTTACGTCATTGTCTTTGTTTTGCCTCGGAAATGATCCTTCTCTGTCATAGACCTTTAGAAAGTGAGCCACATTCCACAAGGGGGCTGACGTTCCCTCTCCATAGTTGGCTATAGCTGCAGAAAGGTTGGGGGAGAGCTAGTGTGAGAATCTATAAGGCATGGTGGTCTTTAAACTTCCCTGGAATGCTCCGGAGAGAAATCCTAATTTCCAGTCCTAATTTCCTTCTGTTTTGTACGTCCTTTTTTCCTTTCCCTCAGGAATACACTTTAAGTCGTGTAACATTTTTTACAATGTTTTTTCTTTGACATCTCGAACATTATATAATTTCCCTTTGTATTTGCATTGCCATCTGTACACCTGCAAAGAAAAACAGCAGTTACAAAGGCCATTGAGGCCCTGTCCTTGGGGGGAGTTTAGGGTTATAGCTGGAATGGAATCTTGGATCCTAGATTTTATGTCTCAACTGTCACTGTCTGTGCTCCAGGTACAGAGAGTATAATGTTTTCTTTTCTTTTCTTTTCTTTTCTTTTCTTTTCTTTTCTTTTCTTTTCTTTCCTTTCCTTTCCTTTCCTCTTCTTTTCTTTTCTTTTTAATGCTTAATTTATTATTTTTGAGAGAGAGAGAGAGAGAGAAAGAGAGCGTGAGCAGGGGAGGGTCAGAGAGAGAGAGTGGGGGACAGAGGACCTGAAGCAGGTTCCACGATGACAGCAGAGAGCCCCATGTGGGACTGTTCCCTAGGACCTCATTCACCCAACTGATTCCAGTCTCCTCAACTGTGAAACGGGAGAAATTTCTGCCAGGCCTCTTTCATGGGTTGTCACGAAGATACAATGAGAATATACGTGGAATCCGGAACTGTGTAATATACATGCATGTATGCACAGTTACATCTCTATGTATGTGTGTATGTGTAAGTAGTTAATGCATATGTGAATGTGTGAACTACTCTTAACATCTCCCAGTGATTGTTTTATGTGCGATGTGACAATAACGAAGGACTAAGATAGGGGAGACAAATTTGAGTTTCGAATTCAAATTCCAAAAGGATCCTATGTTTGGGAGGGGAAGAAGGTGTCGGTATATGACTTCATTTGTGGTAAGAGTGAAGGATGTGTGGCTTACGGATTGTCTCCACTTTGTTTTCCAAAAATTACATTCCTGGACATCTAGCTTTATAAAGATGAAATGTGTCCCTGATGAAAGAAATGATTGTTGTCAGTCGGGGCTATCAAACAGAGCATGTAAGTGTGTGTCCTTACGATGTGGTTCAAGAGGCCTGTCATCCTCCCCTGCTTTCCGCCCCCCTCAAGGAGATGGCAGTTAATTAAAAAAAAATTTTTTTTTAATGTTTTATTTATTTTTGAGAGACAGAGGGAAACAGAGTACAAGCAGGGGAGGGGCAGGGAGAGAGGGACACAGAATCCGAAGCAGGCTCCAGGCTCTGAGCTGTCACCACAAGGTGACGCCCATGCTGGGGTGGGAGCTGGTCTGGGTCTGGCCCACCTTAAGATGGCCCCCGTCTATCTATCCTTGGCTGGGGTTCAGAATCCGGCCAGACTCATGGAAGGACACGGCCAGCAGCAAGACTATTGAAAGACAGGTCAGAGTTCTGGATTCTCCTCTCCGGGTGTCTCTGGAATGGATGCAGAGTTGATGCTGAGTTTCCCAGGCTGGAGGGGCACTGGTCGGTCCGACCTGGACAGAGCCATCCATGCCCGAGGGTTGTCTCAAGCCAGGAAAAAGCTCCCAGGAGTTCCTGTAAACTCCAATCTGCTTTGTTATTGTGTTTGTTTTTAATGATACCTACCTCAGTGGGCAATTTTTCCCCTCCCTTGAACCATGACTTATTAGTTTCATTTAATGGTTTCCTCCTACGCCAAAAAATAAAATGGAGCAGCTTATTGAGATACTAAAAGAGAATAAAGCAAATAAATAGAAAGACCCCTTGTGGTGCGTGGGAAGTACAATGAAGGTCAAGTGAAGGCTCAGTGTGCAGACTTATACAGAGATCATTTGCTTGGTGTGGGGTTGTCTCTGGTTCTCTAGGGAGGCGCCATGCCCTTCACCTTGGGTTTCCCATTGTACTGTATCCTGTGCAGGGCCCAAAGGTGTTCAGAGTGATGAGGGAGCGTAAGGCAAGCTGACAGACCACAACCCCCCCCCACCCCCCCAGCCCCGGGGTGGGATGTGTGTGATATTCCTGGGCACTCCTGGCTGCCCAAGAACAAAGGAAAGGGGAAAAACAAAAGATTAACTGATAGCGATCAGAGTCCTGCGGGACACCGGTCTCCACCCGTTTACAAATATCTTAGTAAATTACAAGAAAAAGGCAGTCTAATCAATAGCCTAATCCCCAGAAACTTATAGATTCCGTTTCTTGGAGCCCCAACATCACCCTCCCCTCCTTAGTGATGTGGGGAAGAAAGGCAGAAGGAAATGGCAGGTAAAATTACATTTCCTTATGACCTGCAGCCCATTGGCAAATACTTGAGGCAGGCAGAGCAAAATGTTTCTCCAGGAACTGCCTACTGTCTCAAGGTTAATGCTTTGCTAGAGGGAAAAACACCCTTAGCTTGACGCTAGCTAGGCCTCCAGGGTCCCGGGAGTCTTCTTTAGCATATGAAAATCTCACTGGAAACTTCCCCTGGATTTTACCTCCCCCAACTCCCAGGTATATAACCAGTCTCTCTTCAAGGTCCCTGGGCAGCTTTTCCTGCCCACAGGCCCTGTCCCCGTGCTTTGATAAAATCACCTTTTTGCACCAAAGACGTCTTCAGGAATTCTTTCTTGGCCGTCAGCTCCGGACCCCACGAACCCCACCATCACCCCAAAAAACTCATCAGTAGAGCTGCTTTGTCCATAAAGGCCGCTGCTTCATTCGCTGTGCCCTCTCTCTCTTTCCTGACTGCTGGTCAGATGCAGCCGAAGGAATGGCCTGCCCGCCGACTGGGAACACGAGTTAGAACTTTATACAAATGAGAATAAGCTTCTGCTGCATTTGGTCTTGCTTGTCGAAGCAGTTAATCTATGCGATTAACACACTTTCCACTGTACTCTGTGCAGCCTCGGGAACAAGAACTCGGGAGACAATCAGAATCGAGTGTTGGCTGTGAGCCTCCACCTGGTGATCTTGCGAATTTGGACTTGCCCTCTGAACCCTTTTTCCCCTGGTGTCTCAGAGGGGCCACAGGCCTCCTTAGGACAGATTTCTGGTTCTGCCCCGGAAGTTTCCCTCAGTCTCTATTGTCTCTGTAAGTAAGGGTCCTGAGTGATAACTTTCCGGAGGTGGGCAAGCCATCCCTTCACAGCACAGGGGCGCTGGCAATTGACAGGGGGTGTGCAACTGCCTGGGTTCTGGAGCCTCCTGCTTTGCGAGCTCACATGCCATGTATGGTCTCATGGGAGGCCAGCCCCGGCCTCTGGGAAGGCTCATTCCTCCCCCCCGCCCCGGGGCAACTCTAGGTGTGCAAATAGCTCAGGGAAGGATCATTTAAAATCGCCTTTAAAGCCTGATTTGTAAATAATCTAAGACTGAAGACAGAGCAAGTTAAATATTTATTTGAAGATTATGTCTCTAAAGAGGGATTGTTGAAAATTAGTGAGTGCTTTGCCTTCTTCTCTTTCCCCTCCCCTGCTGGAGGGCATATTATTTTTACGGTGGTGTTTGACAGCCAGAACAAGCCTCTGTAGATTTAGTGGTTGTTTGTAGTGGCATTTATGTGTTTGAATGAGCTGGGCAAACAGGAGGGAGGGAGGTGGGGGTGGTTAATTAACTCTGCGAATCTCTTGCTAACACTTCCACACTCAGAACATGCCAGTAAAAGAACCATTCACAGGTTTTTACAAAAGAAATCCTTCCCTTAACATGGCAGGTTTGGAAAGCACAGCAAATCCACACCCCTGCCTTACAGATTCAGGATCTTCAAAGAGAAATACTTGCTTCTGGGCAGAAAATATCTGTGGCCATAACTTGCCGGGCCAGCTGCCCGCCTGTTCCTGGGATAATGTCACTCATTCAACTCATTCATCACACATTTACTCATCACCTGATGGTTCTAGACCCGTAGGTATATAGCTATACATACCCATATACATATACAAATATATTTCCATATATGGACACATACACGTGTATTTACACACACATGCATGCACTCACACACATACACATACATATTCATATACGGATACATATTCACACACATGTACACACATGCATATGTATATATACACATGATGCACACACATATACATACATACACATACATACAGAAATATATATTTATATATGGATACATATTCATCCACATGGACATATACATGTATATTTATACATATGTATGTATACACACATACATATACATACACATACTTATACAGATACATATATATGCCAAACCTGCTTTCTAAGGCGAACAGAGAAAGTTATTTGAAAAATTGCTAATTTTTTTGTAGTGAATTAAAATCAAGCTTGAGAAAAAATACCAATATTGCTCAAATATTGCTCAGTCAATATATCAATTTACCCAGAACATTTTCCTCTCCCAGGAGATTGTGTTAGAAGGTGACCCCTGAGAGTATGAGTCCCATGTCCCCCTGAGATTGTGAATTCTTGGTAACTGACTTCTCTGGGCCTTGTCTCTAAGAGATTGGATTAAATCAGTGTTCCCTAAACTTGCATGATCTTTTTTTTTTTTATGTTTTCATTCATTTTCGAGAGACAGAGACAGAACGTTCGCTAGGGAGGGGCAGAGAGAGAGGGAGACAGAATCCGAAGCAGCCTTCAGGCTCTGAGCTGTCAGCACAGAGCCCAATGGAGGGCTCGAATCCATGAACTGTGAGATCATGACCTGAGCTAAAGTCAGACGCTTAACTGACAGAACCACTCAGGTGCCCCTAAACTTGAATGATGTTAAGGATCACCTGGATGTTCTGCTTCAGTAGATCTGAGATGAGGCTTGGGAATCTATAATTTTTTTTATGATTTAGGTCCACTTTCTTGGTCTTCTTCTATAGTTCTAATAAAGGCCCAGGTGATGCTTAAGACCCAAAATGTTTGGAAAATCCTGGAACAGATGATCTTTGCGGTCCTGCCTGGGTATGACATTTTAATATCTTTTTTCCAGGGCCTCTTTAGTCCCCTTCAATGGATATCTCTGGAAAAGCTTTAATAAGAACACTGATGATCAGTAGATTTTTTTTTAACAAGTAAAAGAGAAAAGTGTGAGAGAAGGGCCATACACGAATTTTTCACCATCATTGTGGAACCTTAGCTCACTGATGATCTTATTGAAGGGGGTAGCGGTGACATAATGGGGGCAGATTCCCTCAGCGATAAATAGTCCAGTGGCAAAATTAGGACAAGGCTACTGTATTGTGTCAGGGCCTGAGGACGCTGCAGACCTCTCACAGCTGTTGAGTGAGGGTCAGGACCCAGCGTCCGTGCTCTGGAGGCCACTGGGCACTGCAGGCACCTTTTCTCTCCCTGACCTGTCTCCACATGGGACAGGGAGGTCAAGAACTCATAGGCACTTCCTCTCTGCCCTTTCCTCTGTTTCCCCAGCCCTGGGACACCACCTCCTCTAATACCTTGCTCTCCTGTCTCTTCTCCAAGGCACCACCACACCTGTCCTTTCCTCCACGGAAGATGCCTCTTCTGGCTTAGCAGCCACCCCTCGTGCATTGGGGGTTGGGGGGGGGAGGATGAGGGGTCTGTAAGTTCTTCTGATTCCCTGGGCTCAGATTCCAACGGTCTCTGCCACTCTTCCCTCCAACCTGGCCCTCACGTTCAACACATCACCCATCTTGCCTGATGTGTCCACATCCATGCCCTTCTGTGCATTCACACCCTTCCTTACGCCATCATTGTCTCTTGCTGCAAAGGCCTCTGCCGGTCCGGACCTGGCCTTTGTCCTCTCCCCACCTCCAATTCACACCCGAGCTTCTGGGGCGACGTGAGTCAAACCATTCCATTCTGTCTGCTGCAGACAGTGAAGGTCCAACCCGTCATGGCAAATGAGCACTCCTGTCCCCTGACCCAAGCACACAGCCTCGCGCCCTGCAGGTGCCGTCCCTCCACTCCCCATCGTTCGGACATACCTGCCTTCTTGCATGCACTCTGTCCCCTCCTGCCAGAACGCCCTCCTTGTTTTCACCTATCTTCAAGTCTTGGTTTAATGCCAGCTCCAACCTAAAGCCTCTCCTAATCCTGCTATCTGGAACTAATCTCTCCTTCCTCGGTGCACTCCTTCGTTTCTTTACACAACTCCTTTGGCTCTTATCGCGTTCTGCCTGGTGGGATAGTCACACGGCTTACATCACCCCAGATGGTGAGTTTTTTGGATGAGAGGCTTGTTCATATTTACAGCTCCTATCCGATATTTGACCCTCCGTGGAGACCGGGTAGAAGTCACATTACTGGCACTCAGTATGCCAACAAATTTACTATGCTTCACAGCAACGCTTTTATATAGATTTCTCTCTATTTGAATCTATCTTCTCAATCACACAGCTGTTTTTCGTGGAAACAGTACTTGTTTCTCTTTTTAACTCAGTCTCTTAAACAAGACCAACAGACATTCATCATTTACTAGACTAACTTTCTCATACGATTATATATGGAGTGTCTGTCACGGACACGTGTTGAGTGATTTGCGTATTTTATTTTATTTTATCCTCTCCAGGGAGGAATCTCTTCATTGTACAGGTGAGAACAACTGAGGCTCTTTGAGACTGCAGAGTTTGACCAGCCTCACACAGCTGGTAAATACCCGGCCGGGGCCTGAAATGAGATTTGGATGACTCAGAACCCCGCACTGTGAAAGGGGATGGGCTGTTTCACCTTGGGAGGAAATGTTGCTCCCGAGAAGAAAACAGAGCAGGTGACCACTCCACCTCTGGTTTGCCCCTGATATTGGAACTGCCCTCCAGTTAGGATTTCCCTGGACAGTAGTAAGATGGCCCAGCTTGCCTCCTTTCTAGTGACGGGGATTCCCTCTGACTCCAGCCTGGTTTCCACGCCAGCTCCTTTACGATGAACCCCATCCTCACCCAGGTGGGCTCAGCCGTCCTAAATCTCAAAAACTCAACAATCCAAAATAGTTTGTCTTTCCAAGAGACCCATGGGATGTCAACTCTGGCCTTCCTGGAGATGGATCTGGCCATTGGGAATGGTGCTGCTGTTCTGCACCGTCACAGAACGTGCCAAGAGCAGTGGAATTTCTGGCCTGGCCTCCGCTAGGGTCTCGGTAGGCGGAGCCCCAGGCAGGTCTTTCTGGGGGCTCTCTTGCCTGCCAAGTTGGTGTGACCTTGGGACATGGTGAAAGGTAGAGCTTTTTGGTTAGCTGTTTTGCAGGGCTTTTGGATTCTCTTGCTTTCTTTCCCCTTTGGCTTCTATTTGCAGAGAGACTCGGCTTTGAACCCAAATGCATTGAGGCAAGGGTGCCGGGAGCAGCCGGGCTCATTAACCGGAATCCTGCAAGTGAATGCAAAAGTGTGAACACAGTAACAGTGCTGAGGTGACTCTCCTTTTTTTAGATAATCCTCCCCGTCTTTTTTTTTCCCTCTCAAGTTTCTGTTGCCTCATGCTCCCCCCCGCCCCCCCCCCCCCCCCCCCCCCCAGTTTCTGTCTTTCCTTTTGCCCTCCATGAATCCTTCTCTTCACCATTGTCTTTTATCTTCTCTCTTTCAAGGCAAAAAAGGACACAGCTTCTCAGCGTCTGACGTCCGCCTGTCAGACTTCTTGGCCCTCGGGCTGGAAAAGCTCTGGAGTTCTCAGGAATCCTTGCAAGCCTGGCTCCGAGGGGAAGCTCACCCGTGCAGACCACAGGGAGGAGCGAGAAGCCTTCAAGGCGCAGACCAGGTTGGACTAGATTCAGAAGCCTAATTACCACCAGAAAATGAAAGAAAGGTAATAATTGCTTTTAAACACTTAACAAAAGGCAATCTCACCTCGCAGGTTTGTAAATTTGTAGTGAGAACTGATTACAAGGGGGCACTTGTGCTGCTTTCTTTGTGTTTGATTTGCAAACCAGAATGCACACGCCCCCATATGCATAATTGGACCCTCACGGTCTCCGCATCAATGTGGCAAGGCAGCCCAAGTTTATTTATCCAGGGCTCATTCAAAGAAAAGCTGAATGGAACAAGAAAACTCCCACTTTGCGATGGGATTAGATACCGTGGAGTATTCCTCCCCAACCCCCCCCCCCAACTCTTTCAAGGATTTTTTTTTTTTTTTTAAGTTTCTAAATCTGCTTGGGAAAAAAAAAAAAAAAGTAAATTACCAGAAGTGAGATTAGTGGGGAATATTGTTCTTAGGACAATAGTGTCTTTATGGCCTGACTGGTATGGGCTCCCTGCTTCAAAAAAATACAAGGGCTGGAGGTGTGGGGGTTCTTAATTGCCTACATCTGATCAACTGGCAGCAGAGAAAGAAGAAGAAAGAAAGAAATCTCATTCAGCTCTGATTTAGCCTGGATCAAGTCCACTTGCTAATCAGAGTTTAATGAGGATGCCACTGGCCCTGTTGTATTTGCCAACGCTCCCACTAAGGTCCCTGGCCTTCTGTTTGTGCAGGGAGCACTTTCGTCCGGCCGCCCCACGAAGCAGGATGCGGGTTGACATGGTAGAGTCCCAGCCCGGAGAAGTTAATTAAGTTTGGGCCCTTGGCATTCCAAGTCACCGGAACCCATGGTGGGAAGCCTCACCCACCGCACAAAAGAGACCCACACGGAGCTCTGAATGATCGTCCTCGGCGGGGGTAGAGGGGCTCCTGCGTGCCCCACTGCCAGCTCTTAACCCCGGGGACCGTGTCCCCTCCACTGCACAAACTGAATAGGCCGGCAGGACCGCGGGCCGCTTCGGGTGCGGGAGGATTCGGGAAGCGCCCGGGCCATCATCCAACGTCTCTGAGAGACGTGCAGACTCCACGGTCCTCAAAGAATCCGCAGACCTAGGAAGGCGCAGATAAAGGAATGATCTTGTTTCCAAGCTGTGTTCATTCTCTGCGGTTTAGACAAAAATGACCGCAAGCCAACGGTTGACCCTTAGACGCGCAAGCTGCTGTCTTTTCCGGTTTTAATTGTGTATCATAACCTCCCAGGAGGGAGTGAAGCATCCGAGGTCTCCATGAGGATGCGGGAGGGCGCTGACACCGTGGAGGCCCAGAAACGCAATTCACAGGGTGTGGGGAGCCCCGGATAAATGGTCAGGACCTCTTTGCTGCGCGTTTGCGTTTGTGGCACGTGAAGGCCGTGAGGGCAACAGAAGGAACAGCCAGTTGGAGGGTAGTGGGCTTGGGTTTTGAGTTCCAGGTCCGCCTGAATTCTTGGAGTGTTCGTCCCTTCTGACAAATTGAATGTTTCCCATGGGGTCGGGATTGGGCTAGTACGAGTGAGCACCGTCTTGCGCAAGGTCACGTGGTAAACGCTCTTGCTCCCTCCAGACCCGCAGTTCTCCAAATCTGGAAGCCAGCGGAATCCCCTGCAGAGCTGGTGAGCATGCGCACTTCTGAGTCCCACCCTCAGAGAGTCTGAGGAGCAGGTCCGGGGCGGGCCTGAGACTCTGAATTCCTAAGGAGCCCCCTGGTGATGCTGCTGCTGAGGAATCGGAATCGTTGGCCACGCTTTTAGGCACTGCCTTGCATCACCCTTCTCTCCCTCCCTCCCTTCCTCTTTCTTTCCTGATTTGTGTTATTCACATGTGGTTTCTCTAGTGCCTACAACAGTGCCTGGCCCATTGTGGATGCCCCAATAAAATGTATGGAACAAACGACAATAGCCACATGAAATAGATGAAAAGACAAGGTTCCAGAAGGATAGGCAATTTGGCCCAGACTACACAACCAAGAGAGAGCAGAGAAAGAACAATTACCAGATATTTGTGGCTTCAAAGCCAGTGTTTTTAACACCCATGCCACCTTCTCTCACTCCCAGCATGCTCTGGGATGAGGCTAATTTGGGCATAGTTCCTTTGGGAACCTGGAAATCCAGACTGCCAGCCTCACACAAAGCTCTGAATGGCCCCTTCTCTCCCGAGACAGCAAAACTGAAAATGTAGGGGTTGGCCGATTGGCCTCAGATGGCAAAGGTGGTCTTCTGAGAACCTACAACTCGGCCAACCCATTCTTTTTGAACGCCTGGAAGTATCTAGAGAGAATTTTACCAACACCCTTTCCCTCATTTATCGGACAGCTGACTGGAATGTTTTTCTGCCTCACAATTTGGATTTACCCACCAAGAAAATTCTTCCTCCAGACCCTGGGCAAGCTCTCGGATCTTGTTTTATAATCCCAGCTGTTGCAACAGCAACTATAAACTCTGTGGAGATCAATGGTTATAATGCATAATGAGATGCTCGAGAAATGTTTGAACAAATTAATGGACAAACCATTTTTAAATGGAACTTTTTATTTGGAGTTAATTATAGATTCTCACGCATTTGGAAGAAATAATACGGAGATATTTCCTATGACCTTTACCCAGTTTCTCCTAATGGTGACATCTTGCTAAACTATAGTACAATGTCGCCACTAGGATATTGACATTGATGTAGTCAAGAGCATTTCCACCACCAACCACATGGATCCGTCATGCTGCCCTTTTACAGACATGCCTCATTCCTTTTTGCATCTCCCTCCCCATCCAGAACACTATGGAAATCACTAATCTGCTCTCCATTTCAATAATTTTGTTATTTCAAGAACGCTAGGTAAGTGGACTCATACAGCATATTGCCTACTGAGATTGATTTTATTTCCACTTAACACAGTCCTCTAGAGATTCATCCAAGTTGTTGATATATCATGCATTTACTCCTTTCTTGCCAAGTAATATTCCATGGTGCTGAAATGGAAGTTTGTTTTTACCATTTAACTGTTGAAGGACGTTTGGAATGTTTCCAGTTTCTGGCTATTAGGAGTAAAGCTGCTGTGACGATTCATGGACAGGTTTTTGTGTGACCATGTATTTTCCATTTTCTGGAGCAAATGCATCAGGAGTATAATTGCGGGGCTCTAAGATAGTTTATATTTATTTATTGTTTCGTGAAACCGCCAAACTGTTTTCCAGAGTGGCTGTACCATTTTGCATTCCCATCAGGTAATGGGAATTCAGTTTCTCTGCATCCTCCCTAGCATTTGCTACTGTCACTATGTTTTATTTTAGTCTTTCCCATTAGGTGTGTAGTGATAACCTATTTTGGTTTGAGTTGTATTTCTCTAGTGGCTAACGGTGTCCTGACTCTCTTTTCACGTGCTTCTTTGGCAATACACATCCTCTTTGGTGAAAGGTCTGTTCATGTTTTCTGCCCATTTTCTAATTGGATTGTTTATTACTATTGAGTTTTTATAATTCATTATATAATCTAGATAACTAGTCCCTTTGTTAGATATGCCGTTTGCAAATATTTTTTCCCCAGTCTACAAGCTTGTCTTTCCATTCTCCTAACACAGTCTTTCACAGAGTGAATGTTTTTGATTTTAATCAAGTCCAGTTTATCGGTTTGTCCTTTTATGGGCTGTGCTTTTGGAGTCAAGTCTCTGAACTCTTTGCCTAGCTGTAGATCCTGAAGATTTCTTGTTTTCTTCCAAAACTTACAGCTTTGCATTTTACATTTCAGTTCATGATTTACATGTTGACTTAAATTTTGTATAAGGTATAAATTTAGATGTTATGTTTTTTGTCTGTGGATGTCCACTTGTTCCAATGATCTTTCCTCCATTGAATTGCTTTTACACTTTGGTCAGAAAGTTGAGTGTATTTGTGCGTCTGCTTCTGGGTTCTCTCTCTATTCTGTTCCATTGATCGCTTTTCATCCATACCACCCAGTTTTGATTCACAAAGCTACAAAATAAGTGTTGAAGCTGGATAGATTGATCCTTCCCACTTTATTCTTCGTTTACAAAGTTGTTTAGCTACTCTAGCTCCTTTTGAGTTTCCGTGTAGAATTTTGAATGATCTTGTCTCTAGCTACAAAAACTCTTGCTGATATTTGGATGAGCATTGGCTTAAATATTTCTAAAAATTTTCATTCTTATCATGTGAAGTGTTCAAGTGCACATCCATATGACACATATGATGTTTTTGATTTCTTTCATCAGCATTTTGAAGTTTTTGGCATACGAGTTCTGTATGTGTTTTGCTAGATTTATCTGTAAGTTATTTCATTTTTCTGAGCTATTGTGAATGGTATGCTATTTTAAATTTCAGTTGCCATGATGTCATGACTACTATATTTCTGGTATATACCTGTATACAATTGACTTTTGTATGTTCTTGTATTCTACGACCTTCTGAACTCACAGAATTTGTTTGTTTCTTATAGATTTCTTGAGAATTTCTATGTTGGTAGTCACATAATCTGTACACAGAGGCAGTTTTATTCCTTCTTTCCAAATTTACTTTTCTTACCTTATTTCACTTTACTTTTTCTTGCCTTGCCATCTAGCTAGAACTTTCAGTACTATGTTGAATGAGTGAATATTGAATATTGAATAAGTACTGTATGGTTGTCCTTTTGAGATATCCTTGCCTGTTTTTGATCTTGGAGGGAAAGCATTCAGTTTTTTACTATTAAACATAATGTTAACTTTAAGGTAGGTTTTTTTTTTTTTTTTTTTTTTTTTTTTTTTTTTTTTTTTTTGTAGATGTTCTTTATCAGGTTGAGTAACTCCTCTTTATTTCTGTTTTTCTGAGAATTTTTATCATGATGCCTGTTAGATATTGCCAAGTGATTTTTCTGCATCTGTTGATATGATCACATGATTTTTTTCTTCTCAGATTATAATGATTGGTTTCCAGATAGTCAATCAGTTTTGCATATCTGGAATAAAACCCACTTGCTCATGGCATATTATTCTTTTTATGTATCATGAATTTTATTTTCTAATATTTTGTTCAGGAGATTTGCATCTGTATTCATGAGGGGTAATGGTCTATAGTCTCTTTTTTCTTCCTTTTGTCTTTCTTTCTTCTTTCTTTCTTTCTTTCTTTTTTTTTTTTTGTTACTGTCATTTTCTGTGTCTGGTTTTGGTATTAGGGTAATAGTGGCATCATAAAATGAATTTGGGAGTGTACTCTCCTCTATTTTCTTGAAAAAACTGTGTAGAACTACTGTTAATTCTTTAATCATTTGAAAAAAACTCTTCAATGAAACCATCTGGGCCTGGAGATCTCTGTTTGAGAGTTTTTAAATTACACATTTAATTTTCTTAATAGTTGTAAGGCTATCCAAATTTTCCAACTATCTATTTCATATTGGGTGAATTGTGATAGTTTGCGCACCTTGAGAAATTGGTCTATATCCTCTAAGTTGTCATGTTTATGTACGTAGAGTTGTTTGTAGTATTTCCTTATTGTTTTTTGATATGAGTAGGGTTTGGAATTATACTTTCTATTTCATTCCTGATATTGGTGATTTCTGTCTTCTCTCTTTTTTCTCTTTCAGTCTTTCTAGAGTTGAATCAATTTGGCTGATTTTTTCTTTTTGAAGAACCACTTTTGCATCACTGAAATTCCTATGTTCTATTTATTATTTTACTTCCTTTGAGCTTTCTCTTCGATTCTTGGATATTTTTTATAAGTGTGTTGTTTAGTTTCCAAATGTTTAGAAACTAGAAAGAGCTCACACTGGGTTCTAAATTCTTCCATTAAAAAAAGTTTCATGATATCTAACATTGCTAATATAATATGGTCACAAGTGACCAACAGTGGCAGATAATTTAGCTATGGGTGCTATACTGTGAGATTAGGCTAACGCATTGCCTGATCAGAGCAAAATTTGGCATTGGCTTTCCTTTCTTTTCAGGGAGGTGCCTGAGAGCCTTGACTTCTAAGTCTCTGGCCCAGGATCCCAGCAATGGCTGATGGGGCATTGAGAGTCATGCTTTTGTGCAGCCTAGAGGGTTCCCTTCTTTTAGTAATGTCTTCACTGGAGACTGTAGACAAGTGAGAAGCAAACCAGCCAAGAATAGGCTATGTAAAAATGAAAGCTCTCTGGAAACATAAATGCGTACCACTAAGCGAAAGAAGCTACTCTGAAAAGGCTACATACTACATGATTCCAACTATACGGTGTCCTGGAAAAGGCAAAACTGTGGGGACAATAAAAAGATCAGTGGCTTCCAGGGGTTAGGGGGCAGAGAGGGGTGAGTAGTCAGAGTGCAGAGGAATCTTAGGGGAGTGAAAATACTCTGTATGATACCATAATGGTGGATACATGTCATTGTACATTTGTCAAAACTCACAGAATGTACACCACCACGAATGAACCCCAGTGTAAGCTACGGACTTTGGATGATAATGGTGTCAATGCAATTGTTATTAATTATAAACAAATGCACCACTGTGGTTAAGAATGTGTAGTGTGGGAAGTTGTGCATGTGTGGGGACTCTGTGTTCCATATGATTCAATAATTCTACTTCTGTGTGTATCTTCAAAAGAATTTAAACTAAGCAGTCAAATAGATATTTACACACCCATGTTCATGGCAGCATTATTCACAATAACCAAGAGGTGGAAATAATTCAAGTGTCCCTCAACAGGTATTGGATAAACAAAATAGAGTATATCCATACAATGAAATACTATTCAGCCTTAAAAGGAAAAGTAATTCTGACGCATACTACAACCTGGCTGAACTTTGAGGATGTTATGATAAGTGAAATAAGCAAGACACAAAAAGACAATTACTGCAGGATGCCTCTTCCATGAACTACCCAGAGCTGTCAAGTTCAGAGACAGAAGGTAGAATGATGGCTAGCGGGGTTGGAGGAAGGAAAAAATGGGGAGTTATTTAATGGGCATAGAGTGTCAGCTTTACAGGGTTGTACAACAATGCAAGTATACTTAACCTCACCCCACACTTAAAAATGATGAAATGGTAAATTTCATGTTACATATATTTAACACAATTAAACCTTTTCAAACACTAAAAAAAAAAAATTAAAATTAAAAAAAATTAAAAAGCAAGCTCTTGGAAGCAGGAAAATGTCTACTAGCTTTAAAAGTTCAGGAGGCTCCATTTAATTTAATCTGACCTCCCTTTGAATGCAGCTCCTAACATTTCTTTTTTTTTTAATTTAAATTTTAGTCGACATCCAGTGCAATATTGGTTTCAGGAGTAGAATTCAGTGATTCATCACTTATATACAACACCCCGTGCTCATCACAACAGGTGCCCTCCTTAGTACCTCTCACCCATCTAGCCCATCCCCCACCCACTTCCCTCGGTCAAACCTCTGTTCTCTACCCTTATGAGTCTCTTATGGTTTGTTTCCCTCTCTCTTCCCCCGCCTCTTCCCATAAGTTCATCTGTTTGGTTTCTTAAATTCCACATACGGCTGAAATCCTATGGTATTTGTCTATCTCTGGTTGACTTATTTCCCTCGCATTTTTATTTCTAGTGGTGGGCACTGTAGTTTTTCTCTCTCTGGTTCCACTGTCTCTAGATTTTTCCATTCAACTTCCCCAATAACGTAACAATACTTTCACACGAGGCCCCGTGAGAGCACTGACACGACAGGCAGAGGCAGGTCTTGGGCCTGAGGGGCTCATAAACTGATGCAGACAGATGCTTGCTTACAGAATGTGATCCTGTTCAGATAAAATAGTACGCCATTTGAAATCTAGCCTCTTATTCAAGTTTTTTTTTTTTTAGACAATTGTTGCCATTTTATTTATAGCTAATTTCTCATTTCCAGCACTTTTCCTGTCCAAGTCAAAACGGGTTCTCTTCCACATCCAAAGTGTGTGGGGACGACAAGAGACACTGGCTCATCACCCGGCTCCTAGAGAAACACAATGGAGGTGTGTGATGTGACCTTCTATTCAATAATATAAGCAAAAATCCAGCTTGATATATTGTTATTGTGGTAAAATATACATAGCATAAAATTTAACATTTTAACCATTTAAAAATATGTAGTTCAGTGACATTAGTGTATTCTCACTGATGTACAGCCATCACCACCAGCCATCTCCAGAACTTTTTCATCAGCCCTGTGATGAGACTCTGTGCCCATGAGGTAATAAGTCCCCGTTTCTCTCAGTGCCCCCAGCCCCTGGTCCAGTTTTATTTTTAATTTGTGGCCTGGGTAAATGAACATGCAGACCTGGGAGACTTATGAGGTACATGATCTTGCTTGCTCTCCCTTGCTTCTCTTTTTGAACATAATCCTTTATAATAGACCTGAAATTGTGTGTATTAGATTTCCCACCCTATATAGTAGAGCAGGAAGCCAGGCTTAGCAAGCTAACGTCCCTCCTTTTAACTGTGTATAGTTTTCTTCCCTGGCTTTTCCTTCTTTCCTGGGCAAATTATCTATCTGCTAAGACTCCGAGAACAGAGGCACATTTCCTGGCCTCTGTTGTTGGCTCAGGCACTTGCCTGGAATTTCTGGGATGCCAGCCCCCTGCGCGTATCTTGGAGGTGCTTATACCGATGGGTTACACCAGGGAAGCAGACGCCGTTCCTATGGGGGTTTCAGCACCAGGAGGTGAGATCTCTGGCTGCGAAGGGCTCTTAGCTTGAGTTCCAAGTTTGACTCTCCTAACAGCTGTTCAACTTTGAGATGACTTAGTCCTTCTGGATCTCAGCTTCCTCATTTAAAGGAGCCTCAGTGTCCTCAATGTGCAATGAGGATGATGACATATCTGATATTTCCACTTGGCATCTCCAATTCAACGGAATGAAATGGCGCTCTTGATTCTTCCTGCCAGATTGATTTCTTCGGCAGCCCTCTTCGGCGTGATCCCACATCATCCATCTGATAGTTTATGATGGAAACCTGGGGACAGCTCTTCATTTCCGTCCCTGCTCATCAGGAAGCCCTAATGATTGCACATCTGACTCCCATTTTTCACTCACACTGCACTGCTCTCCAATTTCCCAGCCACCACTAAGGACTATGGGAGCAACCTCCCAACTTGTTTACTTGCTTCAGTTCTTGGTTCTTCTCCAACCCATCGTTAATCATCAGAATCCGGATAAGAACACTTCTATAGTGTTCTCTACGCTGGTCACTGTTCTAAGTGCATTATGTGTATTACCTCATTTAATCCATATACTAGAAGTAGATGAATCCCTACTTAAAATGAATCCAGGCTTCCTATTTTAAGAATCATGTTCTACCTCCCTATCTTGCTCTGCCAGATTCTGAGTGTTGTGTTCTGGCTTCCAGATGTCTTCATCAGGTCTATGTGTGAAGCAGGTCTTCTACAACGACTGACTGAAAAGGCCAAGGTCAAGGGCAATGCCTACTAAGTACTAAGAGAATTAAGAAGCCATCTTTATTTCCTGTAGCTCTCTTCTTGTGGTCCTGCCTTAGTACATTTTTTTTTTTTTTAAGTCTTCACTATGGAAAAATTTTTAAAAAATGTAAAAGTAGCCAGAATAATAAAATTAATGCCTGTGGGTATGTCCCCCAGAGCCAACAGCCATCACATCATGGCCAATTTTATTCCATCTATGTGCCCATCCATCCCCCATCCTAAATTATTTCAAGGCAAAGCCCAGACATTATATCATTTCTTCTGTAAATATTTTAGTATGCATTCCTAAAAGATAAGATCTTTTTTACTATGCCGTACCCAAAATACCATTATCATACCTAAAATTATTTAAAAAGCCACTCCTTAATGTTGTCAGTTGTTATATATATCCTATTATCAATTATTATATGTCAGTTATTATCTCATCCTTAGAATACATACTTTTATAGTTTATATCTGAATTTATTCCAATAGAGTCCACACATTTTCATTGTTTGATGTATCTGACCAGTATTTATAGGTTTCCCTGTTTTTGTTTTTTCTTGAAATCTTCCTTTTAGGAAACTGTATCATTTATCCCATCAAATTTTCCACCCTGCATATTTATGGTTGTGTTTCTGTGGTGTAGATGAGCATTTCTTCCCTTTTTTGCATTTCCTATGAATTGTAGAGACTTGATCAGATTCAAGTTCTATTCTTTTGATACGAGCACATTCTAGGGTCACCCGGGTGGCTCAGTCGGTTGAGCGTCGGATTCTTGATATTGGCTCAGCTCGTGATCCTGTGGTTCTGAGATTGAGTCCCACATGGGGCTCTGGGTTGGGTATGGAGTCTGCTTGGGATTCTCTCTCTCCCTTTGTCTCTTCCCCCATCCCCACTGTCCCCCTCTTGTGCTCTCTCTCTCTCTCTAAATAAATAAATAAACATTAAAAAAAAAGAAGAAGAAGAACACATCCTAGATGGTGTCCTACTCTAGGTTTTCTAGAATAAGACTGTTCAATAGAACTTTCTGATGATGAGACTATTCTATATTTGTGTTGTAGAATTATAGCCACTGGTTCATGTGGCTATTGAGCCCTTAAAATGTGGCTAGTGCAACCAAGGAACTGATTTTTAAATTGTATTTAATTATAAGTAAACAAAATTTAAAATTTAAAGCCCTACATGTGGCTGGTGGCTGTCAGATGGAATAACACAGCTCTAGTGTTTTCAAAGGCACTGTTGGTTTGGTGAAATAAAAAACACGGCCAGTTTGGCCAGTGGGGCTGGAGTTAGGCTTGTGGAAGACTATCTTTATTAAATAAACAAGCCAGTAACTGCCTTCTTTGTGTTATGTAGTTAATGCAGTTGTACCCATCAGTGCCTGGAAGGACCAGAGTTAGGATCCAGTGCCTGTCCCTGAGCAAAATTTGTGGTCCCTTTGGAAAGAGGAAGGAGAATTGGCTACTGGCAAGGTAGATCAGATGTTGTGTGGCTTGATGATTATACACTTTGAAATCTCTCTTTAAGAAAAGGCATAGAAAATTCTGAAAACAAAATTAAGAATAAAAAATAAACTTCACAACATTCTTGGGTGCCTGGGTGGTTCAGTTTGTTGAACATCTCGACTCTTGATTTCGGCTCAGGTCATGATCTCAGGGTTGTGGGGTTGAGTCCTGTGTGGCTCCATGCTAAGTGTGGAGCCTACTTGGGATTCTCTCTCTCTCTCTCTCTCTCTCTCTCTCTCTCTCTCTCTCTCTTCCCCTCTCTCCCACTTGCACTCTGTCTGTAAAAAATAAAAAACTAAAAAAAATGTAACATTTTAAGTAACTGCCTGCCTACTTGGGATTCTCTCTCTCTCTTTCTCTCTTCCCCTCTCTCCCACTTGCACTCTGTCTGTAAATAAAAAAACTAAAAAAAATGGTAACATTTTAAGTAACTACCTGGCACATCCCTCTGAAACATTTTATTCGAAATCCTCCTCACCTGACAGTGAATTTGTGTATAATTTTTTTTAGCAACGATAGAAAGACCATTCAGTCTTTTCTCAACATGGGGGATCAAGACGTTTTTTTAATCAGCAGTTTAAAAAAGTTTCTTTCAGCCTGACAACTTGCTTATTGGTAATGTTATGTAAAGATGTAGGGTTACTGCCAACTTTGACAAAACCACCCCCCGGTTTCTTTTATAAATGAATTGTAAGATCTCCAGGTATTTCAAGTTGTCTTGTGTGTTGGCTAATCTCAAACACTCTTTCCATTCATGCTACTCGTAAAAGAGTTCATTTTCAATGTCCTCATTGTAATGCGTGTTATGAGTTTTGTGCTAAATTTGTTGTTAGTCTTTCGTGCCAAATTATTAAGAAAGTAAAATTGTTTCCAGTGCGTCCACATGATTTGAACTACTAATCACATTAGCAAATAATCCCCAGAGGCTCTTCATTACTTTTATCCTCAGTCTATCTTTTCTTCTTAATATATTGCTGCTTTAAAAAATATATGCTGGGTGTAATCCAAATGGTTCCCAAACCTCACTATTTTCTTTTAACCAGTGCCCATTTACCTTGAAGGGAGCCACGTCAACCTGTTCTAGTAAACACAATCTAAGTGTATCCTCAACCCAACTAACCCACCAGTACACCCTAAACAGTCTACTGGCACTCTGCTACCATTTAGCATGAGAGGAGATGTGAGTGAAGAAAACTGGGGTAGAAAACGGAGGTGGTTATACTTCACGGTGGTAAACAATCTTACTCACACAGGTAACCTTAAGGCGAGAGCTTCCTTTTTCCTGGCTTTGGAAAGGAGCCCAGCCAAGTGAGTGACCTGGGAGCTTAAGCTTCAATGGCTTCGTGGTAAATGGTTAAGTCTACCTCTGCCTTCCACGTAGGCAACCACCAGGGTCTGCTGGCGTAACGTCAGGAGAGTCAGAAATCACTAGGAGTGGTGAACTGAAGACGGTCTAGAACCAGGGATTGGTTTGGATCAGAGGAACCAAACCAGAGCTGGTTTCCAGGAGGACCCGGACTCGGGAGCAGAATGGAGACAGGAGGCACGAGGTCCCGGAAGAAGTGCTATGATGTCTGGTGAGCAAGGAGATGTAGCAGATGTGCAGGGGCCAATACTGATGCATTCCAGATGGTCACGGCTGGACCAGCAGGCAGATGGACATTACTGATGGGGACGAGGAGTTTGGAAGGGTGGGATTGTCACATCCTGTCAGGGGCACAGCGCGACTTAATGAAACTGGTCAAAAGGGATTGAGATCTGGGGTAGCTGAGCCCTCCGCCGGCGAAGGATTCTTCTTTAGAGTGTGGCCAAGCTGGCCGGGAACCCAGTTTTTCTGGCTCCTGTTTTTTTCTTTACTCCAGGCTGCTGCCCAAATAAAACCTTTACCTCAAGCTACGCATTCGAAACTGGAAGAAGGCATTCGTTCTTGCCTAGGGAGAGCCTTCCTGGGAGGTGGCTCATCAAACCCTCGTGGTGGGTGGCTCCCCTTATTGATGGCCTTATCAGTGGTAGGGGATCTTTGCCTGGTGCAAAGAAACATCAGAAAGACAGGGGAGGGAGAAACCTATTGTATTAAATCTTTCTTTCTCCTTTCAGTTTTTTTCCCTCCTGCCTCCCACAGACACCTGGTATCAGTTCCAAAAGACACATTTTAGTGCCTTTAAGCAAAACTAGTTCTTCTGCCTGGGCGAACTCTGACACTGAACTTTCTGTTTCCAGCCCCCTTAAAAAACCTTCGTCAAATTTCCACCATGCAAAGGTTGAAGTGTTTCGGTCACCGAAGCGGTTCAGATCGTGGTGGCTGTTTCTTAAAGGGGATACTCGTTCATTCATTCATTCATTCATTAGTTCGTTCATTCAACAAACACATAGCAAATTCTGCAATGTGACAGACATTGCGCCTGAAGGCAGAGCAAACACAGTCACCCTTGCGGCCATCTCGGAGACTCGCATCGAATAAATCACAAACAAACGTAAACTTGCCACACTCACCTGAATAAAAGGCACAGACCTGACCTCTATGTTCAGCCACTAAGCAAATACGCTGCTGGGTCAGTGTGAAGGTATTTTAAGGCGTCCACGTGACATTCTCCTCAGATGGCCCCCATCCTGTCCTTCCCTCTGCTGACGCAAAGGCCTTCTCACCCGTCAGAAGGTGAAGCCTTGTCCCTGCCTTGAATGGGGCCGGCCTTGGAACTTGCTTTGAGCCCGAGAACGCTGTGAAGGGATCTGTGTGAGACAGTTTGGGGCCAACGCCTTAAGAGAACTGATGGCCTTCCGCGCCTTCCCTTTCCAAGTCATCTGCCGCAGACAGAGCCCAATATCCCGAGACCACAGTGCTGTGAGGAAGCCAAGCCAGCAGCGGGGAGAGGTCACACGGAGAGAGGGATGTTCAGCCGGGTCCCAGCTCTTCAGCCTTCCCAGCTGAGACGTCAGACGTGACAGAAGAAGGCCATCTCCTCTCGGGGCATTCTTCTCCCAGTGGACACCACGTGGAGCAGGAAAACCACCCAGAGGAAACCAGCGCACATTGCAAAAGAAGAATAAATGGTTATGGTGCGTTATTAAGTTTTGGGGAGGTTTGTTACACAACAATAGATCATTAAAACAGCAGTATAGCTGCTGCCTTGAGCCCCTTGAGTGGCTCCTCCCCTGTGGCCTAGACCCCTCAGATCTGTCTCCAGCACCTCCAGGACGGCTCCCCACCATGACTTAGCACTCAGCAGTCAATTCCCGGCACAGCAGGAAGCTTCCAGTTTCTTGTTCCAGAATCCATTCTGTGTTCTTTGGGCTGACGTCTGCACATTTCCAGTAAATAAATGCTTTGAATACCTTCACCGAGGGCCGGGTGGCATAGGGTTGTATAGGGGGGGTCTTTGACCTAATCAGAGAGGCCAGGGGAGGATTCCCCCAGGAAGAGATCGAAAGTGTGTGAAAGCGTTGATTTGGGGTGAAGGGCGAGGAGGCATGACCACAGAGAAGGTGTGTAAGGGAGCTCTGTGGTGGGACAAGAGCAGAAAGAGAAACCGAAAGAAGGCAAGTGTGACTGGTGTGCACAGGGCAAGAGGAATGTGAAGGGTCTGGACCTTGTAATTGTCCTCCCAGAGTATAGCTGATTAGACTAGAGAGTTCCCCTCTCTAGGCGGGCCAGTGACCAGGTAGAGTGCTATATGCTGCAGGGTGACTAACCAACCCAGTCAAGTCCCTTCTTTTAGGGAGTTCAAACCAGATGTACCAAAGGAGTCCACTGGCCAAGAGCAGACTTGCAGCTGAACCACTGTCATGGCGGACCTTGGCTGGGGCAATGGATGCCTCTTCCTGATTGAAGACTGACCTCTAGAATTGCTATAGGGCAGAGGTGGCCTGCAGGCCAGCTGGTGTGGACATTACACCTTTTTAAAAAAAAATTTTTTTATTCTGTCCATCTACACAGGGTTGCCAGTACAATGCTTTATGATTAAATTCGTTGTTAACACTGAAATATCAAAAGTTTTCAAATCGAAACCTTTCAAACATTTGGGAATTTTTTGAGCATTTCTACCATATCTATGGCAATCGTAGATGGAAGTGAGTAGCAGCTACTTGGGTTTGTTGGAGTATGCACAGTGCACATCAGTTTAAAACAGTTTCCACTGGGGGTGCCTGGGTGGCTCAGTCGGTTAAGAGTCCAACTTCGGCTCAGGTCATGATCTCCCGGTACGTGAGTTCGAGCCCAGCGTCGGGCTCTGGGCTGATGGCTCAGAGCCTGGAGTCTGCTTCGGATTCTGTGTCTCCTGCTCTCTCTGACCCTCCCCCGTTCATGCTCTGTCTCTCTCTGTCTCAAAAATAAAAATAAACTTAAAAAAACATTAAAAAAAAACAAACAGTTTCCACTGCTCGCTGGGGCGATCTCTCAACACTTGAGGCCAGTTGTCATATATCATCCTACAGAGGCCCTGCTACACATGTTCACATTACTACCCCCCCCCCCCCCCGCCCCCAACCCTAGAGGCATTGGACATGGTGATCCCCTTTTGGGACAAGCTGGCTCCCACTGTAAACGGAGGACCCTTGATGTCCTCCATGGTGTGTGTGACGTAGGACTGCGAGATTTAGCAAATGGAAAAATGAAACGGTAAGAACGACAAAATAAAAGAGGACACACAGTTTAATTTGAATTTCAGGTAAGCCACAAGTGATTTTTTAGTGTAAGTGTGTCCTCAGTGTTGTATTTTCTCTTTCCCAGGAGGGAGGGGCAGCATTGACGGCTGAGATGAATGATGTCCTGGCCTTGCTGTTCCTGGATGCAGGCCCCCATCAACTGGGGCAACGTTGAGTGAGGCTCTGCTTCTTGCCACATGGCACAGGGGCAAGTGAGCAGCCCGTTCCGAGTAAGATGATGTATGTGGACGCGAGGTGAGGGCATCCCAGATGTGGGAATTTCTGTCTCGGGGATGCACGACCCTCCTAGCACATGGGTCCATTCACCAACTTGGAAGCTCTCTAAATTCCTTCGTCTGGGTTTTTATGGAGGTTCTGTTGCATAAACATGGTTGATTAAGTCCTTGACCATTGATGAGTAATGCAATCCCCGGTTCTTCCCCCCCCCCCCCCCCCCCCCCCCCCC
Organism: Panthera leo; assembly: GCF_018350215.1. Classification (NCBI taxonomy): domain Eukaryota; kingdom Metazoa; phylum Chordata; class Mammalia; order Carnivora; family Felidae; genus Panthera; species Panthera leo. Next base: position 27,196,743 of record NC_056691.1, read on the forward strand.
CCGGGGGCCGGTGGGACTAAAGTTCTAGCCCACTTTTCACAAGCATTACTTATCTGGCAACACTCCCCCCCCCCCCCCCATCTTCCAAGAATCAGCTTATTAGCATAAACTCGGGTATGACTGAAAGAGGCTAAGTATGAATAACAAAAGATGCTCCTCTTGCCCCATTCCTCAGGTAATTCTAAGGGTTTTAAGAGCTTTGTGCCAGGAACCAGGGAACCAGGGACAAAGACCTGGATCACAATATCACAGCTGGAATGGAGAGGGAAGTGACAAGGTGACAGTGTGGATGGCTGGAGAGAGCAGAGGCAGGAGGAATCAAATATGTTGGTGGCACCTCTGTAGTTATCAGATAGTGGCACCACTGCCTGGGGGTTTTATTTCCAAGGAAGCTGGGAGGAGGAGCTGCTTTGAAGAGAAGAGCACTACCTCTCTAGATGAATCGATTTTGAGGTGCAGTCAAAAGAAAAAGTCTAGCGAGTGGCTGTGTTATGCCCAGAATTCGTGATCCCCAAAGACCACCAGGGAGCCGAGTCCGATGCAAAAGCAAAAGAGCCTTTATTCCAGCTAGCTCGAGCTCAATCCCCTACCTGCACTGACGCAGTGGTGAGATACAGGGGAGAGAGCGAGTTTCAAGAGGACAAAGGTTTTATTGGGGCCTAGGGGCAGTTGGTGAGGTAATGGCTGTGGCCTCAGCCGATTGGCTGGGGAAGGGTCCTGGGGAAGGGTCCGAGTCCTGTTAGGCAGGTGAGGAGGGGGGGGTTACTCAAGGGGAGGAGGTGTGGTCAAGGTGAAGGACACAGAACAAGATGGAGTCAGCCGGCGTAGGCCCGCCCTTTCAGCTGAAAATTCCGTTAAATTATAAGAGCAACTAATATTTAATCTGTGCTCACTATGTGTTTCCTGTTCTAAGAACTTTGCACATATGAATTTCTTTTTTTATTAACATTTTTAAAAATGTTTATCCATTTCTGAGAAACCAAGAGAGACAGAGCGTGAGCGAGGGAGGGGCAGAGAGAGGGAGACAGAGAATCCAAAGCAGGCTCCAGGCTCTGAGCTGTCGGCACGGAGCCCGACGCGGGGCTCGACCTCATGGACCGCGAGGTCATGACCTGAGACGAGTCCGACGCTTAACCAAATGAGCCAGCCAGGCTCCCGGCACATATTAATTTCTTAAATCCTCACAAAAATTCTATGAAAGAGATCCTGCTATTATTCTTTCCACTTTTAGACGAGGAAACCAAATAACAGAGACATTTAGTAACTGGTCTAAAGTCTCATGGCCAGCGATATTCCACCCTAGCTGTCCCATAGTGCTTTTGCCACACTTCCTCCCACCTGAGACCCAGGTGTATGCTCCTCTGCTCCCCTTTATCAGATCAGTCTAGAGGTGAGAAAAACATGTTTTATTTGTCAATGTCCTGTTACTTAGTTAAAAATTTTTAAGGGGAAAAATACAATTAAAACCAGACACCCAAAATTAAATTGTATTTACGTATGAAAAGAATTGAGATGAGTTCTGGCCGAATGGCACAGGTCTTTTGTGGCATCTAATTAGGATGCTTTAGTTTTACCATTGCCGTCTTGGTATTTAATTTTAGCGGAGAAAAGTAGTGAGATGGCGCGTGAATAGTTAAGTTGTGTCTTTGAAGAGCCTCTTAGACATGCTGAACGTGATTAACAATAATACATTAATTAACTGATTAATACTAGCTTTATAATGGCAGTTTTGTGACAGGAGTAGCTGAAGATAAGCTGCTAGCAGGGATTCCAGGGTACTTCATCTTTAAAAATGTGTTTTTTTTCGTTCCGTGTCGAACAGGAATGCATTTTCATCAATCACTTGAACTGAAGGCATGCATTTTTTGCTGGACTGAAAATTGGTATTTTTGCCTTTTTTTCAAGAGGATTGTTGGATCCGTGTGCTCAGATTCATAACTGGCATTGATCCCTTGTCTTGGAAACAGTGTGAGAGAGAACATTGCGTTCTTGGAATCAGAAACTGGTTCCCGAGTTCAGCCTTCATCCACACAGGGTCTACGGGAAGAGGCAAAATTTGAGAGATGGGAAATTGCGCCCATGGAGTCATCAAGGGGTCATCACCGAGGTAGCAGATTTAGGACCCAGGTGGATGGGATAATTGCCACCTCTTCCCCCTGAACCAGCAACTGTGCTTCCAATTTCATCAACAGAAAGGGGACCTGGGGAAGAAAAATGGCTTTACCCTTACGTATCTTTTGGTCTGTTGCTGACTCTGCCACAGGCCTTTTGGGATGTGAGACCAGTCTCAGTGTTAATGCAGCCTGGCTTTTTTTTTTTTTTTTTTTTTTTTTTTTTTTTAGCACTATATACTTCTTGTGGTCATAGAGCCGTAAGTAAATGTGGAAAAGGTGACAGCCTGGGGACCTCAAGTTAGGATTGCTGTACGGTGACATTGAACAATGGAGTATCCCCAGTTCTCCCCAATAATTCACTGTGGACACTGACAGAACACGTGTTTGTTGATGGCAGGGTTGGGGTAGTTTGGGGTGGACTGAAGGCAAAGGCTCTCAGTGCCCTCCAAGATGCTGGTGAGTTCAGAGGACTAAGATATTCAATCATTGTAGGGCAACAGACTCTTTAATACCATGGAAAGTTGGCAAAACCTTGTGAACCTGTGTGAATCAGATACACTGGCTCAAAGTAGATGAAATGGATCAGTTCACATAATTTGGCCTAGTGTTAGGGCTATGGGAATGAAAATGCCCTAGGAGAAATCCTGTGGCAGCTTTGCTGAAGCAGGTGTGTGTGTGTGTGTGTGTGTGTGTGTGTGTGTAAGAACCCATATCCCAAATTGTTATATGACTTCCACCACTTACATCAGAATCCCTTTCTCTTTCTACTGAATGGCATTCTTAGCTCCCAACACCCTCCCAGTTCTCATGCCTGAAGGTCAACTGTGATTTCAACTTGATGCTTTTGCCCTATTAGACACATGATTTTTTTTAAGGTAACTTTTTTTTTTTAAGTTTACTTATTTATTTTGAGAAGACAGAGACAGCGCAAGCAGGGGAGGGGCAGAGAGAGAGGGAGGGAGAGACAGAATCCCAAGCAGGCTCTGTACTGCCAGCGGCAGAGCCTGATGTGGGGCTGGAACCCAAGAGCTGTGAGAACATGACCAGAGCTGAAACCAAGAGTCGGATGCTTAACTGACTGAGCCACTCAGGCGCCCTGGACACATGATATTTGTAAACCTAGGAAAAAGCAAGGAAAACTCCTTGGAGATTGATTTGGACACTTGATCAAAATGAATCTTATAATTAAAAATATTGATAACTCAAATTCTTTAAAAAGGTAAAAATCAGCTCATTTCAAGCAAGCTCTCCTGCCAGCCACTTGGAATAAAGTTAAAGCACCTTTTGAATAGGTCATCTGAATGCAGTTTTCTCTTGTAAGTGGGTTTAAGCAGGAACAGGTTGCCATTTCCTTGACATCGCTATGTGCTGTTGCACATGTCTGAAGTCCAGACATGAAATGAGGTGTGTGCGAGTGCGTGTGGGCATATGGGACCAGTTTTCCTCACAATGACAAACACATGAGTGGATCCCATGCTTAACCCCTGGTTGTGCAACTTCAAGCACACTGACAATGAGGCGAGCCCAAAGCTGTGCTGCTTGGCCTAGAATGGAAATTCTCCTGCAGACTCCTTTAACTTCTCTTCTAGTAATGGCTGAAGACTTAAGATGAAAACAGCAAGTAAGTCTCTTCAGAAATGAAAGGTATAAGTCATACTTTCACTTTGGGAAAACTCTGCTCCTTTGATTACTTACTTGACTTAAATTCACCTGTTCACATCCCAGGAAGTTTTGCTGACTATGTGTTGTATTCTTAGCAGCAATGAATGCAACAAAGATTAGTATTTTATTTCAAAAAAACTTCCTTGCTTTTATTTTTCCAAATGGGAATGACGGGAGGGTAGGAACAGAATAAATCTATTTGTAAGTTCTTTTTTAAAAAAAGTTTATTTATTTATTTTGAGAGAGAGAGACAGAGAGAGAGAGAGAGAATGAGTGGGCTAGGAACAGACAAGAAGAGAATATTCCAAGCAGGATCTGTGCTGTCAGTACAGAGCCTGATGTGGGGCTGGAACTCACAAACTGTAAGATCATGACCTGAGTCAAGATCAAGAGTTGGATGCTTAACCAACTGAGCCACCTAGGTGCCCCTATTTGCAAGTTCTTTAAATGAAAGTCATTAAACAACAGATGGCTTATTTTATGTTCAGATTCTAGAGCATCTAAAAAAAATCTAGGCCATTTATGTTTATTATGTTTAGGGATTATTTAAGAAAATAGTGTGAGTAAAATATTTCATTTTTCTCTAATAGTTTTACATAAAAATTTGGTTAAATGATTGAGAATTCACGTAAGGGAAAATCTTTAAAATACTAGTGAAAAGGAGAATGTATATGTTCTTCAAAAAAATTTTAAATGTTTATTATTTATTTTTGAGAAAGAGCACAAGTGGGGAAGGCACAGAGAGAGAGGGAGACATAGAATCAAAGCAGGCTCCAGGCCCTGAGCTGTCATCACAGAGCCCAACACGGGGCTCAAGCCCCGTGAGATCATGACTTGAGCCAAAGTCAGACGCTTAACTGACTGAGCCACCCAGGTTCCCTGGAGAATGTATATATTCTTAGTAAAGTCTGCTAATCTGGCTTTGTAAATATAAGCTGCAATCACTAAAAAGCAAATAGTAAATTTATTTTCAAGTTTGGTAGCATGTGTAGGACCGTGATAATTACTGTCCAAAGGTACCAGGATGTATCACATTATATTCTTTAATGGATTAATGTTAGGGTTTTTTTGTGGCCCTTCCCAGTAAACATAGCTTAGCTGAGTAAATGATTATTTTAAGTATCTGTTATAAGTTATAGATGCCTCAGTAGCCTCTTGGTGTTTGGTTGTTTTGGGGAGAGTGAGTATTTTCACTTTATATCTTTATACAAAGGTAGGAGCAGAGAAGTGTTGGGCAAGATGAATGGGCACGTTCTAATCGTCTGTGGGGCTTTGTAAAGTACATTCTCTCCCTGACAGATTGTGATATTGTAGAGCCTGTAACCCCTATACGGGACACCAAATTCCTTACTCCTAAATCATGCCTAGAGATGGCTGCTGTGACTGAGGGAGTGTGTCTTATCCCTCAGGTATTTTGGGACAGAAAAAGTTTGTGAAAAAGTTAGTATTCCTGGGGCATCTGGGTGGCTCAGTCAGTTGAGTGTCCAATTTCAGCTCAGGTCATGATCTCACGGTTTGTGAGTTCAAGCCCCATATCAGGATTGCTGTTGTCAGCACAGAGCCCATTTTGGATCCTCTATACTTCTCTTCCTCTGCCCCTACCCTGCTCATGCATCTCTCTCTCTCAAAAATGAATAAACATTTATATAAAAAAAATTAGTATTCCTGACAGGATTTTTATTTCCAGAAATAGGGATATATTCTGTTACCAAATATCATCTGCCCGTCACACAACATGATGCTATGAATCTGTAATTGGTTGTGGTTTCCAAATAATTTATATTTTAATACTCAACCTAGGATGCAAGATATTTACAGAGTTTGTTTTGAGCACCAACTGGATGACTTTGCTTAAAGGACCACCATGAGGACTGTTTCAGACAAGGAATCTTCAAAGTTCTGCTCTTGAACCATGGCAGCAAGAAGAGGATATAAGCTCAGTTTCTCTTTTTAACCCACTGAAAGGTTCTGTTATGCAAAAGGTTCTAAAAGGTTCTTTGTGCTGGTACCAAATCCCAGTGATCATGAGAGAGCTTAGGTCTTTCTGGTGGACCCACCAACTTGAATGATGGTCTATCAGCTTTGGAGATTTGACCTTCTGAGATTAGAGACAGCTGTGCAGAGAAAGAATCTCCCTCATCCCATGTTCTACCATTCCCACAGAAATAAATATACTTTCATTTGAGCCAGCTTAGACACAGAGGAGTCAACACTGGAGCATTTATCTGAAAAGAAAACCCAGGAAAACCCCTGACATATCTTGGAAAGACCTCTAAAAATCTAGACATGACTGTAGTTCAAAGGCCCATGTTTTCTCCTCCCCCAGGCTCTCTCCTGGGGCAATAGTTCTCAATATCCAATCTGGAGGTTAACTTTTGGCTCTGCGATCAACTCACTGGGTAGAGGGCTACTCAGGGAGCCCCAGCGTCTTCATCTGTCAATAAATTACTTTTTGGGGCTATTATCGGAAGTAAAGAGGAAAGTGAGTATGGCGATCTCAGCACAGTGATGGTCACTAAATCAAAACTAAATAAAGACTCAACAGAATGTTAGCACCTACATCCTTGGGCACATTCACTGGTGGAGGGAGACTGACCTGGCATGCCAGAAAACATTATACTTGCAATTATAATCGCTTTTAGGAACATTTTAATTTTTTTAAATGTTTATTCATTTTTGAGAGACAGAGAGAGACAGAGCGTGAGCGGGGGTGGGGCAGAGAGGGAGGGAGACACAGCATCTGAAGCAGGCTCCAGGCTCTGAGCTGTCAGCACAGGGCCCGATGCGGGGCTCAAACCCACAAATCACGAGTTTATGACCTGAGCCGAAGTCGGACACTTAAGCAACTGAGCCACCTAGGAGCCCTGCTCTTGTGAACATTTTAATAATACAGATACAGACATATTCTGTGAAGCTGGGAAGTGCATTAGATTAGAAATGGTGAACATATTTATTTTAAAATAAAAAAGGTAAGTTCTGGCTGAGAATGCAATCGATCATTAAATGGGTGGTCTGTGAGGACACAGAGAGGAAGCAGTGTTAGAAGAACGGGCAAGTGCCGGATAAGGCAATATATATCCAGTGCCCAGTCCCTCATGTGTTTTTTTAAGCCTAAATGGGCATACATGGAAAAAGAATTACGCAAACAGAATCTAAGACTTTGATTCAAGTCTTTGAAACAAGCTTGCTTTTTTGTTTTCTTTAAATGTATGCATACATGTACACATGCATTTAGTTCTGGGAAAGGATCACAATGAACTATTAATTTTAAACCCTGTGAGGACAGGCCGTGTCCCTGTTTTGTAGAACAGTGCCTGTCTCTAAATAGCATCTGTTGAATGAATGAGTAAATAAGCAATGAGTCAATAAGCAAATACCCAAACACTGTTGGAAAAAAGTTGGGAATAACCAGAATGAGGTTTTAATCATATTTGTTTTGTTTTGGGCAACATCTATTGCATATTTTATATTTTAGCTGGGTATCTTTGGGAGAATTGGTGTGTGTGTGTGTGTGTGTGTGTGTGTGTGTTACAAACTGTTGTCTGTTCTTATAAAATTGTGGGTGTTTTTTGTGCAGTGATTGTGTTCCAAAAGACTCAGACCTGATATGGTGAGGACTTCTGGAAGCTTATGGAGTTAAGGCGTGCATCCTTCACTTTGTGCAGCAGAAGGATCTATAACAACAAACTGGTCTACATGTAGCTATATGTAAATATGACCGTTCCTTTACATATTGAAGTTGAACAAATATTATCAGCAATCACTAGGTGTCATTGATTTGCAAAGGAGCAAGCAGTAAGGGAATGGAGGTTCTCAATGTCAATCCCCTTGGGAGAAATTGCTCTTTGTCATGGGATGGTGCGCTGGGCCACAGGAGGAGGGCTCTCTCTCTCTCTCTCTTTCTGTCTCTGCCTTCTCTCAGGTCCTCCTGGCAAAAGTCTGCACTCCAGAAAGAAAGTAGGAGAGCTGGACTTTGAGACATGGTGGTAAAGTAGGAGCCAGGAAAGGGAATTCCTAGGACCCGAGTAGGGTAAGCACGTGGGCTAGACTATTAAGCAAATACACCCGTTGAACAAGGTCATCCATATGGTACTTCCATGACTAGCTGGCCTTTTGGGAAAATGAATCCAACAGATTGTGATCATGTCAGTCACTCATCTGGGTGACTGGGTTGGAAAAGTATCTAATGGTTTTTAAAGTAAAAGGGATGGTGCCTCATGAATCTTCTCATCATACATATCTCTTCTCGCTGGGAATGATTCTCAGGTTCAAGAGCCTTGATTTCATCTTGTCTGTGTTTCCCCCCTTGTTAAGAGAACAGAATTATGTTTCTCAGGTCTTCCCTTTACTTGCCCTACTAAATTGGCAAACCTGTAGCAGATAATCTGGAAAAGGAAAGCGAAAGGATCCGGCATTTATTAATAAAGGATCAGTTGTCTATGAGAGGCGTTTTGCGTATGTTATTGAATTCATTCCTCTTGACAACCGTGACCCATGAGTGTTAGTATCCCCATTTCACTGATGTGAAAACGAAGACACAGAAGGCTAAGTCTCTTGCCTGATCTTGGGAATGAGAGCATTGAGCCTAGAATTATTTGGCTCCTGAACACCTGCAAATTTCTTTCGGGGTCTCTCCCTGTGCTTCACTCCTGGGCACTTTTTTCCACCTTCTCTCTGGATAGATATGCATGAGGTAGCATCGAAAGCAGGACAGATGTGCCCACGTGCAGGTGGTTTGGGGGAGCAGGAGCCATCTTGGTGAAGACTCATCTCCTGCCCTTTTCCCGCTTCAGCCTCCTCCCCGCCTCCCCCACCCCTGGGCAATCTCCTGTCTCTGAAAGACGTCACAACAAGGGATTTGTCACTGGAGATCAAACCAGTGATCCATCCAGCTCAGTTTCCTGCCTCTTGAGTTTGGCCGAGTCACGACACTTAAGCAGGAGGCAGGACGCTGGGCAGCCCCAAGGCGAGCAAACAATATTGCGTGGTATACGTGGGACGAAAACATCCCAGCTGACCCCAGACCTGTGCGTGCCCCAAAGCAGCAGATTTAATGAAGCAAGTGGCCAGGTGAGGTCACAGACCAGATTCCAGGCATGTTTTGCCCACGCCGGCTTGAAGGGTCTCTTTGCATCTTTCTGTCAGATTTATAGACACATCGGAATCTCGTTTTTAAAATTCCAGCCTCTGAGCTTTGATATATTTCCTTTCTAGTGCTTTTCTGCTGTGGCCTGAGAAGCGAAAGGAATATTTGCATCTGCGTTGCAATTACCAGAAGGGGAAACTTTTAAAGGGTCTTTACAATTATTATAATCCCATGTAAAATGTTGGCCTTTTAGGGCACAGGGAGGGAAACGGTAATCTGGTTTTTAAAACATTTTCTTGTTTCAAGTGGAGTTGGTTTATACCCACTACCCTGTCTTGTCATCATGTCATGTCACCCCCACCACTTAGGCATGCTTACTGCCTCTGAAAGCTGTCGAGATCGTATGCCCTCGCCAAGGCTAACAGGTTGTCAACAAGACAGATCAAAGGGGCCATTTCAGTGGCCAAGCTGGCAGATTCTGGGTCGGATACTGGAAGGAAACTGAGGCCCAGGGGCCTGTTTGGCCCTGGCTCTCACAGTAATGGTGTGGGGAGAGGAAGAGTCCTGAGCCCAGGTGCCAAATCAGATGCGGAGGCTCGTGTGGGTATGGAAGGACCAGACCCAAAGCCCCAAGGCCATGGGGATTAGAGATCCATGCCTCAGGTCTCCACAGTAAGCAGGGCAATGGTTGCCTCCTCATGTCTGCAGTGGGTCCTCGATACAGATGCTGGGCCGGACTGGATACATGTCGGGATCTCTGTCAGCGTGGGTGCCTCACTTGGCCAAGGAACTTGCTACTGATTCCCCCGACTCCTTTCTTGCCTGGAGTGTAAATTTTGGTCTATTCCTTTCACATCTCTTTTGTGCCCAGTTTTCTCTTGATTGTGAGCTGGAGTTAAGTCTGACCCATGGGAGTTATGGGGATTTAGTCAAAAGAACAACAACCCCCCCCCATTCCTCTTCACCCCTCTTTCTTTTATCATGAACTGAAAAAGGGGATCCCTGGATCTTGCCTGGAACTTTTTTCTCAGGTGGCCAGGGTCGCAACACCAGGGGCCAAACTTCAGAGAGATCCTCTGAATGATTCCACGTTCAAGCACTTCCGGGCGAGGCGGTACCAGGTGCCCAGATTATCATGGTCAGTGTATCTGGAATGTGAACCGAGCCCAGAGTCAGGCTGGTTGAGAAGAAGGCAGATTTGCGTTAGGCGTGGTGGTCAAGAGTTCAAGTTGATTACATTGGCATTTTTCTTTGGAAAGTTGCAAAGCAGTGACATTAAAATATCCTCCCCGCTAATGAAAGGTTTTAATAGAGCAGGGGCAAAGGACGTTAATGAGCATCGTGGCACCCTGGTTGCTGAATTAATGACTAAGTGAGGGAGTCCCAGACGCCAGGCTTATCTGCCATTAGGCATCTCTGAGCGGGCAGGAGGATCAAACTGACAAGCATCACCGTGGAGATGATTGAGTTTCTCAAGCAGCCTGTGTTATTTTAATTAGACCGGGATATTGAGAACATGGTGCATGGATAAACTGAAGAATTAACGAAGGCTGTTTCTTCTCCCTTCGTCTCTTTTCACCCCCTTCAAATGAAGCAATTATTTCCCTGACCTCAGGAACTGAATTTCAAAGAGGTCTGAAGACAGGCTGAGGCCTGCTGCTCTGGTGAATTCTGCGGGGCCCAATTACTGACCTCAGGAGTCAGCATTCCGAAGATTAGAGTCACGGGGAATTTGCTTCACAGACTCACTGCTAATAATATACCTTCCGCGCAGACACCATTAACCTGCCTTTTCCAGTTAGCCGGTCAGGTATGTCTCGGGGCAAAATTGTTATCAGCTCTCAGGGGGTCAGGCCCCGGGCTCTAATTAGAAACAGAGGCACCTGCAAGGGAATGTAATAAAAGCAGCCAGCCAGTAAAGGAGTAAAGGCTGACAGTGAAGGAAGGCAAGGTGAGAAGTCGTTCTCCGCCTTGGAACCCACGGGAACAATGCTCCTCTGGTGCTGAAAGAGTCGCAGATCTTACGGTTTCTCCGGCTTCTTCTAACTAGCTCTGATCTTCCCTGCGAGTTTTAGTCCAATAGGCGGGCAAGGGGTATTGTTGATATTGACCTTACTTAGAGGCGACTGAGAACACAGTGAATTCTTCCCCTTGTCCCCACACCTGGACACCTCGCTCACTTACAGTTGAACGAACATTTGTTGAGAGATGCTGGGTGCTGGGCTCTGTGCTTGGATGGACAGTAGGCCCTCCCTGGGGGTTCCCTGAGAGAACTGAGCGTGGATGTCCGCGGTGTCCGCAGTGGCTCAGGAATGAGCTCGTTTCCTATGCAACGTGCCCTCCCTAGGAGGATTGAGAACACGTGGACTCTTTTTCTGTAGGGCTTAATTTCTCAGGTAACATCCCCGGTGAAGGCCGGGCCACAGGCACAATGCTGTTCCCCCACCCGCCCTGCCATAGCCCAGAGGGACTGGCAGCTGGCCCGGCAATGATGTGGCATGTAAAGGCGACAAAGACCATGGGGTCTGGCAATGATGTGTCATGGGGGTGTGACAAAGATCAGGAGAGGGGGTGCGTGCTGTGGGAGCGCACGGATGAAGAGCCAGCTTGCTCAGGGAGGGCAGGAGGGTGAAGGAAAGCCTCTGGATGCTTCCATCTGAAGGAGGTGCAGGAGGTGGTCAGCAGAGGGGAAAGGAGTGTCCAGGCAGGGGGGGAGTGCGACAGCAGGAGTGAAGGGACAGAGAACGGATGATTCCAGGTGGACATTTGGGGACTCCTTGGTATTTAGCACAGAGTCTACGTACATGACACGTAGCAGGTGCTCAATGGACACTTGGGTAAATCAATGAATAAGGGAACGAAGTGTGACTGGAGAAGACAGTGTGGCTGTGGGGAGTGACTAGGAGGGTGGTGAGGGCGGGGAAGGGGTGGGGGGTGAGGGACATGTCTGGAGAAGTCAACAGGAGCCTCGTCAGTCACGTTCAGCAATTCGGGCTTCATCCCAAACGTCCTCAGGGGCTGCTAACGGCAGTGTGGTCATGTAGCCTCTCAGTCATGTGCTGGGAGTATGAACAAGTATGAAAGCACGCTTCTTCGCTGGAAAGCAGGCCTTGCAATGAGCTGATAACGAATATGCCCTGATCCCCGGCTGAGTCCCCCCTCTGATGGGCCTCTTGAAGTTTCCTTCTCTGTGTGGGCTTTCTGTGTTCTCCCTCTTCTTCTTCTCTCCATCCCTCAGCTTTTCTTACCCCTCTGTTCTCCCCCCAGGGCCCTGGCTCCACCTGGAGTGGAAGAGCCAGAACCTCAGGTCCCGTGGTTTGGGAGAAAGGTCCGGTTCTTCACTTTGTATGGCAAAGCAGCTCTGAGTCGACCCCGTAGTGTAACTCTGCTGTGTCACTATGCCCAGGGCCTTATTGAACATTGTATGATTCCACCCCTGTTCTCTCTCCACTTACCAACTTTCCAAAAGTACCAAGTAAGTAATGGCACTGTGTTAGGGCCGTGGAATTAGCAGGAAGTCTTCGCAAAGCTGTCACGTATCTGGGCAGGTTAGCTTTATTTTAAACATTCATTTTATAACGGAAGCAGTGTTTCAGAGTGGTTTTTGCCTTCACTGCAGGACTCTGCTCTTTCCAGTGATCAAGAGTCTTTTCTTGACACTTTTATAACATTCACACCGAATTTATTCCATCGCAGACTCTGAGAGACTCTGAGAGACTCTGAGACTTAAGGTTGGCTTCCAAATGGACCCCTAGTGGGGAAGCTGGTCCTGGGGGGGGGGGGTGAGGGCGGACTCCGGGCGCTCACACCCCTGCTTCGACCACAGGGACTTGGCACGGCTCCGGAGCTACCCTTGGGGTCAGATTCTGTCAGAGTCCGGGGTTCCACAGTTGAGCAAAGGCTGAGAACCACTGCTCCAGAGAGCAGCTCCAGGCTGACTGCCTGGAAATGGGCAAAGAGCCACTGAAAGTCAGCACCATTGAGTGCCCTGTCTTCAGCCAATGGCCTGGAGCACAAGTGCCCACGAGGTTCACTACAGCTGCACTTTAAGGACCTGCGATCATTCTCCCGTTTCTTCTGAGAAGTCTTATGACAAACCACCCAAGAGATTTAAGAGATGAATCCAACTGCGGGAAGCAATCAACATTTTTTGACCTTTTCTAGGTATCAGGCCTCGTGCTAAATGCTTTATGAGGGTTATTCCTCTTACCTCCCTCAGCAACTGGAGGAAGAAGTTTGGGGAAAGAAGCGGAAGAAATGTGGACGTGAAGTCTAAGAAGTCCTCAACGGAGCACAGATGAGCCAGAAAGAACATGGTTTCAAATTCCTCAATTCGAAGCTGCTAGATTGGAAAGGTCAAATTGGAAGCTACGTCTTTAAACGTTTCAACTTGTCTTTAGTAGGGTCATCAACAACAGACGCCATGGAGCAATGCTGTGCACATTCTAGAATTGAGGCTCTCACATTTTCATCCGTAAATCTCACCTGGAAGTGTGACAGAACTAGAGACTTTCAGTCTCCACCTGCAGAGACACTAATTTAGGACATTTATTATCAGGTGAGAATTGCTGGTAGACTGTACTGATAGGAAGGTCAAAGTGACCACCATTAAACCTGCAAGCTGGCTCTGTTTTAAGTTCATTTGCATCCGAGAAAGGCATGGCTGCTAATTACTTCTGAAACCGGATTGATCCACTTTTGGTCACTTTACTGTGAAGCATTGAGCAAGTGTGGCTGGAATTCAGGATGGCCTGGTATGTTCAGCATTTATCTTACTGTGATAGAAATATTCCTCCTTCTCTTCTTTCGTTATTTTCTTATAAGCTGCAAGCTGTGCTAATAAGTAGCCAAGCCTTTCTTCACAGCTGATTATTTTGTGGAATGTGTCCCTGTGCATACAACCAAATCAGCCTTGAAACTATATTTCCCATATCAGTAAGCTTGGAGACCATTTGGGAAGACCCTTTCTTCACTGGGGCCAGAGAACTCCTACTCTTGTTGGTTTTGAATGTTTCTTTGGCTGACCATGCCCTCGTCACCCTGTCAAATCTTATTGATCCTTAAAGGTTTATTACAAATGTCATGTCCTCCTAAAGCATTTCCTGATTTGCCTCTTCCATATCCCTTTTCCTGAATAGTCAACTCTGACTGCCATTACCTTTGAACCCACAAAACTCGTGGTTACAATTCTTTAATGGAGCATCTTTTCTTTTTTCTTTCCTTTGCTTTGCTTTGCTTTGCCTTGCCTTGCCTTCTCTTTTCTTTCCTTCTCTTTTCTTTTTTCTTGCTTTCTTCCATTTTTATTGCTTTATTCACTTACTTAGAATGCTTATGACAATACTTAAGCGCTACTGAAATAGATATGGTCAGAAGTGAAACCTCAGTCCTTCATGTCAGTTTCACTCCCCACTATAGACCTTTCAAAAGGTATTTGCAATATGTATGTCTCCACATATCCACCCCTTCCTCCTAAACACACACAGACTTATTGTGCTTTTGGGGGGGAGTTTCGATCCAGAACAAAGTAGGCTTCCTTTCAGCTGCTCCAGCACGTGTAGAATTTCAAAGAATGTTCAGTCTGTCCTTTAATTTGGATTTAAACAACAGGGCAACCCATAGATAAATTTGTGAATGGGTTTCCTAGTCTCTCCACCTCGCTTCGACCTTTTTGAGGGCACAAGGCTTTCTCTGTGGGCTCTCCTGGTGCCACCTCCCCCCCCCCCCCCCCCCGCCGCATATTCTTACAATTGGTGATGACAGTGCTGCCGGGACCGGTTCCTCACCATCTTTCTCTCCCTCCTCAGTTCTTTGGCTTTTTATTCTTCACCTAGGGCTTGGAAAACCTTGTCTGTGAAGGGCCAGCATGTAAACGTGTTAGGCTTTGTGGGCCATGGAGTCTCTGTTGAACTGTTCACCCCAAAAGCAGCGGAGGCAATGTGTAAATGAATGGGGGTGTCTGTCTTCCAATAAGCCTTACTTACAGACACTGAAACTTGAATTTGATTCCTTTTATCTTTTTCCCCATTCGAAAATGTGAAAACTGTTCTTAGCCTGTGGGCCATACAAAATTAGGCAGTGGTCCAGTTTGGCCTAAGGAACATAGGTACCAACCCCTGCCCTCCCCCCAACTTCACATCCTTTTGTATCTGGCTCCTGATGAAGTTGCCAGCAATTTTCTATTTGCCTTATAATGGGTGGAGCTGGGGCATGGATCTTCAGATTCTGGGGTCTGAAGAGGGAAAGCAGAAGGGCTCTCACAATGTTCTGGCCTTCAGGTAAGTATCTCAGATGCAACAAACAAAAAGCAAGATTAGAACTTCTGATCTTTCTGCTCTTCTGTGTTTTTCTTACAACATTAAAGGAGTATTTCCTTCCAGTCTTGATTTAAAGCATCATTGTTTATTGTACATATTTTATTCTACTTGACTCCATATAATTAGTTTCCTGAAAATAAGGGCTTTTAAAACCCTAGTGTCTCTGCATCATCCATCCAAATGTCTGGTACAAATTCAGTCCTCAAATCTTTTGAAAGGAACTGATCGTAAGAATTCCTATCAACCCTTTATTTCTCAACCAACACTCTTTATCCACATTCTATCCATTTCTACTCCTTTCTACTATTCTATCTATAAATTAGCAAATAGAAAGCAACCAGAACACGCCTTCAAAATTCTTTTACATAGACTTTCTTGGAAACCAAGAAAAAGTGGGATATGATGGATGGAAGATATATCTACCTCTCTAGACATAGTTTCATTTCTTTCCCCAAATCCCAAGGCTGCTCTCCCTGGGAACGCAGGGCACAAATGTGTTCACCTGCTGTCCTGGGATGAACCTGAACATGGTGGATTTGTGTGGGCTTTCTAAAGTGTTCAACACTCACAGCCACTTATATGAAGATGACAATAAGATTGTGCTCGTGCTTTGGTTGAATGTATCTTACATCTGTGACTGAGTCTAACGTTGCTCTGATCCCCCACCTCCACCCTAGATCTGCTTTCCCAGCCTTTCTTGAAAGCAGATGTGGAATTCGTAGTAGACAAGGAGTCTTTCTTTATGTGATTAATGTCAGAGTTGTAGTGACCACGGAGAAACGCACATAGATCAGAATGGCAGCAGGGAGTGGACTGGTCAGAGAGAAAGGTGCCCCGACGTACTTAAACATATCTTTGGCTCTGGAATCCAAGCTAACATATCAGGGTCTTCATTTACAAAGTTTTCCCTGGTCAAAAAATAAAACGTCTAACAAGCCTAAAGTACACTCAGTAGCCGTATTAAAGTTCTCATAAATCATTTATGAGATGCAAAGTAAACATGCCTGGCTCTTTGTATTTTACTTCCTTGGCATAACACGCGTTTCAGCTGGCCTCACATCAGCATGAGTATTTTCCTCAAACATTCAAACTCCTCCTTCTAATGTGATATTTTATTTTATTTTATTTTATTTTATTTTATTTTATTTTATTTTATTTTTTTGAAATGAATACTTGACTTTCTGTCCTCTAAACAGCCAACCATGTGGCCCATACGGGCAGTTCCAAAATGCAGGCTGCCATTCCTGACAGTGTGATGTCCTACTGCTCGTAAACCAAAGAGTAAGCACGTGCTATATTTATCTACACTGGGCCTTTCCTGGACACAGTTGCAAGAAATCATGGAAGCCTGTGGCACTTCTTCTTCTTCTCCTTCTTTTTTTTTTCATTTAGTTTAATTTATTTTTTTAACTTACATACAAATTAGTTAGCATCTAGTGCAACAGTGATTTCAGGAGTAGATTCCTTAATGCCCCTTCCCCATTTAGCCCAGCCCCCCCTCCCACAACCCCTCCAGCAACCCTCGGTTTGTTCTCCATATTTAAGAGTCTCTTATGTTTTGTCCCCCCCCACCTCGTTTTTATATTATTTTTGCTTCCTTTCTTTTATATTCATCTGTTTTGTATCTTAAAGTTCTCATATGAGTAAAGTCATATGATATTTGTCTTTCTCTGACTAATTTCGTTTAGCATAATACCCTCCAGTTCCATCCATGTAGTTGCAAATGGCAAGATTTCATTCTTTTGATTGCCGAGTAATACTCCATTGCATGTGTATACCACATCTTCTTTATCCATTCATCCATCGATGGACATTTGAGCTCTTTCCATACTTTGGCTATTGTTGATAGGGCTGCTATAAACATGGGGGTGCATGTGCCCCTTTGAAACAGCATCCCTGTATCCCTTGTAAATACCTAGTAGTGAAATTGCTGGGCTGTAGGGTAGTTCTATTTTTAATTTTTTTTAACTTAATTTTTTTTAAATGTCTTATTTATTCTTAAGAGAGAGAGAGAGAGAGAGACAGAGCAGGAGCAGGTGAGCGGCAGAGCGAGAGAGGGACATAGAATCTGAAGCAGGCTCCAGGCTCTGAGCTGTCAGCACAGAGCCCGATGCAGAGCTTGAATTTATAGGCTGCGAGATCATGACTCGAGCCAAAGTCGGACACTTAACCGACTGAGCCACCCAGGCGCCCCAACTATTTTTAATTTTTTGAGGAACCTCCATACTGTTTTCCAGAGGGGCTGCACCAGTGTGCATTCCCAACAGTGCAAAAGAGATCCTCTTTCTCCGTATCCTTGCCAACATCTGTTGTTGCCTGAGTTGTTCATGTTAGCCATTCTGACAGATGTGAGGTGGTATCTCATTGTGGTTTTGATTTGTATTTCCCTGATGATGAGTGATGTGGAGCATTTTTTCATGTGTTTGTTTGCCATCTGGATGTCTTCCTTGGAGAAGTGTCTATTTATGTCTTTTGCCCATTTCTTCACTGGATTATTTGTTTTTGTGGGTGTTGAGTTTGATAAGTTCTTTACAGATTTTGTATACTAACCCTTTATCCGACATGTCATTCGCAAATATCTTCTCCCATTCCGTCGGTTGCCTTTTAGTTTTGCTGATTGTTTTCTTCGCTGTGCAGAAGCTTTTTATTTTGATGAGGTCCCAATAGTTCATTTTTGCCTTTGTTTCCCTTGCCTCCGGAGACGTGTTGAGTAAAAAGTTGCTGTGGCCAAAGTCAAAGAGGTTTTTCCCTGCTTTCTCCTCGAGGATTTTGATGGCTTCCTGTCTTACATTTAGGTCTTTCATCCATTTCGAGTTTATTTTTGTGTATGGTGTAAGAAAGTGGTCCAGGGTCATTCTTCTACATGTCGTTGTCCAGTTTTCCCAGCATCATTTGCCGAAGAGACTGTCTTTATTCCATTGGATATTCTTTCCTGCTTTGTCCAAGATTAGATGGCCATACGTTTGCGGGTCCATTTCTGGGTTCTTTATTCTGTTCCATTGATCTGAGTGTCTGTTTTGTGCCAGTACCATACTGTCTTGATGATTACAGCTTTGTAGTACAGTTTGAATCTGTGTCACCTCTGTTGCCATAGTATGGTTAAGAGTGAGTGTTGGCAAATGACAGCAATGTTTGCTTTTGTATGGCTCATGAGTTAAGAATGATTTCAATATTTGAAAATTCTTTCCAAAAACCAAAAGAAGAATATTTAGTGATCTGTGGAAATTGCATCAAATTCAAATTTCAGTGTCCACAAATAAAATTTTTGTCCACCCTCATTTGCTGATGTGTTACCTGAAGTTGCTTTTGCTTACCCTGGTGGAGCTTAGACCTTCGGCAAAGGCCTGGAAAGTACTTCACAGAAAGAGCTTGCTGAACCCTGGTTTAGAGCTTGGGGTTTGGATCAGACTTTCTTGGCTTGAATTCTGGCTCTGCCTCTTACCGTGTGAAACCTGTACGTTTTTCTTGTCTATAAAGTATTTTCTGGTCTGTAAAAGATGGTCTTCTTCATTGTTTTCTTGTGGGAAAAGAACTAAATGGGCTTCTCTGGTTTCCTCATTCCCTCTAGATGTCACTGTTCCAGTTGGGAGAATTCCACTCCTTCCTGATCAAGTCCCAGATGTTCACTAAGAGACTTCGCTATGTTGTGGACTTAACTGGTATTCGGATTCGTCGAATAACAGCCTGTCAATCATTTGGGTTTGGTTTTCTATCAGGTCAACTCTAACCTGATAAAGGAATACTTTTAGCACTCACAGAAAAACCATGTTTTTTTCTTTGTTGCCTGGAGGTGGGAATTCCAAGGTTTGAGCATGTATTCCGTAGTTTTAATTCAGCTTGTGCATTCAGAAGCAACCCTCTGGGCCTGTGGTCTTGGCATTCTTCCCCCTGAGCAGTGAACTGCCCAGTTCCTGAGAGCCCACCCACCGTAGGAGTGCTGTGTCCAGGGCCACAGGCACTGGTTTGATCAGGTTCATCAGTGCTTGTCGACCTTCCAGCATCACAGATGGGAATCTCACTTCCTGTGTCCATTTCAGGATGATAATCATGCTTCTTTCCCAGTGTTATTCAGTATTAAGTTATCCCTTACGGTTATTTGTTTGAACACAACAGAAATTCAGTCTGGTAAAAGAACACTTGTTGGAAGGATGCTGCGTGGCAAACCTAACTAAAGGGAAAAAATAAAGAGCTGCCTACCAGGCCCTAAGAAGGAGCCAGGGAAGTTGTGTGAATTGCAGAGCACAGAGCTCGTTTCAAGATGTTGCTTTCATGACTCACCCCCAGCACTGTTGCTTCTATGACTTCGCAAGACATTGGAGGGTCTCGGAGAGCAAATCTGATGGGCCACCCCTGGGGTCAGGAGGGCGGGTCTTGTCACTGAAATCCTCCAGAATCATACTGAGTGGCAGAATGCCCAGTGGTCTCAAATAAGGGGTGTCAACCTCACTCCAGCCTTTAATTTTTTTTTTTTGGTGATGGTGGAGAATAGTGGTGGTGGGGAAGGTAGCTATTAGTTAGATTGTCTCTAAATTTCAGTTCCCTAAACTATAGAATCCAGATAATAGTATTTATTTTGCGTTGTTGTAAAGAGTAAGTGTAATAATATAGAGAAAGTGGTCTACACCATGCTTGACACATAGTCAACGTGCAGTTATTTCCGATTATTGTTCTCTGCATCAATTCCCATATACAACATTTTTCCATCAAAATATTGTGCTCTCAGCACCTAGGGCTCATAATCTAGAACTCCATTTCAGTTTCTAGCCATAAGCACTCACAGATAAAGGGAATCGATCGATGCAATAGTTCATTTCTCTGTAAACACATTATTTAGGTCACTATCAAGGCTGTCCGTATTGCAGGTACAGGTAGGTAACTATTTCCTGACCTATTTCTATGTTAGATTGAGATCTCTCTCAGGACAAGGCTGAGTCTTCTTTTTTCTTTTTTTTTTAAGCTCAGCCAATACTCACTGAGCATCTACCAAAGGTAAAGCTTACTGTGGGGTGGGCAAGAAGGTGTACAAAGGGAATTCTGTGTTAGTAAGAGTGAGGACATTGTACCTTCATTCTAGAACAATTTCAATGTGGGACGAAGGGTTTTAATCTAAAGCAGCTGGAAGGCAACTGACTCTGGGGAGTGTTACTGGGGGGCGTTACTGGGCTGTAGAGACGTTCAAGATTACTGTAGTGTCCCATGGTTCTATTTGAATACAATGTAGTTGACAAGATGCTATTGTGCTGTGTTTGTTGACATAAAGGGGCTTAAGTGTGTTTTACTCCTGTAGCCAAAATTATGAGTGGAAAAAAAAAAAGGATGCCCAATTAGTTGTCTATCTATGCGTTTTACAATACAAAGATTTCTCAGGTCCACGAGTCTTGACATCAGCCCCCATCCGATGAGTCACTTTAGATAACAAGTGGTAAACATATGCCAGCAAAGACATCTCTAGGTTTCTTCTCCATATTCATTCCCAGGGATGTTGGCTCTAAAAAACATCAATAGTGACAATTAAAGGTAAAATCGAACGTCTAGTGAAACTATTTTTTCAAGAATGAGGCCAAAATAAAGACATTTTTAGACAAAGACAAGCAAATAAAATAAAACCCCAAGACCCTGCAGGAGACTCCTACCAATAGGTCTTCACTCATGAAAGGCTAAAAAATATATTTCAGGAAAAAAAAAATGACCCCAGAGGGAGCACCTGAGATGCAAGAAGGAACAGGAATAAATAATATGGTGTACGTCTTGGTAAATGTAAACAAACACTGACTGCATAAGCAATTAAAATCTAATTTACAGTGTATAACATCAGTGTAGAAATAAAACCTTCAAATATATAACATGTAAGTCAAAAGCATGTGGTCAATGTTGAAGTGCCCTAAGGTTCATATGGTGCTCAAAATGAAGGTAAAAATATTGGTTAACTTCTAGGTTTTAAAGTTACAGATGCATGTTGGTCATTTATAGGACACCACTAACAGAATAGACAACCAAAATGTAATTTTCAAATCAGAAGAGGCAAAGAATGAAATGAGAGAGAGAGAAAAAAACAGCAAAGCTAAAAAGAGGCAAGACAGAGGGGCAAAAACTAAAAAGCTCTGGACAAGGAGAAAATACAAAACAAGGTGGTAAAAATCAATCCAAATATATCATTAATCAAAACGAATATTAGCAGACTATAATATGTAGTTAAAAGGCAAATACCGGGGTGCCTGGGTGGCTCAGTCGGTTAAGCATCCAACTTCAGTTCAGGTCATGATCTCACAGTTCTTGAGTTCGAGTCCCTCGTCAGGCTCTGTGCTGACAGCTCAGAGCCTGGAGCCTGCTTTGGATTCTGTGTCTCCCTCTCTCTCTGCCCCTCCCCTGCTCATGCTCTGTCTCTCTCTGTCTCAAAAATAAATAAAAACATTAAAAAAAAATTAAAAAAAAGACAAATACTCTCACACTGGATGAACAAGCCAACAATAAGCATCAATGCAGTAGATTCAGATATGAACTTTTTTTTTTAAACGTTTATTTATTTTTGAGAGTCAGAGAGTCAGAACATGAGCAGGGGAGGGGCAGAAAGAGAGAGGCAGACACAGAATTGGAAGCAAGCTCCAGGCCCCGAGCTGTCAGCACAGAGCCCTCCGAGGGACTAGAACTCACGAGCCGTGAGATCATGACCTAGGCTGAAGTCAGACGCTTAACCAACTCAGCCACTGAGGTGCCCCAGATATGGACTGTTGATAACAAATACATATCAGTGCAGCAGATGATTCAGATATGGACTATTTATAAGTCCTCATAAAAAGATACTGAAGGTTGAATCTAAAAGAATGGAAAAAATTATATCAGGCATGTACAAACTCCAGATAACTGGAATAGCCAGGTTAATATTAGATAAAAGCTGGTTTTAAGACAAAAGGCATTTGGGAGATCATTATATAATGCCTACTGAGAAAAGATTCACAAGTTGATGAAATTACAAAGTAGACAAAACAACAACCATTCTAGTGGGAGACTTTCAGACTACTCCATCAGATATTTATAGATAAGCCAGATAAACATTCATTAGGTATCTAGAGTATTAACAGCATCTAACAGACATATATGGAACACTTCCCCCAGCAATTGGAGAGCATACCGAGGATCTATAAACATTAACCTAGTTTTTAGACATAAGGCAATCCTCAACAAAAATTAAAATGAGTGTCATTTGAGACCACATTGTGTAAACAGAATGCAAATAGAAATTATAACACAAAAGACAACTGGAAGACACAGCATAGGCTGAGAATTTAAAAATGCACTCTGAAACCTCTCATGAATCAAAGAAGCAACCAAAATGGAAATTATAAATTATGTGAAACTGACAGTTAATGAAATTGGTGGACAGTTGATATTCAATGCCAGCTGGTGATGCCACATAGAAATGGGGTCCCAAAGATGCCAGAACTTCTGAGTCTTTTCAGAGGATCCCGGGAACCTGGTATTTTTAATGAGGGCTTTCTGATCTTTACAGCACTGTGTGGGTTCTCCCCGACCGCCCACTGAAACACTGGCAGGCCTGTTGGTCACCTGTTTGCTCTTCCCAGGGGAAGTGGGAAGTCACTGAAAGTTTATTGAACTGGAGAATGATTTGATCACACTGGTCTGATTCAAAGCACTCCAGATCCAGTAATATTTTATGTATATTATTTCATACATGTAAGTATAATATATATTTACATAAATTATGTATTATATAACTATATAAAATATATCCATATAAGTGATTATATGTACGTGTGTATATATATATTTTAATGAATCTGGATCAATCCCTCACTGCCACAGTTGACATAAGGCAGCTATCAGTTGATTGTGGCACTTTGTCACTTTCCCTTGGGTGCACAGAATCCCTGCAGATTCTGTAGCCCAGAAAAATGACAAAGGCCCCTGGTCCTAGGTCTCTGGTGATTGCTGTGGCCATTGTTCCTTTGCTTTGGTCTGTTGGATTTTGACACGTAGTAAGCATCTAGTAAATGTTGGTTGTTGTTGTGGTTGTTATTTATGAGCCCTATTAGCAAAACAGATTTCATAAAACTGACATTGCGGCACAGGTCTGAGGTTGTTCAACACTTAGGATCGAGGTCATGACCTAAGCATAGAACCCTTTTAGAGTCTGTTAAATGAATGAATTAAGAAGCCACGAAGCTGGCCAGCTTGATAGAAGGCCTGGTGTGGGCAGGCTGCTTTAACATGGGAACCTTGATCTGTAACAGAGGAAGCAGAGAAGGAAAGGAGCCGTGTATAGGTGGGGAAGGCTCACCAAGATGGGGTGTTCATCTTCCTGAGCCCTCCTGTCATTGAGATTTCAGTTTAAAACGTCATCTCAGAACGGACTTGCCTGGTCAGCCAATTACTCCCATCACATGGCCTTATTCCAATGATTTGAAAATGGTTTGTTACAATCTGACATTTTCTTGTTTATTGATTTATTTCCTATTGAGCATGCTTTGCTGGAATAAAAGACAAATGTCTGTCTCGTCCACTGCTGAGTCTCCAGAACCTAGAATGTGCCCTGCACACACAGGTACTCCATTAATATTCATTGTCTGAGTGAGTGTATACTTTGCAAATTTGCCTGAGCCCAGCTTTGTTTTTATTTATGTACATTAGGAAAAAGAGAGTTCACTAACATCTGGATTCTGGCAAGATAGGAAACGCAAGTAAGGACACGTTAGCAATTGCATTTATATTCCCCATTTTTCCCCTGTAAATTTATATGGGCCTTGAAAAAGATTAAGATGGAGGGATTCTTTTTGGAAGTCTCTCGTTTGATGGAAGCCAGCGTCTCTACAGAATAGCACTTATTTCACAATGCAGAGAAACTTCTGGATGTAAAAGGTGGCATAGGCTGCAAACCAAATTCAACAAACTTTGGAGATGTGCAAGTCCCTAAACAGGCATTCTTCCTTTGGTCTCAAATCAGAGAGATTTGCTGACAATGTCATTTCTTCCGTTTGGTTTTGCAGCTCAAACAAAACTTTCACTCTTGCCCAAACCCTGACATGCAGAAACGTGGTGTTAAAGCAGTTTTGACAGGAAAGGAAGCTAATTGTCCTCATTTCATGATGAAGCTTTTAGTGTTGTTAGGAGTACCATATTCTGCTGTTCATAGAAGTCTTGATTTCATGTACATTTAACATTCCAAAGTGCTTTTTCCTTTATATTTCATTTCATCCCTGCAGTATTCTTAGGTGTCAGTTATCAGTCCCATTTTTAGAAGATATGAAAACTATAACTCAGAATGAATACATGCTTTGCCCAGGGGCATTTAGCTACTTATCGGAAGACCTGGGTTTTAGTCTTGGCTTTGCTATATATCATGTTCCATGCTCTTATCTCCACTGTGTTCAGTCTCAAAGTTAACTCTCTCCTAAGAAGTTGGAAGCATCCCCAAATCAGAGCAATTAAAATATGGATTTAGGGAATGAGAGGAAATACTCTTGGATTACTTGTTCAAAAAAGGCTACATTTTACAGTTATCCAGGCATGTACTGATTATCACTGACAACATTAGATGCAACAATTAGCAAATTCTATTTTTTATGGGGCATTATAGATCATAGTTATGGGGGGATAATAATGATACCTTATAATTGTATTGTGCTTTTATCCTCCCAAAGGACTTTAAAATCTATTAGTTCATTTTATCCTTCCGAGTGATGCCTTAAATTCTTATCATATGGCATTTTCAGCAGGTTCTAGAGTTAGGTAACTCTTAATAACATTTGCAAACTACAGCAGAAAGCCCACGCAGTTGTGTACCACAAAAAGGAAGTTGCCCTTAAAAATATCTGATAGCAAATTAGAAGTGGGGAAAGCAAAATCCTGCGTGTTTAAACACTCAGCTATCTAATTCCCTTGGGATTTCAGACTCCGTTCATAACAGTGAATATTTTGGAATCAACTAAAACTGCAAGCTGTATTCATTATAGTAGAGAGTGAAATGTCAGTGAGCATTTTTGCATTCGCTTGTTGCTGGGATTAAGACCACATTAGTAATTAGCTATAACTCATTTGCTTCAGTAATTACCCACAATTATTCAGAATCTCATGGGTAATGGAGCACACAGCAGAGTTGGCACATGCTGCCTTTTGGGCACTGACCTCTTGGGTGAGAGGTCATCCCAGGCATGAGGAAGGGTGGGCTTTCAGCAGAGTCAGTTGGTCTGGTGGCAACACGTGCAAATAATTTACCAGAGACATGAAAAAAGACATTGTGCATGCAGGGGAAGCTTTATAATTTCTACTGAAGTGAAGAACAGAAACAATTTTTGGCTTGTTTGTTGTTCAAAAAGAATGTCCTGGAAAACAATATGGCGGGCTTTCCTGGGAGTAGGCAAGACAGACTCAGGCTAGAAAGGAAATCACACTGAAAGGGCGGGCCTATGCCTGCTGACTCCATCTTGTTCTGTGTCCTTCACCTTGACCACACCTCCTCCCCTTGAGTAACCCCCCCTCACCTGCCTAACAGGACTCGGACCCTTCCCCAGGACCCTTCCCCAGCCAATCGGCTGAGGCCATAGCCATTACCTCACCAACTGCCCCTAGGCCCCAATAAAACCTTTGTCCTTTTGAAACTCGCTCTCTCTCCCTGGTATCTCACCGCTGCGTCGGTGCAGGTAGGGGATTGAGCTTGAGCTAGCTCGAATAAAGGCTCTTTGCTTTTGCATCGGACTCGGCTCCCTAGTGGTCTTTGGGGATCACGAATTCTGGGCATAACACACACGTCTGTTCTGGGTAGAAAACTACATGCGAGAGGGCAATGTGACTGAGGCAAGAGCTCCCTGAGATGGAAACGTGGAGCCTCAGTTCACGGCCCTTTCAGAAGCAAACAACACTCAGGCCTCACGTTACCTCATTCTGTGCAGAACCCTAAAGGTGGTTAACAAATGAATCTCTCCCTGGCTGGGGGGTTGGTTGGAATTATGGGTTTCCAGTAATTATGTCACAGGGGGACAGGTGCAAGACTTCAGTTTCTCTTCTCTTCTCTTCTCTTCTCTTCTCTTCTTTCTTTTTCTTTTTTCTTTTTTTTTAGTGAGAGAATGAAGTACTCCTGAGCTAATTTTTATAGCTTAGATTTCTATTTTATTCTATATCATAACTGTTTTTAAAGTAGAGATTTTTGGGGTAACATGGAACGGTGTTCCAGTCCTGGCTCTCCTATACATAAACTGGGCAAATTACTTAGCCTTTCTGAGCCTCAGTTTCCTTTCCTGTAAAGTGGATAAATTAATAAGTACTATCTCATTGGGTTGTTGTGAAGATTCAGGACTAATGTTAAAGGTCTCACCATAGCACTTGGTGTTAAGTACACCATGTATCCTTGTTTTTATTATTTATTTATTATTTTATTTTATTATTAATTGCTGTTGCTGCCTTAAAAAGTGATACATGTTGTACTATTTGTTCCACACAATCTCCCCGTGAGTGTCCCATCATTTGACAAATGAGAAAACCAAGCCCCAGAAAGGGTATATGCTATGCTGAAGTTAACACGATTAGCACGGTAACCCATAACTCAGAACTCTGGTTGACTATTTTCCATTCAAAAGACCCATTGACTTGAGATAATTGCATTATATATACTCTATGTTAGCCAGAGCACTAGCCTTTCTCCATAGGTAATTGTCAAGGAAAGAATTTCCTTCCCTTTAGCTCCTTCAACTCTGCCTACAACTCCTTACTACTAACTACTCTTCTTTTTAATTAGTGGAACAGTCTGGTAGGCAGAATAATGGCCCATGAAGATACCCATATCTTAATCCCTAGAACCTGTGATTATGTTAGGTTATGCGGAGGATAGAATTAAGGTTGTTAGTCAGCTGACCTTAAAATAGGGAGATTATCCTGGATTATTTGGGCAAACCCAATGTAACAACCAGGATGCTTAAATGTGGAAAAGAGAAGCAGAAGAGAGTCAGAGAAGGACATGTGACAATGAAGAGGTTAGAGTGATCTCATATGAGCCAGGATTCCCAATTTTTGCTGGCTTTGAAGGATGAAGAAGGGGCCATAAACCAAGAAATACAGGCAGTCTCTAGACACTGGGAAAGGCAAGGAAATGGATTCTCCCCTAAAGCTTCCAGAGCCACTTTATCCATTTTCCCTATTTTGTGGATGAGAAAAACAAGGTTCAGTTTCCAAAGTCCTGCAGCTGAGATGTGACAGAGCCAGGAGTTAAGCTCAACCCACTTGATTCTAGAGCCTGCGCGTTGAGGCTCTTCATTAAAGTGACATCTACCAAAGATATCTTGTTCCTCTGAACTGCTGTACACAACTAGCTTCTCTACAGAGGACTTATATCATGGACGGAAGAACCTGGCCTTTTAGAGTCAGTTCTACTCAGTTTTCTGCTTTTCATTAGTTTGAGGTTGAGTTTCTTCTTCCTTAAAATTCAAATGACGCCCCCTCAACCACCCCTCACCCCAATCAGATTGTATGAATTGCAGATGATGTGTACCATCTTCAACATGATCACCAACTTGGTTGATGGTCACAATTCATACTTTCTTGAGCACAAACAGTTATTAAATCTCTATGATTATTTATGTCATTGTTTTAAAGTCACCACAATAGTCTAGTTCTTCCGCCTGATCATTTTGTATTTTCGAACCTATGACTATTGCTTAAATGTTAGCGTGTGGTTTTGATTTCATTACTTCTATTCCTAAGTGTTGAGTAAGTAAAATGGATAGGTGGTCATTCTTGCTGCAGTACCAGTTTCAATTCATCATTTCTGTCCTCAGGAAGCCTAGCTTTACATGGAGTGGTTTCGGGGGGGGGGGGGGGGGGTGTGGCTAAAACAAATACGTAATAGACCCATATAATGCCATCAACGATTATGGTAGAAATGTACGAAGTGCTCTGAGGTGTCTGACAGAGGAAAGACCAATTTTATTGGGGTGGTCCTGGAGAGATTTCATAAGGGAGTTAGTACTTGCAATGAGCACTGATAGCATTATAGTTCTTTCAAGGGCAGAGGTGTCCGATTCTGTGTCCTCCTCCCCTCTCTCTGCCTCTCCCCTGCTCATGCCCTGTCTCCCTTTCTCTCTCCAAAATAAATAAACATTTAAAAAAATTTTAAAAAGGAAGCAACTGATCCAAAGTATGGGAGGAATCAGAAGTCCTCTAGGTTGACTGGACATGAGCGTCAAGTTCTGAAGTAGGAAGATGTAAGACTGAGGAAGATGTAAGCCTTGTTATTCGAGGCTTGACTGGTGCTTCCAGAAGCACCCCTGGTCAGGAAGTGTAGGATGCACTGGAATGGTGGAGGGAGGGAGGGTTGGGCAGCTGAGGGGGAGAATGAAGTGGAGGCCAGTCAGGATACTTCTGCTTCAGTGTCTCTCATCTGTTTTTTCTTTAAAAAAAATTTTTTTTAACGTTTTATTTATTTTTGAGACAGAGAGAGACAGAGCATGAACAGGGGAGGGGCAGAGAGAGAGGGAGACACAGAATCAGAAGCAGGCTCCAGGCTCTGAGCCGTCAGCCCAGAGCCCGATGCGGGGCTCGAACTCATGGACCGTGAGATCGTGACCTGAGCTGAAGTCGGCCGCTTAACTGACTGAGCCACCCAGGCGCCCCGTCTCATCCTTTTTTTCATTATCACTTCCCTAAGAAGTCTTTTAGACATCCTTCCTTCTAATTGCCAACTCCATGACGTTTTAAATTCAGATATACTGTATGTATGTTTATATAGTGTATCTATATTTGTACTTTAAACATAAAAAGAGACTTAAAAAAAGATGCTCCCATCGCCCCCAAACCCAATTGTCACCCCCCTCAAGGTGGGCCTGTTGAGAATGTATAGTATAGTAGAGGTGAGGAGAATCTGAATTAGTTAGGTGATACCTCGGAGCATGGAAAGGTGGCAGAAAGGGGAAGGTTTTGAGGAAATACAGGTGACAACTCTTGCAAAAGGCAAGATGTGGAGAGAAGGTAGAGGATCCTGGACCATCCTTCTGAGAAGAAGACACTGTTACACAGACAGGGTCAGGTTTGCTCTCTCTATGCTTTCCTTCAATGTGTCAGCCTTCCTTCTTAGAATGCTGTATTTGGTCCTCACCTCAGCTTGAAGGCTGAGAAGGTAATTCCCCAGAGAATCTTCAGCGCTCCACTGTTCTGATTTTGTAGAGAGGAATGGCTGTCCCTGTCTCTCACACCCATACCTCACGGATCCTGCCCCATTTTGTGTCATGGTCTAGATCAATGGCCCATGGGAAGTCTCCCTGAGACAACTGGTCAGAGTTCGGTTTTTTCCCAAGCCCAGAGGGAAGTTCACTCTGAACTAGTTCAGTTCTATCCTAGGAATGGGTGCCCATCCTCATGCCGTGGGAGGGGACATTATAGCAACTTCTCAGGGGTCCTGCCTGTGTTGAGGTGTGGATGATGAAATGACACCATTGCCATCTTAACTTTGGTCTAGAATTCTCTTAGAACATTGAAGGTGACCCACACTAATAAAAATAGGGTGTTGGAATGGACAGCATTAGTATGTGGGGCTTAATTATTTGGATTGAGAGAGAGGGACAGCAGATTGTTTTCTATTTGTTTTTCTTTGATTCATAGTTGAAGTTGCCGCCCTGGTAGGTATATTGGTTTGGTTGTTGGATAGTTAGACTGGAAATGTTCTGAATGATAGGGCAATTGTTAGTGTGGGAGAAATTACATCATCAATCTGCACATTTTGAATGTAGACTTAATTATATTTGAATGCAGGTTGTTTCTTTCTTGTGCATTTGGTCAACAGCTGATTGACCCCATCTTTCATATTTATGAGATTGGGTTTTTCAATTGTTTTGTCAGTGAGAAGAAATGTGCTGTATAAGAAGTTTGTTAGACTATGTGTCAGAAGATTTGATTCCTCATTTTGGCTTTGTCTCTTACCAGCTGTATGATTTTTTTTTTTTTTTTGTATGATTTTTTATAAGACACACATTTTCTCACTTTTAAACAAGACTCTAGGACTTTACCTACCTGCCTGATGTGATTGTGGTAGGGGTTAACTGATAGAGGTGGTGGTGTTAAGGGAAACTTATCTTGCTGATTCAATGTCTTCAAAGGCCCCCCCAAACCAAAAGCAATTAGGACTAAACCAGCTTTATGGAGCATGCTAGCAGATTGGGCAGGCAGCTTCAGAATGTAAAAGGGAAGGCTAGAGGACTGAAGGAAGAACTCGACAGGGAGGAGTTCTTTGGTGAGAGTTGTTGAATACCCACCATGGAGAAGGCAGGAAGTCCTCCAAGTGAGGAGGCACTCAAGAGAACCATCTAGAAAGCTTGACGTCTACCCTTTAGAGTTTGGAGGCTTGAGACTATTAATTGATTTACTCAAGAGAACCTCTAGAGAACTTGATTTCTACCTTTTGGAGTGTGGGGTTTGGTACTATTATTTGATTTACTCAAGAGAACCATCTAGAAAGCTTGACTTCTACTCTTTAGAGTTTGGGGGTTTGGGACTATCACATGATTTACTCAAGAGCACCAACTAGAAAGCTTGCCTCCTGCTCTTTGTAGTTTGAAAGTTTGGGACTATTACTTGATTTATCCCTGGAAAAAAATGGACGGGCTGTGGCTGAAGCTGCCATAATGGCAGAGAAAGGAGACAGGGCTGCAGTGGGAGGGATCTGCACTCCCGCTGAAAGTGCAAAGGTATATGCTTTCCCTGGGCCAGTGGAGGAGCCTGTTGAACGTACTTGCCCCGAGGAAGCCAGCATGGCTGGCTGGATGCCACAGGCTAAGAGAGGCATATAGGAGATGCAACTTGCTTGGGTTATGCTCATGTTCTGGCCCCCAGCCAGTGAATAGCACCTCTTTCACTCTCAAAGATGAATGTCCCCAGTCAAGATAATTTATGTAACAGCTACTCTAGGTGTACCTAGCAAGTTAGGAAAGGCATTTCAGAGATCAGAGAATTACAAATTGGGGGTTCCCACTGGGTGATCTCGGTCGGTAAGAGTCAGTATTTGGACATCGGGCTCCCTAGAGGACCTCGTGCCAGATACCAGATGTCCCTGTGAGGGAAAGATGAAGGTGACCATAGAATCTAACATCTGAATCAATCAAGGTTTCACCAGAAAAACAGTACCAGCAGGAGACAGAGAGTAAGAGACTTATTGCAAGGAATTGGTTTACTGATTATGGGGACTGGCTGGGCAAGTTGGAGTCCCTGAAAGGCAGGCCATCAGGAAGGGTAGGTAGGGGCTAAAACTGCAGATGACAGGTGCAATTTCTTTGCTGAAAAGCCTCAGTGCTGCTCGTCAAGCTTTCAACTGATTGAGCCAGGCCCACCCAGACTGTCTAGGATAATCTCTCTTAGTTAAAGTCAACCAATTATGGCCTTTTAGTCACATCTACAAAATATCTGCACAGCAACACTTCGATTAACGTGTGATTGACTAACTGAGGACTGTAGTCTAGCCAAGCTGACACATGAAACTGACCACCACATCACCCAAACCAGGGTACTTTTCAGACTGAAAGTGGTAAAATTATTTTTACAATAAGTGAAATTGCATAATTTTTGGAGACATTTTCCTTATTGATCAACAGTACAAATTAGTTTTATCATCTTGGTAGACCTCAAGTTCTATTAAAAAACTATTTTGAATATAAAACTTCTTTTCACAGAAAAGTAAATGTAACATAGCCATGTTTATATCAATTCTCTGCACATTAAAGAAAACAAAAGCAGGATAATTTATCTGGATACATGTGTACCTAATTTTATCAGCTTTTGAACTGTCTCTGTTTCTAATACTGTATCATTTGTATTTTTCTGAAGAATGAAGTTTTCAAAATAGTCTCATTATTTACATTTTTTTTAATAGTACTGCCTGCAATCTTTCTCAAGGCTGAAGTTAAAAATTGGAAATGTTGAAACACTTTCAAGTGATACTTTTATGACACCATGATCTTTTTGATTGAGAAAATGCTCTGACTACATCAGGCAGGAAGTGGTAAGTGCACAAAAAATTCAATTAAATGGAAGATAGTCTGAATTCTAGCTTTTAAAATATTTAAATTTGAGAATATTTGCAAATTCTCAAACTATTTTCAGAGTAATACATTTCTTCAATTAATATTTTATAGGACAAAACTCATAAAATGAATGGCTTCTACTTATGATTCATGTAAATGTTTCACCAACTTAGAGATGTGAAAATTTGGGGCATTCTCAATTTCTTTTTATGCTGATAAAGAATAGAAATTCATCTATTTAAAAATAGAAGCTTCCTCAAAATACACTTCTTACATGTTGAGAAGTCCAAAATACAATTATAGAAATCGCTCAATTTGTATGCTACCTGAGCTCTTTTAATATGTTGAGTTGCTTTTTTATTTTCATTTAAATTTTTTTTAATGTTTAATGTTTATTTATTTTTGAGATAGAGAGAGACAGAGCACAAGCAGGGGAGGGGCAGAGAGAGAGGGAGACACAGAATCTGAAGCAGGTTCCAGGCTCTGAGCTGTCAGCACAGAGCCCGACGCCGGGCCCGAAGTCAAGAACAATGAGATCATGACCTGAGCTGAAGTTGGACACTTAACTGGCGGAGCCACCCAGGTGTCCCTGTTTAGTTGCTTTTTTGCCTTTACAGTGATAAATGTTACTGACTGCCTGTTTGCAATTTTTTTTTCAATGATTATAATTTCTTAAAAACTTTAAATGCTGAAGCTTTTGGCCTTATTGAATAGTTTGAAGAAAGATCCTCACCTGTTTTTTCATTTATTTATTTTTTATTTGAGAGAGAGAGAGAGAATTCGCTAGCTGGGGAGGGGGGCAAAGGGCGAGAGAGAGAAAATCTCAACCAGGCTCCATGCTCAGGGCGGAACCCGATTCAGGGCTCTATCCCACCAGCCTGGGATCATGACCCGAGCCGAAATCAAAGGTTGGATGCTCAACCGACGCAGCCACCCAAGCATCCCTCCCCACCTGACCTTAAATAAATCCAACCAAAACTTAAAGAACTTATTTACATAGAAGCTCAATACAAATGTTGGACATTCATGTCAATTTGCAAAATAACCCTTCAAAATTTCAAACATTTATAAAACTGAGCAGCAAAGAAAAAAAGTGTGCACTATCATGCTGCATTTTTGTTTTTTGTTTTTTTTTTAATTCAGCATCGACTTTGTCACAAAAATTTTAAGATTCAGTTTGTCTAGCTGGGAATATATCTTTGTAAATTTTTGTAACTCTAGCTTCTATATTGATGGTAACATGTTGGATGCAATTAAATTGTGCGTGCCCTACAACCGAGACAAAATATCCTTCTGATCGGTGGGATTTTTAAAGAAAGTTTTTATTTTGAAATAATTTTCAAATTGCAAAACTGCAAGTTGGAAAAATTGTTCAGAGTTCGCTTCCCCTAATGTTAACACCTTTGGTAACCACAGTACTGTGGTCCAAACCAAGATATGAACATTTGTACAATGTTGTGAACTAAACTGCAGACGCCATGCAAATTTCAGGAGAGAGCCCTTTCACCCTCTTTCCTGTTCCAGGATGAAACCCCATGACCTTCATTTGCTGTGTCACCTTGGCCTCCCCCAATCGTGACAGCTGTACACTCTTGGTCTTTCATGATCTTCCCACTCTTGACGAGTACAGGTCGCTTGTTTGGTAGAACGACTCTCAGTTTGAGTTCGTCTGATGTTTTCTCGTGATCATATTGAAGACGTGCATTTTGGGCAGGAATATCTCAGAAGTGTTGTGTGTCCTTCTTAGGGCATCCTGTCAGGGCATGCATGATATTAACATTTTTTTTTGTTACTCCAGATATTAACCTCAATCAGTTGGTTAGGGTGTCTGTTGGGTTTGTCTATTGTAAAGTTACTATTTTCCCGTATATAACTGATAAATATCTTGGGTGAGATACTTTGAAACAATGTTGGTATCTTGAATCTCCTCAAATTTTGCTCAATGGTTTTTGCATCATACATTGATACCTCTTGCCTGCGACAATTATTACTGCGGCATTTGCCTAATGGTGATTTTTTGAAGAGTTTATTTATTTTGAGAGAGAGAGAGAGAGAGAGAGAGATTCCCAAGCAGGTCAGGTCCTAAGCAGCTGTCAACTCAAAGCCTGATGAAGGGCTCAAACTCATAAACTGTGAGATCATGACCTGAGCCAAAACCGAGAGATGGACGCTTAAAGAACAGAGCCATCCGGGTGCCCCCTTAGCGGTGATTTTTTTTATTTCCCTGGTTCCTTCTACATTTATAAATTGGGATTCTTCTGTAAAGAAGAACTCCCCACCCCCCCTTTATTGATTCAATAATTCCTTAATATTATTGTGCATTTATAATTATTTTATTCTATGGGTTATAACCCAGTACTATAGTTATTTTTTTAAATCAAATTGTTGCAGCTCTGACCATGGGGAGTCCCCTAGGTTGTGTCCTTGCCCTTAATTTTTTTTTTTTTTTGAGTATAGTTGGCACACCATGTAATTTTACATTCAGGTGTGCAACACAGTGATTCAATTTCTCTATACGTTATGCTATGTTCACCATAAATGTAGCCACCATCTGTCATCGTACAAGGTGACTACAATATCATTGACTATATTCTCTATGCTGTGCTTTTTATTCTTGTGACTTACTCATTTCATAACTGGAAACCTGCATCTCCCACACTGGTCCGCCATTTTGCCCACCCCCCTACTTCCCTCTCCTCTGGCAAGCATCAATTTGTTCTCTGTATTTATTCTCTGATTCTAATTTTTGTTTCTTTCTTTATTCATTTGTTTTGTTTGTTAGATTCCAAATATGAGTTACATTGTATGGTATTTACAATAACCAAGATATGGAAGCAACCAAAGTGTCTATAGATAGACAAATGGGTAAGGAAGATGTCTCACACACACACACACACACACACACGCACACACTGGAATGTGTCCTTGCCTTTTGATGTGCCCCTCTCCTTTCTCAAACACTTCCTTATTTTCTGGCACCACAAGATCGTCCAGGCTCTTGTGTTTTTCCTGGCCCATCTCTAGAGTCAATTCTTTCCCCCAGGGAGCTCTGATTCCTTTTATTGGAGAATGGAATATAGAAACCAAGATCTGGCACCGGGTATGCTCAGACTGCTGGAAGATAGTGTTTCTAGGCTCTCTCTGTAGACAGAACTAGGAAACGTATATATAAGCAAACAGATATACATTTCTATATCTATCTATTTGTATATATATGAGTTCATACTGAGTACACGCGTTCATAACTTGATTCCAATCCAACAAATAAGTTCATTCTAGTTTCTCCCTTTTCCTTAACTTTTACTTCTGTCCACAACAGTGAGAAATCTGGCTCTTGTTATTTACAATAGAGGAATGAAATAAATAGTGGCTGATTTGTACTATATAATATATAGGAAACCTTAGCTTTCACACTACTCTCTACACATCAAGATTTCTTAGCCCCTGTTTCTCATGCATAGTTCACATGCACGCAGCCCATAATTTTCAGCGTTTCCACCGATCCTTCCATTTGGTAGCCTAATGGCTTTCAGTGTGTTGAAGGCTGTTAGTATAATTTATGTCATGGGCCACAGCATAGCTACCTGGTATACCAAGATGCCGGTAGGGTCATCCCTAACTATGCACTGCATGCTGTCCCCATAGAGGGAGTGTCACTTTGTGTCCGAAAAAGGTCAGGTCCCCATTCAGAGTTAGCTATGTATTTCTCTCATGCTATCAGATAAAACCATGGCAGGAGCTGGAAGTAGAGGTCAGAGGTCCACCAGACCCCTTCTCATGAATTTCGTGTAACTGTTCATAACAAACACCTCATAGAAATATCGTAGACAACAGCCATGACTGGGAGCTCCCAAAGTAAGCTGGGACTGTCTTGAATGAACTGGCTGTAAGATCAGCCTGATAAGACCTTTCTCTCTCTCCTAATCCTTACCTCACTCCAAACTTGGAGAAGCCAGAGGAAGTAGAAGGATGGGAGGAGGAGAAGAGAAAGAGCAAGGTTAAAAAAAAAAAAAATCACAGAAAAACTCATCCTATCCCTTCCACCTTTGTCGACATCCAAGCTGGTTCAGACACAAGCAGAGGTATGCGATTTTAAATGGCGTAAGATTGTGGCAGTTTGACTTTACGTTTAACTGACTTTTTAAAAAAAGTTTATTTTTGAGAGAGAGAGGGGGAGGGAGAGAGAGAAAGACAGGGACAGAGAGAATCCCAAGCAGGCTGCGCACTGTCAGTGTGGAGCCTGATGTGGGGCTCAAACTCACAAACCATGAAATCATGACCTGAGCTGAAATCAAGAGTCAGATGCTTAACCAACTGAGTCACCTAGATATTCCTTAACTGGCTTTTTGATACCTGAAAAATCACTAGAAAAGTTATCGAATCTGCCTGGTATTTCATCTAGAGCAGAGAAGAATGATACAGCAAAATGTGATTGAAAGCATTTTGTAAATGATAATGAGTTATATGCCCTATTCCCTTATTCTAAGACATTTCTTTCTTCATATTATATATACATTATACATATATAAAATATGTATATATACACATATATGTGTATATATACACACACACACACACACACACTTATTTATTTATTTATTTATTTATTTATTTATTTATTTATTCTTCTGAAATTGGGATGCATCTTAACCCCAGTGTACATTTATGGAGGTGGTATCTTTCTTCCCCCCCCACCTTTCTTCTGAATAGCTGCTATTAAATCTATAATGTATCTTATAATCAGAACTGAGACATTACTGCAGGTTTTTCTGTTTCATCCAGGATTCCTGAACTATGTATGCAATTTTCCTAATGACAAATTGCTTCTTAAGCATGTATATTGAAGCATAAAGCTCTTCCTTGATTTCTTTTTTGTTGCCAGGTCAATAATTTTATACCAAACTAAGAAATGAGAAGGCACATTTCCCCATCTTTAGCTTTCTTTTATCTTATCTAAAGACAGGTATCATTTTTTAGGCAAAACACGTTGCCTATAGTGTATTTTCCTTTTTCAATATGGCCCCAGATAGGGAAAGGAAAGAACAGGTCATTTCTGTAGGAAAAATTGGAACCAAGCTGAGAGTCTATCTATTAACTCTGCCTTTTCTCCCTCCCTCCCTCTCTCCCTTCTTTCCTTCCTTCCTTCCTTCTTTCCTTCCTTCCTTCCTCCCTCCCTTCCTTCTTTCTTTCCTTCCTTCCTTCCTTCCTGCCTCCCTGCTTCCCTGCCTCCCTTCCTTCCTTCCTTCCTCCCTCCCTCCCTCCCTCCCTCCCTTCCTCCCTTCCCCCCTCCCTCCCTCCCTCCCTCCCTCCCTTCCTCCCTTCCTCCCTTCCTCCCTTCCTCCTTTCCTTCCTCCCTTCCTCCCTTCCTCCCTTCCTTCCTCCCTTCCTCCTTTCCTTCCTTCCTTCCTCCCTTCCTCCCTTCCTCCCTTCCTCCCTCCCTTCCTCCCTTCCTCCCTTCCTTCTTTCCTTCCTTCCTCCCTCCCTTCCTTCCTTCCTTCCTTCCTCCCTTCCTCCTTTCCTTCTTTCCTTCCTCCCTTCCTTCCTTCCTCCCTCCCTCCCTCCCTTCCTTCATCCTTCCTTCCTTCCTCCCTTCCTCCCTTCCTCCCTTCCTTCCTTCCTTCCTTCCTTCCTCCTTTCCTTCCTTCCTTCCTTCCTCCCTCCCTCCCTTCCTTCCTTCCTTCTTTCCTTCCTTCCCTCCTTCCTCCTTTCCTTCCTTCCTTCCTTCCTCCCTCCCTCCCTCCCTTCCTTCCTTCCTTCCTTCCTTCCTCCTTTCCTTCCTTCCTTCCTTCCTCCCTTCCTTCCTTCCTTCCTTCCTTCCTTCCTTCCTCTTTCTTTCTTTCTTGGTACAGTAAATGGTAGATCCGGATTGAGGTTATTCCAATCTGAAGAGCAAAACAATAACAGTGAGAACCAGCACAAAACATCCTCCTTTTGGCCGTGCTACATGCAAGTTTCTAATTTATATAACTGAAAAAGGAGATTTAGAGAGTTCTGAAAAAAAAAAAATGGAGTTTCTACTGGAAAGACTGACAGACTCTAAACTACAAGGGTGTTGCCAGGCGCCACCATAATAAAAGGTGGCAAGCTTCCAGAAGTCCTCGCAGCTGCATGCCTGAACGTTATTAAATATCTAACTATAGTTTGCAGGCCCTGGCCAGCTTGTAACTCATTTCTGGCTGACACATTCCGGCTCATAATTAGTGTAGTACTTCCATGGCCCTTACTTTTAATTCTTTTCCTGTAAAACAGGTCTGTTCCAAAAGACAAAGGTGCACTTCACTCGGCAGTAGGGAAAATCCATGCAGTTGGGATTCTTCAGGTGGTCATGTGTGGCTGGGATCCACAGGGAAGGGAATTCTGTCTTCTTCGGACTCTGCAAAATGGCACGCAGAGGCCAGATTTAATCTTAGTTTTTTCGTTGACCTGCTAAGACGTAGAAACTTGACCACCTGGCTCCCTTGATCTTACTCCTCATGGACAAGCGTAGAAGGACACAGTCTGGCAAACGGAATGACCAGGATGTGCGCAGATCAAACATTTCGACAATGGGTCCGCAACCGACAAATTTCACGCTTGTCATTTGTCCCGGGTTGGTAGCATGTGTGCTCCGCTCAGGTGCTTCCCAGATTTCTCCACCTGCATAGTTCCAGGCTGGCGGGGCTGCAAGGCGTGGGAAGACGAAGCGATGTTTGGCGGTGTTCTTTTTAACCCTGGAAGCTGGGGGCAGAGCTCTGGTGCTGCTGTTGCTCTCACACACGTGGCCGCTCATCTTCCTTGTCAGTAGCTTCTCCAGATCCACTGGGTTATCCTTCAGCTTCTTCAACTTCTGGGCCAAGTACATTTCGCCCTCTGATGAAAGGCACCGGAGTCACATAATTTAATTCGACATTTTGGAGAGACCGGTGTGGATTTCGGTTTGCCTTCATGGGTTCCAGCTCAGTATCGGGGGTTCCAGTTTGTCCTTGCCACACCCCCCTTCTCCTCCATCTTTCTCTCCCAGCTGCCTGCGCTGCTGACTATAGGGTCATCGCCACACAGCACAGCCTTACATGGACTGTTTAATCATCACCCAGAATTGTGTAAGATCAAATCCCCATAATAAATCCCTTATTTTATATCACTCTTGGTGTTAGTGATTCTGCTCCTCTGATCATACTCTACTTGGTACAGTTGCATAGCTGTTGACAAGCTAAACCCTATGAGAGTGTTCAAGAATAATTCAGTTTTCTTTGCTGAGGAAGACAGTTTAGGCATCTTTCTTTTCTTTTTTGAACAGCTGAAGGAACTGTGAGCGTAGAGATTCAGTGACTTGGCACAGCAGAAAATACCAGAGATGACATTTGAACTCAGACGTTTCTGAGACTGTACCCAGTGAGCTGTGAGCAGGCACTACATGTAAACGGAAATCAAAGAGGTGTGTGTGAAAAGGTGTTCCATGTCACTGGTAATCAGGGTGATGCAATAAAATGCTACTTTCCATCCACCTGGGTGGCAGAAGGTTTTAAGGTTTAGTATCAGCAAGAATATTCTCCATGAAAAAGGGAACTCTCATGAATGGCTGGTATTCACTGGTCTAGCAACTTTGGAGGATGATTTGGTATTTCCCCAAATCTAAAGGATTCATGTCCATGACCCAGAAAATTCATTTGCACTGTCTACTCCAGCATAAGTTTTCATGTGTGCCCAAGGAGGCATTTTCAAAGATGTTCCGTAGAACAAGTCCATGTTCATTAATGTGAGTGTGACCCAAAAGCATGGTGGTACATCCACAGTATGGAATGAGGTAGATCTGTAGGCACTGAAGAGCTTCACGTATATTGTGGAATAAATAAAAAGGAAATCACAGAATGATATGTTTCATAGAGTACAACTCCTGTGAAAATACACAAACAGAACAGGGCTATCTATTTCCCAGGAGCAAATATGTGTAAGTAAAAATATTTATAAAGTTGGCAAGCTAATACTGGCAATTCAAAGAGATGAGAAGAAAACTGGGATTGTAAGTGGTGAAGTTGAGTTTAATTGATGATGTTTTATTTCTTTTACAAAGAAAATATCTTCATGTATTACCCATGTAATTCATATTTTTTGCTGTAGAAAAATAAAGGCAATGTGTCTGAAAGATGCGTTACAGACTGTATGGCATATTAAAAGAGGGATGGTGTATTTGCAAAATGTTAATTTAGTTAATACTTTTCATTTTATGGCAAGGAAATTGGGGCTCAGAGACATGAAATGATTGGCTGAAGGCAGACTCCAATAAATTTTTTTTTAAATTTTTTTTAATGTTTATTTATTTTTGACAGCGAGAGAGACAGAGCATGAGCAGGGGACGGGCAGAGAGAGAGGGAGACAGAATCGAAAGCAGGCTCCAGGCTCTGAGCTGCCAGCACAGAGCCCAATGCGGGGCTCGAACTCACAGACCGCGAGATCATGACCTGAGCCGAAGTCGGATGCTCAACCAACTGAGCCACCCAGGTGCCCCTCCAATAAAAATTTGAAATCAGATTGTCCTGGAAAAATTGGTAACAGTTTCTGGAATTTTTTGTTAATAATCTCAGAAACACTTTGATGAAACCGGAGTTTACTTAGGGCCACCATCCTGGGGACCTTCTGAACAAACCAGATTCAGCTTCGACATTCATGATTTGGTCTTTTAACCATGTTGCCCATGGATTCTGTTAAGATCGTGCCAACACCACATTATCAGTGTTGAGTCTTGCAGCCTATGGCTAAAGCTACAAGTTTTTCGAACACCTTCGCCCTCTGTTGCCTCAGTAAATTCATGTTTTCTGCAGCATATCCAAAAACACTTTGATCCCTGTCCTTCTTTAAGATGGTTCACATCTGTGATATTTCCCAGGAAGGCAGAAAACTCAGAGACAGTTCCCTACAAAGCCATTCTTTAAATCAACAGAAATATAATGGTGGCATTCTGAGTCCATTTGTTCTGATGTCCCAGGAAAGAAAGAATTGGTTTCTGCTTCTACGAATGTATTTTCATCTGGCCTTCTCAAGGATGGGAAATAACTACAGAACAGTCCAACACATGCAAGTCTCTTTGGCCCAGAGCCTAATTCCAGTCTGCTTGTAGGGATCTGCTTGACTAATAGAATCTGAAAGTCCTAAATTTTACCCATCATTGAAGTCCTATTTATGTTATCCCTGATAATAAAGGTCTTCTCCTAATCCCCGATTCTTACTCATTTCTCCACCTCAGGTGCTCCACTCCTGATGACCGGGGTGGCCACCTTGTAATATAATGATCTACTTTGGGTTTTTCTCTTTTGCTATATTGTGAGCAGGGGGAGAGCTAGGGAGATCTGGGGCTGGTAGAAATAGGTTCAGCGATAAGGGACCTTATCTCTACCTTCTCTGTGGGTCTCAGAATCTTCTATCACTGTCTTTCGCACAGTGATAAAAGAGCTATCTTTTTATCGTGGCTCCAACAACAACCATAGCAGTGTGGTACCCAAACAAACTTGTTTTAAAGATGCCACTTTTGGAGAATATTCAGAGAGAACTTGTTGCCTCCCTCCTTCTCCCTAGCTACCTGATCACCTATTTCCCCATCTTGGGCAGCAGAGTCTTTCTGAGGGCATCATTTCCTCCTCTACCGTCCTGTCCTCAAGGACAGCAAAACCCCTCATGGCTGCTGCCAGAAATAACTCTACTCCTCTCGTTTGAATCTGAGCCCCTCTCCTCAAGCATGGCTCCATGATGCAGAAGTAAAAGCACGAAAGCAATTGTAGCCGCCTCCAGCCTTCACAAAATACTTTCTTCCATTAACTGTTTTCAGGAGTTTCTCTCTCCTCCCCAGAAAAATGAAATACTTATTTTTTTCTGTGCCTTGATAGCCAGGAGTGTGATGTTACAATAGACGCCTTGTCCATTCTCTGAAAATTAGGAGGGGCAGGTCATGGCCTCTGCTTCTTCTCTGTGCTGAATCTCAGAAGAGTTGGAAACTGAGATTGTCCAACAGCCACGCTCCTCCAAGTCTTGTTCATTTTAGTGTGACATTTCTGAGCTTTTGTTCCACAAGTATTCAACACACACACACAGATGTTATTCATATTCTTCAATCTACTGAAAAGAAAAATACCCAAGTCTACTGTGTTACCGGAACTGAAGTAAACATTGGCAGCAAGTGTGGAAGGACTGACTGACCCGGTGGTTTAATATTTTTCCACTTCAAGCCCTTAATGTGCATCGTGTGAATCATCTAACAACAAAATGTCATGCTCTCCGTGAGGTTTCTCTGCTAATTACCCAGTGAGTTTTGCCTTCCCAGTTTTATGTTTGGTGTGATTGTGTGCGTGTGTGTGTGTGTGTGTGTGTGTGATTTTCTCCCATTCCTACTGATGTATAATTGACAAATAAAATTGTATGTCCTTGAAGTGTGCCACCTGATGTTTTGATATACGTATAGGTTGTGGGTTGTGGGAGATAATGGTCACAATCAAGCTAATTAATGAATCCATTACATCACATAGATTTTCTTTTTCTTTTTTTCTTGTAGTAAGAACACTTAAGATTTACTCTCCTAGTAAATCTCAAGTATACCATACAGTATTGTTAAGTATAGTCACATTGCTGTACATTAGATACCCCTTACCACCTCCCCCCACACCCCTGGCAATCACCATTCTACTCTCTGCTTCTATGAGTTTGATTCTTTTAGATTCCATATATAAGTAAAATCACGTAGTATTTGTTTTTCTTTGTCTCGCTGTTTTTTACTTAGCCAAATGTCCTCCAGATTCATCCGTGTTGTTGCAAATGGCAGAATTTTTTTCTCTTGTAGAGCTGAATAGAATTCCATGATTTTTAAATTTCACGGGTTCCATTGCTTAATTCTTGGGTGCATTTATTGGAAAATGGAGCTCTCGATCCCTGACCTATCCACCTTAGTGGTTTGAGGTTTGATTTACAATACTTACAAGAAAGAGAAATCCCACAAATGATGTAAATGGATATAATCTTCTGTAAGGAGATGATGGAGAAAGAAGAAAATTAGTTGATATTTGACCAGAAGTAGCTTATTCTACTACTAATAAAATCAATTAAAGATGTACAAATATCTCTTTTGAGCTAGGTATTTTGGGAATAGAAATCATAAATAAAAGATGGTCCCAGCTCCAGCTGGCCTCCTTTCTTTATGCAGCATGATGACCCCTCTCCTGTAAGGCCTGGCTCAGGCCCAGAGAGGTTTACAAGCCTTACCCTCCACCTTGGCAATTAACAAGGTATTGAACTCAACTTATGGCTGCTTCCTAGAAGAGATCCTAGTGCCATGTGAAGATCATAAAATGTTCTTTTTCTTACCACATCTATATCCTCACTCACATTTTCTTTTTTTATGTTTACTTATTTTTGAGAGAGAGAGAGAGAAAGAACATGAGTGGGGGAGGGGCAGAAAGAGAGGGGGAGACAGAGGATTTGAAGTGGGCTCTGTGGGCTGGCAGTAGTGAGCCTGATGTGGGGCTTCAACTCATGAGATCATGACCTGAGCCTAAACCAGAAGCTCAACCAACTGAGCCACCCAAACACCCCCTCACTCACTTCTAGTGTAATATTGCTAAGGACTTTTGGAAGAAAAAAATTTAACTGCCCACTATCCCAATAGTTTCCTGTTTTGGAAGGAATTCCGGGATGGGTGGAAGTTGAGTCAGATATTGAATCTCCAGAGGGTCTTTGTGATCAGGGTTTTGGAGACTAGTCCTGGGTGCAGCTGCAGAGACTAGTGTCCAGCACCATGGACTGGAGGGGTTTTTGGTGGAGCGGTGATGACAGCAAGTGTCCATTGTCTCTGGTGCCATTGGGCATGCAGTAAGGAGATAGTTCTGGTGGCTGTCCTTTGCCTTCCTAGGTTCTCTCCAACTCTTGTTCTCTGGGCTTCTCCTAGGTTCCTTGAGATACCTAA
Source organism: Panthera leo (assembly GCF_018350215.1). Lineage (NCBI taxonomy): Eukaryota > Metazoa > Chordata > Mammalia > Carnivora > Felidae > Panthera > Panthera leo. Next base: position 27,240,854 of record NC_056691.1, read on the forward strand.
TACCCATTTGATGAATCCCTTGTTTTGCTTGAGTCAATCAATGCCTATTTCTATTGTTTGCCATCAAGAACCCAGACTGCTACCAACATTTTGCATATGCCTCGCATCTCAAAATCTTTTTAGATAAATATTTTGAATGCTTAAAATGATCAAAGTGATCATGATGGTCTTTCTTATCATTTGGGTAGTATCAACCTGATCAACACTATCCTATGTTTCCCCCTCATCCTCATGTTTTATCTTCTGTATATTTAGGACTGAAGTAAAATTTTTATTTGACTATAAAACAGCTTTTTAAAAAAAATTAACTCTAAGAGAAGTTAAAATATTTAGGTATTATTGACTCAGAAGATGCATTAATTCCTGCTATTGTAGTTAACTAAGAGATGTGTCTGGGGTATATATTTAACCTATTTTCATGAATGAACTAGCCTGCTTCTAGACAAAGGATTGAGCGAAAGTCCCCAAGCTACTAGCAAACATTAGTCTCCCCTAAGTGCTTTATAAGTTCCTTATTTTGGCACGCCTGCAATATGCCATCCAAAGATGTTGAAGGGAATGTCTATGGACAAAAAACAGCTCGAAACTCTTGATTTTAGGATTTTATTTAGGTGGTTCTTATAGCAAGAGCTTAAAAACTGTGCTCTGCAGAGTCCTGGGGCTTCATGGAATCCCTTTGGGGATTTCAGGAGAGGTATGCATGAAGGAAGTGACAAGGGCTAGAATGTCTTCCTGCAGAACAACATCTTTTTCTTTAAGTGTCAGGTTTTCACACAAACCACTGGACCTCTTTGAAACACAGTGAAACTTTCGGACCCCTATTCTGCAGAAAAATTCACATACAAGACATAGAGAAAATTTTCGCATGTAATTTTTAGGGTGTTCATAGATTCTGATGATCTTTTTGGATCTTTATTCTATAGGTTCCCAGATTAAGAACCTTTGAGGAAAGCTTTCTTAGTTGAAGTTTTCTTTTACTTAAGAAAGGAAAAAAAAAAAAAAAAAAAAAGAAAGAAAGCCACCATCTGTCTATACTCACGTGTTTGGGTTTTCTCCATATCTCCATATGTAGGCAGTTCCAAAGAGCTGTCTTTTCATGGCCCTTTGAAATGGGTTCTCCTTGCACACAACGATGTGTGTAAAGAAGCTTTGTCCTCAGCCAAGACCAGGCCATTTACCTGTTTCACATCCAGAAGACTACTAAGAAAAGTTTCTCTGCAAAATAATGTCTTCTTGAATACCCTTGAGCTGGAGAGGACTTTTCATAGGGAAAGGCTGGAATAAGGAGCTCATGGCTGGAAGACACCTTCAAGAGTCCTTAGACTCAAAGGAGCTAAGAGATCTAGATCAATACCCAAGGAAAGCCCAGAGAAAATGCTGAGAGGGGTACGGGGAAAGAAGGGAAGAATATGGAGAACCACAGAAGGAGGAGGAATGATCTCGATAAGGGTCAGAAAGTGGTTCAAGCACTTTCTCCTTCCTCAGGATCTGTGTGCATCTTGCTCCCACTGCCTGGTCTTGTCATCCTTCTTCTCATCCGCTTCACTCTGTGAGTCTTAGATGAAGAGTCCCCTCCTTTTCCTCACCGCTCAATATAAGGTGGATTTCCTCAGTTATTCTTTCTCCTAAAACTTAAAAAATTATTCTTATAGCACATATCATAATTTAATATTATATATAGAGAGCCATACATATATAATACAGGCTTTGAGGGTGAATATGCATGTGTATATATAATTGAAATATGAATATATGAAATATATGAATATATGAAATATAATATTTAATAATATATATGTCTACAATATAAAATACATACTATATTAGTGTTTGTCCTTGTTTATTGTCTGTCTCTAGAAGCCACTGTAGGGTCAAGGACTGTGTCTATTTTGTGCTTGACAAAGAGTATGATTGTTAAACAATAGTTGTTGAGTGAGTGAGTGAATGATCACTAGAAATTATGGTTCTCCCTAGATGAGGCAAAGAGCTATGCCACCCATTGGCCTAAGGATGGGTGACTTAGACTTAGGGAATGAAGAATTGGTTGAAAGTAGAGAATATGAATTTTTAGAGGAGGGACCTGCTCACAAGAAAAAGCTGAACTCAGGAATTGCCTTGTTCTGGATTTCTGTTTCAAAACCCCAAAGTGAATACCACCTGTAAGTCAGACACAGCCTATTCCTGCTGGTGATCCCCACTTCCACTTCTAGTTTAGAAGGGGCTCTACTTCTGAGAAGGGGTGAGAAGGATGGGAAAGAGAAGAAAATCACTTTCTGCAGTCCACAGTGTTGAGGTAGCACCTCCTAAGACCTCTCCTGCAGGCAGTGGGAGAAGACAACCATGCTTACCTTCCCTTGGCTGTAGATGGTGTAGTCCCTGCATAAGTAAGAACTTTCCAGTGAGTGTGTGGTTTCTATATTCATTGGAGTCTGCTTCTGGGCCTTAAATCTTACTTGGAAGTGCAAGCATCCAAGGAAGGCATTCTGCGCTGTGAGCGGGAACTGGAAATGTTCCCTTTTGCTAGGACTAACGCAATGCAAAAAGGAGCTGAGGGCTAGAAAGGCAAATATTCTTCCTGGAACGATGACCATGAGACCAGTTATATTCAGGAGATTTCACATTTTGTAGTACCTTTCTCGAAGTGTATTAACTTTCTTATAAATAGATAAATAACATAAAAGCCCACAGCCTTACATTTTCTTGGTTGGAGTTCGCATGAGTTGACTTTTCTTTATCAGTTAGAGGGAAAATAATCCTCTCATCTTGCCTGAATTGCCTGAACATTCTAGAGAGTGATCTAACTTTCTGTTTCACTTCCTGCTCTGTAGAGGTGGCATTGACAAACTATATATATATTCTCTGTAGTAAAAACCCCAAGAATACTTGGCTTTTGAAGGACCCTGAATGCAAGGAGGCAGAAACTTGGTTTGGAGTCCAGACCTGCCACTTACAAAGCAGATGATCTCAGAGAAGTGACAGAGCGGCTGGCATCTATGACTGAGAAGATTTAGATGGTCTCCAAGCTCCTGTTACAAGATTGTGTGACATTCTTAATGAACCCAAGAATCTATGTTAAGGTCCTTTCTATCCTGTAATTTAAAGGAGAGGGAGGCTGACTAGTGAATATAAATGATTTTTGTTCTACAGTTTACCTACTCCAGGGGTCAGCACTATAGGGTAGGTGTGCATCTCCTTATTTGTTCTAGAATGCTCCTTGGGGAGGGCCAAGACCTATTCAGCAAGGAGCTTCATCCATCCTGATGAAACATTTGGGGAGAGGAGAGGGGGTTTATGTGTGTTTGTTGAGTAAACCAAATTTATAAGAAACTTTGTCTAAATCCTAGATTCCATCTCAGCTTATATAGCCAGAGAATGTGCTAGAGTTGAAACAGACAACTCCACCCACGAGAGAATTTCACAATGAAATCTCTTGCGTGCTGCAGCGAAGTCACAGACAGCGCTGTTTCACAATGTAATGATGTGGAGGTAGAGGCCAAATTTATATGCAGAACAGATGGGCCCATAGCTAGAAGAAAGGGAAAGACTGCTCCAAAATAAGCTTGTTAACTATTATTATCTCTGAATATAAGCAGGGAGAAAATGCAGTGTTTGGGACAAGCTAAAAGTATCTTAGGACCTTTTGAGTTTATAGTCATTTTTTTCTCACATATTTGTAAAAGGGCTATAGACGATGGGATGCCATCCCATCTGATGAGTACACTTAGCATGATTTTAATTAGTAAATTCGGCAATCCCTTAGAAAGAATTCTACCCAAAGGTGTTGTCTCTGAAATATCAAAAAACCTAAGGACACCTGAGGAAACATGGACCCACGTTGGCTTTTCATATCTGTTGGATGGGTCAGTGATGACTCATTTAGAAGTCAAAAATTTCCCTTCACTCCTCCCAAATATTTTCTGCCCTATATGCTCACAGATTCTTGAAATTTCTTCTTCAGTGACTTCCTTTCATTTTACCATTTAAAAATGAGATATGAGAGACAAGTACTTCTACAGATGTAGCACTTTGACTAAAGTTCTTACTAAATAGTAAATGACTGATACAAAATTCATTTTCAAAAGTGAATTCCAATGGGATAGCTGGGAAAGATCATGTAATGAGGGCACAGGCTACCCAGGAAAGTGGAGAGGGTATAACACACAGTAAGCTTGGACTGGCCTGGAGCAAGACAAATGTTACTTATTTTGCTCTTTTTGTAGATGCATAGTTTTAGTGAATATAGGAGAGTTAGATAATTATTAGACTTTTGCCAAAGCTGGGTCTTTAGCACTGACTTTAAAGGAAATATCTGATCTGTAAGGTGTGATAATATCCCAGTGTGATATGTGGAATACTAAGAAAAAAAGTAGTGGTCCCATATATACTTCTTAGCCCATCAGTGAATATGAGGAATTCTTCGACCACATGCATAGAGGGAGGGATAGGAAGAAAGGATTGATAAGAGGAGGGTAGAAAAAAAAGCTGTAACTAGGTGTCTGAGAGGGGAATGGAAACTAATAAGAACCCCCCACCCCACCCCAAGTGCAGCCATAGTAATAAAATATAGCATGTTGTGTGGTTTCTATACTCCAGGCACTCTTTTGAGTATTTTACATATATTAACTCATCTAGAGAACACATTTGTCAATATCATCACATAAATATCTGTTCTTAAGTTATTCATTCAATAGACCTTCGCTGAGAGTTGATTATGTACCCAACACTTTACCAAAGTTTGGAGTTACAGAGGTTAACAGAAAAAGGCAAGGCTGGTGCTTCTATGGAATTCACAACTTAGTGGGGGAAAATAAGCAGAGAATAAATAAGTAAATCGACAAATACCATTATTCTAAATGATGATGAGCTCTATGTGCTATCAGCACAGTATAATAGAGAGTAACCGGTGTCCAGGGGATGATGGAGTGGTCGGGAGGCACCTCTCTGGGGAGGAGACGAGTGACCTTCCACCTGAACGATGAGCAGTCAGTCACATGAAGTGGGCAAGGGAGGCTGGGCACGAGGCACAACACTTGCAAAGGCCCTGGGGTGGGATACGTGTGGTTTGTTCGAGGGACTGAAGAAGGATCAGTGTATGTGGAGCACAGTGAGCACAGACGAGTGGTAGAAGGTGAGTGAGGTCAGCTGGGAGGAGGAAATGCTCTGTGTGGCCTGTCATTTGGATTTTAGACAAAGTGAGAGGAAGCACTTAGCATCTGGTAGGTTCTGAAGATGAAAGGCATATGAGATTAAGCGCCTGTCTCATGGGTTCACCAACTAGCATCATCTTTCTAGAGCCCGCTTGTTTGGCCCTTCGCCTGACTTAACGTTTGTCGTGGTTCTAAGAAAGCAGCACACCTAAGTGTGAGAATGGTCAAGAGAGTCTCTGTGGTGGAAGCTAAGCATGTGCTGGTCATGCAGAGAAGGGGAGTGGAGAAAGGAAATCCACGAGCTAGAGTCTGGCTGCCGTCAGCTCGTTCTCAGTACCTGTAATAGGCAGCACTCACTTTTCTTACCGATTTTTACCTTTGCTTGAACATACTTTATCTGGAACTCTCATGTTCCCTGAGGGTGCGTGCACGTACTTACTTAAGAGTGTGTGTGTGTGTGTGTGTGTGTGTGTGTGTGTGTGTTGGGGCACTCTACATTCTTTGGAGCCAAAAGACATTTGGTGGAAAGCTTATTAACTTTCTTGGCTCCACCAGTTGAAGTATGGCCTTGTAGTACCGTATAAGCTTTTTAGGGATGAAAATTTTCATTTCATCTCAGATATTTGCTATCTTGGTCCCATAGACAGATGTCTAGAACCTTTGAGGTAGTGGTACATGCTCAGTTCAGTTCACCAAACATTTGCCGACGGCCTACTCTATGCCAAGTGCTGGGTGAGGCCCTGTCTCAACAAAGATGGGCAATTTGCATGCCTCGCCTTCATGGAGCATGTCTGAAACCAGAATAAAGTTTCACATGTCAGCTAATTCTGCCTTCTCGCTTCCCCTGTGCTATACTTCAGGTCCTAGAAGTCCACCTGCACACGAGCTCACCCCCGTGCAAGCTGGGCTCCAACCTAAACCACAGAGGCTCTATGTTGTTCTCAGTGAGCCACATTACCAGGACAGCATGCAAGAATCAGAGGGGCCAGAGTCAAGAGCTGCGTTCCATTGTAATTCTCCAGCGGTCATGGATAGCTGGAGCCTTTGAAATGGACACAGATGATTTACAGGCAGAAAGCATTGAGAGGATAAAGTCTCAGGAATGAAAATCCAAGAGGAGAAATAAATGGGGAATGCATCCCAGGGAGAGGAATAATATTTACTAGAGTATGTTTGTTTCAAGGCGGATTCCTAAGTTTTACTGCTTAGAGTGGTAATCTTTGTGAGAAATTTCAGGCCAGAAGAAAGGACTTGAGAAGCCAGTCTGACCTGTGAAATGCTACATCCTTGGCATCTGTCTGCCGGGGAGGGGGCTGGCTGGCCTTTAAGGGGCACGATATTCTTCCATTTGCCTAAGAAGCGGTCTCTTTCCTCCCTCAATTCCCCTAGAAGCTTTCCCTTTAACAAGTGTTTTCCTAAGCACCAATTCGGTACCCAGAACTAGGCCAAGCAAAGGGGATACGGTGACGAGCAAGATATACCCAGGCCAGCTTGGGGAGACAAATGAGGTAAATGGTCACCAAGTGGTTAAGTGATTTTGCCTGCGATAAATACCACGGACGTCATGAAGGAGAAACACGCGGCAATAAATGTTTTGGCCACCTTGGTATGACGATGAAAGTTTTTCTGATTGTGTCTCGGGTTCCAGGCCTTGGGTGGGTCTTTGACTGTGAGCAGGATTTGGTCAGGTTGAGCTTGGACAAGGAGGACTCTATCCCCTAATGCGCTCCTCCAGACCTGCTTTTCCTCCATGTCCTCTTTTTCACTTATTCCCACCCTTCGCCTCTTCTGCACAGTCTGGGAACTCCTTTAGGTCAGGGATCGTGGTCTTGGCTCCGAGTTGCAATGCTCTGTGCAGTGACTGGTACATGGCAGGTGCCAAATTCATGTACGCTGAGTTGAACTATAGACCTTTCTACAGCGTCTCTGCTTCCAAGTATAGGCTTCGGCTGGGCAGAGGGGCTGTGGGTCCTACCTGGGTGTCATTCTTCAGTGCACCGAGGATTCCTGACCGCAGCGTCTGGCTAAGGGGCTGAGACAGGAGCAGGACAGTGAAGATGGCTGCGAAAGCAGGGGATTTCTGCTCCAAGCGCTCCCCGTCCTCCATCGAGTGATGCAGGTTTCGCACAGATCCTTTCTACTCTGCTCTCAAGGGATGCGAAAGATTCGGATGTCAGCTTTCCTCCTGAAGGGTTTCAGAATCAGACTGATTGCTCTGTCTCGGCCAGTACCTTCCAGATTCTCTCAGAGGGACCTCCTGATGGTGTTCCGATGGAAGGTGTCAGTGTTTCACAGCAAACGCAATGTAATACAACCTTGACTCTACATGCCCCCCCCGCCCCCAACAAAAACGGCACTGTTTTCCCTTGCATTCTTTAGGTTGCTACCATCCACCCCGCAGCATTGCTGCTACCCTAGAATCCAACTTGCTTTCCACCACTAATTGCCTTGCCTCCGCGCTCGCATGCACTATCTTGTCTCCTCCTAAATATATTATGTATTTCTCCCTCCTCTCAGTCTCAGTTACAGATTCCTTAAAACAAACAACTGGTCACCCTGCCTCAAGTTCATGCTGTTTCCAGAGATAACTTCTCGAGATACAGATTTATAGTGACTGCCTCGGAGAACATGCTTGTCACCCACGGTGTACGTGCAGAACCCTTAGGAGGGCATAAAAAGCCTTTGAAATCTGATCTCAGGGCACCTGACGGTGTTTTCACTCCGTTCTCTACTTTCAGATATACTGTGCTCCCATGGAACCAAGCCATGTGCAGTTCTGAACCCCATTACGTTCTTTGGGCCTCGAGGCATGATGTGTCATCGTCTAGAATACGCCTCCAGCCTCTTGCCATGCCCTTTCTCCATGTCAGCCTTGTCAACATCTACTCAGTGTTCACGATCCAGCTCAAGCATCCCGGCTTCTGAGAACTTCTCCTCTCTCCCTTTCCCATCCATGCATCCGACCCAGTTATTCACACCCTTTTCTGGGACAGCAGTTTCCACCTGACTCTACTCTGGGATCTATCATAGGGCGCTGGAATTTTCGCTGTCTACCCTTTTGTTCTTCACCTGTGTCTTGTTCAGGTTTATGTTCCCTGCACCTTACACTCAACTTCCTGTTAACTCCGTGGCTTTGGAGACATTATATAACCTCCCCCGTTCCTCCCCCCCCCCGCCCCCCCCCCCCGCCGCCAGCTTCAGGGGCCCACTTCACAGATTGTTATGAGGGGTTAACATGATACCTACAGCACAGTGTAACTATCTAATAAACGGCGCTGTCTGTTGATGTTATCTATTAGCCTAATATCGATGCAGATAAGAATTGTCTGGAGGGGCGCCTGGGTGGCTCAGTCGGTTGAGCGGCTGACTTCGGCTCAGGTCATGATCTCACGGTCCGTGAGTTCGAGCCCCGCATTGGGCTCTGTGCTGACAGCTCAGAGCCTGGAGCCTGTTTCGGATTCTGTGTCTCCCTCTCTCTCACCCTCCCCCATTCATGCTCTGTCTCTCTCTGTCTCAAAAATAAATAAACGTTAAAAAAAAAATTAAAAAAAAAAAAAGAATTGTCTTCTGGAGATGTCAGGGACTGTGTATGTATGTCACCAGAAGGCAGGGTTTCTTCTGTGCTTTGGGCTTGACGTAATGGATTTTGAGGAGAGGGTACGGGTCCACTGTTACTTTCAGCTGCTGAAGGGAGATTTTCACTTAGGGCCCATGGTCATCCTGGAGGAAAGAGAGGCGTGAGCTTTGCCTGGGACTAGTCTGGAGCTGTTGGTATGGAGGGTGGGGGGTGCGTGCAGAATGAACAGGTTGCTGTGTTACTTGTGCTGTCATAGGATTTTCAAGGCGAGACGGTTACAAACTGGACAGAATCATAAAAAATCTTACCTAGATATATTTTATGGTTTGAGCTAACTATTAAATGGCTACTTTGAATCTAGCACAAAAGAAGCTCAAGGCATTGTTTTGGCCTTAGGTTATTCGCCGCCTCCCTCTTCCTGCCCCACCATGAGGAAAGGAAGCTACTTTCATTTTGGCATTAATGTATAGTCCCAGACTTGCGTGATCCAGTGTGGTGTGACAGAGACTCAATTCTCTCAGAACGCAGTGAAACGTGAGGTCAGCATGCACAGAGACCTGGGAAAAACAAACTGATTTAAGGCACTACACTGGGAAACTCTGTTCCATTTCCTTCTGAATGGAGTCCACAGTGGTGCTGGAAAACCATCTGGAGAAACCCAGCCCCAGGAGAAATAGCATGGTGTAATGCATTTGATTAAAAAAAGAAAGGGAAAAACCATGGTGTGTGTTATCCTCATGCTAAGACTGGGGGGGAGCCAACAGCCTGCGAGTGGTGGTCTACGGAGATTTCGCCTGGATTACTTTAAAAGCACTTTTGCAGAGCCAGGCAAATGAAAGTCATGTGTTTATTCATTAAGGAGACCTTCTCTTGGGGATATTTTATTTGCAGTTCTATAAAGAGGCAAAACCTCCACATTTTTAATCTTCCGTGCAAGAACTTCTAAGCACTGGAAAAGCAGTCACAGGAAGAATGAGTTTGGATGTCTCAGAAATCCTGATAAAGTTTGGGAACTTGTCCAGGCTCTTTGAACTTTTTGGCTGTGTCATATCGGATTCTGTCTGTGGTAGCAAGTTCACTTGCAGCGTGTACATTTCTCAGGCTATTTTGGTGTTTTTATCAAGGGCTGGGCCCAGCCCCAGAGGAGCAAAGGTAGCACTGAGAGAGTCTTGAGCATGGGGATGTCTGGCCCAAATTTCCTCGGCCTTCAGTGGGAGTTTGAGAGACACGCGGGGGTCATTTATTCCATCCGGGGGAAGTGTTCTACTGATCACAAGTGGTCAGTCTCCAAGCCTCTTAGTCAAGTGGTACCAGTCCAGTACAAAGGGTCTTGCCATAACATTCAAGGCCTAGTGGGATGAGACCTTCTCTTTTATTGTTTGGAAATTTTGGAAGGTTGAAACTCCCAGTCAAGAACTCAACACTGCTTTGTGTCTTTGGTCTGGACTATGGGCAAACGGATTCAAACACAGACAGTCAACTTCAGCTCTTTGTGATTCTTTGTACAGGCGTGGTGATCAGACAGGGCACTTGATAAATGTTTTCAAATGTGTCAAATCCAGAGAAGGATGGAAAGGGGCTTTTATGTCCCTGTCCCACTTAATTTTGTATGCCGTTGGACACACAAGGGCAAATGGAATTGCTTTTGAGGGAATATGATTTAGGAGAAAAACATGCGCATCAGTGATCTAATTTCACATACATTTAACAGATTAAAACAGCAAAGAATTATTGCATGGTTTCTGTGGATCAGAATTTAGGGTGGCCACGCTGGGTGGTTCTGGCTCATGGTGTCTCACGAGGCTGCAGTCACAATGTCAGCTGGGGTTGTGGTCACTTGAGGGCTTGGCTGGGGCTGGAAGATCTGCTTCCAAGGTGGCTCTGTCACAGGGCTGTCGCAGGAATTCTCTGCTCCTTGTCACATGGGCCTCTCCATGGCGCTGCTTGAGTGTCCTCATGATATGGCAGCCAGCTTCCCCCAGAGTGAACTGAGGAGAGATGGAGAGCAAGCGGGAAGCCACAGTGGCTTGACCTAATTTTGGGAGTCACACACCCGCCTTCTGCCATATTCTCTTTATTAGAAACGAGCTGCTAAGCACAATGTACTTTTAAGGGGACAAAAATTAGCGTCCGCCTTTGCTGAGAGAAGTATCGAAGCATTTGTAGAGACATTTTAAATTTTTTTTTTCAACGTTTTTTATTTATTTTTGGGACAGAGAGAGACAGAGCATGAACGGGGGAGGGGCAGAGAGAGAGGGAGACACAGAATCGCAAACAGGCTCCAGGCTCCGAGCCATCAGCCCAGAGCCTGACGCGGGGCTCGAACTCACAGACTGCAAGATCGTGACCTGGCTGAAGTCGGACGCTTAACCGACTGCGCCACCCAGGCGCCCCTGTAGAGATATTTTAAAACTAACACACTACGAGCCTCAGAGCTCATTGATATTGACGTGAATCTCAAGTCCGCCACTTAATAACTGCATTGCTGGGGGCAAGTTGATGAATCTCTGGGACTTAACTTCTCATTTATGAAGTGATATCCAATAAACCTGCTTTGAAGTGTTATTGACACGATTAGAAATTATGCTTATAGGGGCGCCTGGGTGGCGCAGTCGGTTAAGCGTCCGACTTCAGCCAGGTCACGATCTCGCGGTCTGTGAGTTCGAGCCCCGCATCAGGCTCTGGGCTGATGGCTCGGAGCCTGGAGCCTGTTTCCGATTCTGTGTCTCCCTCTCTCTCTGCCCCTCCCCCGTTCATGCTCTGTCTCTCTCTGTCCCAAAAATTAAAAAAAAAAAAAAAAAAAAAAAAAAAGTTGAAAAAAAATTTAAAAAAAAAAAAGAAATTATGCTTATAAAATACTTCAAATAAAAACCAGGTCATATTTACAATGAAAATTGTAGCTATGATTAATGTCATAAATTCTAACATTGTTAGAGCACACCCACTGAGAAAAAAATAGGGGAATCCCACTTTTAAAATTATTTTTGAAAAATGTTTATGTATTCACTTTGAGAGAGAGAGAGAGAGAGAGAGAAAGAGAGAGAGCACACGCATGAGCAAGTGGGGGAGGGGCAGAAAGAGAGGGAGAGAGGGAATCCCAAGCAGGCTCCGTGCTGTCAGCACAGAGTCCAAAGTGGGGCTTGATCTCATGAAATCTGAGCTGAAATCAAGAGTCAGACACTTAACCAACTGAGCCACCCAGGGGACTCACATTTTAACATCTACTCATCTAGACAAAAGGGTTCGTCCTCCTGCATTAGAGGCACCATCTTGTCCCACGATTCATTGCGCCGATTGGTTGTTCTGTGTCAGTAAGTCTCTTCAGGGCATTGTACCTGGAGATGACATCTGTCACACCCTCTTTCGAAGAGCTGATCATAAAACACACACGGACACACACCCCACTCTTTCAGTTAGTGTGCCATTTAATACATTCCCATCATCTGAAAACAATTATCCTGTGGACAGTGATGGGACCGGATATGAAAAAGAGATGGAAAATGTCAGAATGAGGCATTTGATGGCAGATGGTTTTTACTGTTTCACAACGATGCTTCCCCCGGAAGCCAGGGTATGACAATGAGGCCAAACAGTTGCCCGGTATGAGGTTGTTGCTCAATGGAGTGATTAGACCTCATCCCCCAGCCTTGGAACAGTAGCAGGGTGGCCCAATTGGCACTTTTATTTTTATTTATTTATTTATTTATTTATTTATTTATTTATTTAGAACGAGGCCCCATGCTTCCCAAGAACCATTAAATTCAATTGGATTTCAGCAACTGGTGAGGTTACCTCAGCAAAGGCCTGTTTACATGCGGTAAGTTCAAGGTTTCTGGAATTGAAGGTGAAACTGGCAAAGCCACCATTAATCCAGGAAGCGAGGGAAAAGCAGTATATCCGTGGTGCAAATGTGGGAACAATAAAGAACAAAGACCATGATCTTCCTGCCCTGGGAAGACACTGTTCCCCTCGTTTCTACCTCCTACTAGTCAAAGGCAGGGAGGCGGTGGTGGGGGGTGGGGGGGGGTGGGGGGGAGGTTCCAGTTTTCCCTGGAATGAATTGTCACAACTTTCCCCTCCAGGCTTGAAACGGGTTCCCCTCTGAGCAGCTCAGCACATTGTCAAACCAGTCTTGACTTGAAAGACATATGGCATCAGCATGGAAGATGTCATGTAAGTTACCCCCACCCCCACCCCCAAGATTTTCGAAAGATGTTACATCCTGCATCTGGGGCCTGCAGAGCTGAGGTGGTGGAGATCAGGCAGCTCTGCAGGGGAAGCTGCCAGGGGGCCGGAGACCCCATCTGGAGAAGGTCCTGAGCTGGTTTCTGTGGAGCAAATGAAGGAGAAAAACAACTGACCGGGCGGGGGGTGGGAAGACAAAGCAGGCGACGGGAAACGTTGGTTTTATGGAGCTTGCAAACCTGAACTCAAATATTAAAAATGCTTTCATCAGTCTCCTTAATCCAGAGAAATTCTTTTTGGCTTAGATGGGAGGAAAAATCAGTCCCTTAAGGGGAAAGCGAGAGGAGAAGGAGGTAAGGATATGAGTCAGATTCACGGAATTGCCGGCAAATGACTTCGTTTTAGGAGGTGGAGGGGGACTGTTCGCAGCTGATCCAATGTTGCAGGCCACGGATCATGCCCGCCTGCCTTTTACAGATTTTTCTCTCTACTTCAGAAAAGAGTTTGACTCCATTAAGTGGGGGGAAAGGTGAGGGGGGAAAAAAAAAGCTATTCTCTCTTGTTTTCTTTTTTCTCTGGGGAGTAAGCAACGCTTGGGCTCCAAAGCTGTGTTTTCCTTTGGGTTTCGCCTTTTAATAGGGGTTGAAGAAAGTGGTTATAGACATTCGAGGGGAAATAAAGCCTGCGGTTTATTAACAGGGCTGGTTTTAATCAGCAGTGATTTGACTAGGGTAACATTAGAGCTACAACACTGATAACCGATACTATGATTTTCTATGCTTTTAACCCCAAACTGAAGTCTTGTGGATTCACTGACAGACACGCATTTGTTTCCCTGGCCAGGCTGTGGGGAGTAAGTTTTGTGAGGACAGCATCCGCTGAGGGCAGGAGTAGTGGGGCGGGGGAGTCTTCTCAGCTGGAATGCCAGCTTCAAACCTTGGGGACGCGAGGGCTGCTCAGTGAGGCCAGGGGAGGCGAGAGGGAAGAGTGGAAGGCAGGTTCTAGCTTGGAAGCCAGATGGATCTGGCCACTCCGGGTCAGGGCGCAGATGGTCAAGTATTCACGAATACTTCTTCAACAGACCTGAGGTGACATCTCAGGTCGTGACACCTTACAATTTCCAGATGTTGTTTTTCCTCCTCCTTTTAGGAAAGTTGAGAAAGTCTAGCCACTTCTCAGGCAGAAGGCTGCTCTTTGGGGTAACTCAATCCTGTCCTACGTGGAACAAAATGTTCTGGATCTCTCCCTCCGGTTAGCATGGCCTCCACCCAAATCACTGCCAAGATCCCAGTGAATTTCCAGTTTGACCTTAAAAATCAAGGTCAAACTCCTGGACTAGTCAGCAACTCGGGTTTGCCGTATTTATAGCCAGCGGTAGCAATAAGGTTTCTAGGTAGGTTCCCTGAAAGAGGAAGGCACTTTGTTTTTCAGTGTATTTTTTTTTTAATTGTTTTAAATGTTTATTTTTGACAGAGAGAGAGAGAGACAGAGCATGAGTGGGGGAGGGGGAGAGAGAGAGGGAGACACAGAATCCGAAGCAGGCTCCAGGCTGTGAGCTGTCAGCACAGAGCCCAACGCGGGGCTCGAACTCACAGTGAGATCATTACCTAAGCTGAAGTCGGATGCTCAACCGACTGAGCCACCCAGGCGCCCCTTTCAGTGTATTTTTTTTTTTTTATCTATCTATCTATCTATCTATCTATCATCTATCATCATCTGTCATCTATTTTTAGCAAGCTCTTTTATCAGTCTTCTTAATCCACAGGGGTGGATTTGAACTCAGGACCCTGAGATCAAGAGTTACATACTCTACCAACTGAGCCAGCCAGGTGCCCCCACTGTATTTTATAAAAGGAGAAACAGAGGCCCAACATTTACCTTTCTCCTACTGATTGCTTAAAAGACAAATGAGATGATGCACCAAGTTCCTGGAGAAAGTGAGAGGTGAGGGTGGTGAGGGGAGTAGACCCATCCCCCAGCCAGTTGTCCTCACATTTCTGTAATGTTTCGTGTTTCTTGTTTACACGGATACAAATTACTCTCTCAGCCTAGAGAGTGCTTTGGGCGCGTAGAGTTTCTTTCTTGTTCTCATGCCAGAGAGGCAGTAGTCAATCCCCAGTCTCTCCCTCGATGTTCCTTGTGAAAGGGGGCACATATCCAGGAGATGGCTGCCCAAGGTGATGGTGGAACCATGGCATGGAACCAGGCATGTGGCCAGGAAGGAATCAGAGTGAGTCTGCGTCAGTGTCGGCTCAGATCCACCTACCCAGCACCTTCCTCTTGCCTCTCCCTCTGACCACACTGCCCTTGTGTCCCTCTTTAGTGGGCATCCCTGGGGGAGGCTGCCCAGTTCACAGTACCAGCTCCTGGGGACCTGCCCCTGACTCAGACGGGTGGGGCTGTGGAAGCCATTTCTTACCACCCTGGGCTGAGAAGCAGACAGCTCAGCTCTGGAGCAATAGATTCTCTCTCTCGGGAATATGAAATCATACTGAGAATCACAGAGACTCGGGTTTGTTAGAGCCGAGTCTCATGAATGACAGCCTTTTGGAACAGTGGTTGCCAAATATTGTTTTCATTACGGGTGGGTTAAAAAATGGGACATGTAGGGGCGCCTGGGTGGCGCAGTCGGTTAAGCGTCCGACTTCAGCCAGGTCACGATCTCGCGGTCCGTGAGTTCGAGCCCCGCGTCAGGCTCTGGGCTGATGGCTCGGAGCCTGGAGCCTGTTTCCGATTCTGTGTCTCCCTCTCTCTCTGTCCCTCCCCCGTTCATGCTCTGTCTCTCTCTGTCCCAAAAATAAATAAACGTTGAAAAAAAAAAATTAAAAAAAAAAAAAAATGGGACATGTATTCCCACTCTATTTATATATTTGTAGATTATATACATGTATACTCTTACTGGCTAATATCTCAAGGCACACTATATTCTTAGGGTTTTTTTTTTAAATGAAAAGTAAAGATGGCCTTGGTAGTAACAAGCACACCCAATGCCCGAATCTTGGTTTCGAATACCATTCTCCAATGAAAGGAAGCAGGACTCCTTGGGTTAATGGTTGATTCTTGGACCAGGGTATTGAAATGCAGAAGATTAGCCAAGAGCATCTTGTAGTGCCAGAAAGTAGGGAAACACTCAAACAAAACAAAACAACCTAATAATGGGGGTATGCCACAGGGACACAGGAGCCAACTGAAAGAGCTCCCAATGGCCAAAACTGGAAAAAATGGAGCATCAAAATAATATGGCATTATATCCAGAACATAAAATAAATATCCATGAGTCCAGATTGATATAAAAAAATGATTAAGTAAGTAAGTGAAGAGGAAGAGGCAAATTTCATGTGCTGAAGCATTCCAATTAATTTATGTAGATAATCCAGGAGGTGGAGCATAATTCCTTGCTTCTTAAGTGCGGGCCACGCGTGGTGACTTCCTTCGAAGGGGACAGTATGGAAAAAGGAGGCAGGGGGAAGCAGCTTTCCAATGGAGAAACTTGAAAATCTCTGCCTCCACCAGGTGATCAGGTCAACATCAACAGTCATTAAGTCAGGTTGATGGTATTTGATATGATGTGATGAAAACGGTGCTTTATTTCTATTGGTCTTTCCTCTAAAAATGCATAACCCCAGACTAGTCATGAGAGAAACATCCGACAAATCCCAATTGAGAAACACTGGACAAAGCACCTGCCCAGTACTCCTCCAACTGTCAAAGTCATCAAAACGAAGACGAGTCTGAGAAACTATCACGGCCAAGGGGAACTGAGGAAGAACAAGGATATATATATATATATATATATATATAACTAAATATAATGTACTATACTGGATGCCATGATCAAATAGAAAAAGGGCACTAGATGAAAACTAAGGAAATCTGAATTAAGTTTGGACTGTAGTTAATGATAATCTACTAATATTGATTCATTAATTACAATAAATGTACCATGCTGGTAAAAGCTGTTAATCATAGGGAAATTGAGGGTGGATCATATGGGACCTCCCCATCCTATCTTTAAGATTCTTATGTAAATCTAAAGCTGTTCCAAAAAGAGAAGCTTATTGTTATGGGATGAATTGGTTAAAACATCATCCTTCAGGGGCCCCTGGGTGGCTCCATTGGTTAAGCATTCGACTTTGGCTCAGGTCATGATCTCCCGATTCATGAGTTCAAGCCCCCCATCGGGCTCTGTGAAGACAACTCCGAGCCTGGAGCCTGTTTCAGATTCTGTGTCTCCCTCTTTCTGCCCCTCCCCTGCTCGTGCCCTGCCTCTCTCTGTCTCAAAAATAAATGAACGTTAAAAATATTTTTAAAAATCCCATCATCCTTCAGCAGCTTCCCTGGCCTCTACCCAGTAGATGCCTATAGCATCCTTCCAGTTGTGACGATACAAATGTCACAAGTGTTAGCAAATCCCCACCCCCCCCGCCGGGGGAGGGGGTGCAGATCGTCCCTAGTTGAGAACCATTTGCCTTAAAGAAAGGCTTGATTGAGTGGGAGGGCTGGTATGAGATAGAAAGTTAAAGAACTTTCTCACAAATAAAAAACGGCCCCTCTAATTTTGCCAGCTACGTATTTGTGTGCGTGCGTGTACTTACTCATCATTGTTGGCTGAATTAGAGGAAAGTAGACAAGCTGATTCTTCGTGCTATAAGGAGCTGGTGCAGAGGATGAGACGACAAGGTCATAGGAAGGTCGGAAAGAACAAACAGCGGAAGACCTCAGAAGCGTGAGGAGCAGAGACAACAAGCAGCAGCGGCACAGGTAATCGAGGGTCTGACGTGGGCGATGTAGCTCCACGCTCTGGGGGGAGGAGCTCCTGCATCCTCCCTACTAAACTCAATTTACACAGGTATGTGACCGCTTGCTCTGAACTAAGGCTCGTGCTAAATGCCAGGCTTCTAGGTCACCCTCCTTCACGGGCCGGCCGCTTCTCCCAAGCTCGTTCCTTCCCTTAAGGTGCTCACGTTGCTGCCCAGAGGCCCCGGCCACCCTTCAGGCTCGGCAGTTGGGCTCCGCCTCCTCAGAGACAAACCACTTGCTCAGGTCTCTCCCTGTCAATAAAATTGTCTAAGACCCCTCATCTCTGGCCTTTGCTGTGCACATACACACTATTATTTGACACAGTATATGCATATAATTATATATTATGCATATATTATATAATAATTATACACATGTTATATGCATGAAATATATGTATATATAATATGTTATGCATGTGTATATGTTACATTATATAGTATTAATATATAATATATTAATATATAGTATATATACACACAATACATACATATATTGCATGTATTAATAATGTATATAATATATGTAATTATATACACTATTAATTATAGACACACACTATTATTATGCACTATTAATTATATGCACACACAAGTATTATACACAGTATATAAATATAATTACATAAATATATTATTATACATATAATGCATATATACATATAATATATGTATATAATATATTACATACATGAATAGAATATATCCCATTATACATTATTAATATATACAACATATAATATATAATTATATATAAATTATGATGTAATTATATATAAAATTGCCTACACTTACACTATCACATATACATTTAATTTATATATTTAATTGTATAAGCTACATTGGTTATCTTCTTTCTAGCTTTATTGAGATATAATTGACCTACAACATTGTGTAAGTTTAAAGTGTACAACATATTGATTTGATGCACTTAATATATTGTGAAATGATTACCGCTGTAGAGTTAACTAACACATCCATTACCTCAGTTAATTACCATTTCTTTTTGTGGTGGGAATATTTACCATCTCCTCTCTTAGCAACTTTCTTCCCCCCCCCCCTTTTTTTTTCAATATATGAAGTTTATTGTCAAATTGGTTTCCATACAATATCCAGTGTTCATCCCAACAGGTGCCCTCCTCAATACCCATCACCCACCCTCCCCTCCCTCCCACCCCCCCATCAACCCTCAGTTTGTTCTCAGTTTTTGAAGAGTCTCTTATACTTTGGCTCTCTTCCACTCTAACCTCTTTTTTTTTTTTTTCCTTCCCCTCCACATGGGTTTCTGTTAAGTTTCTCAGGATGCAACTTTCAAGTATACAATGGAGTTTTGTTAATTAACTATAGGCACCATGCTATGCACTGCACCCCAGGATGTATTCATCTTATAACTGGAAGTTTGCATGCTTTGACCAACATCTCCTCATTCGGCCCGCTCCTCCCTCTTCCCCCCAGCCCCTGGCAATCACCACTCTACTCTCTGTTTCCATGAGTTCAGCTTTTTTAGATTCCACGTGTAAGTGCCAGCATATAGTATTTGTCTTTCTCTGTCTGACTTATTTCACTCAGCATAATGGGCTCAGGGTCCATCCATGCTGCAAATGGCAGGATATCCTCCTTTCTCGTGGCTGAATCATATTCCACTGTATACGTATACCAGGTTTTTTTTTTTTTAATCCATTCATCCACTGATGGGCACTTTGGTTATTTCCATATGTTGGCTATTTTGAATAATGCCGCAATGGATCCAGGGGTGCAGATATCTCTTTGAGATCCGGATTTCATTCCTTTTGGATGGATACCCTATATGGGTTATTTCTGTCCTTCTAAATCTTCACTGTACTTGAATATCCCTGATCAAATGTCACTTTTGCTATGAATACTTCCCAGTTTTACCAGTCACAAGTAGTTTCTTTTTCTGCTGATTTCCATTGCTCTCCCAGTTCCTTGACAAAGGTACAAAAAGCCTACATGTCTCTTCCCTAAAAGATTGCACTCTGCTGTTGTCATGAGAGTGTAATCATTGTTGTGTTATTTTAATCTTTGTACCCTTTGTTAACCCTGTGGTCAAAAATTATTACTTAACTACAAAGCTATTTTAACTGAGGTCTAGATTATTTGAAATAAATTAATATCTTACCCTGTCATCCTTTTGACATATTTGCATTTCAACAGGAACTTTCTGGAGAAACACAATGCTGAACGTACAAGATTTGAGGGTGGCCATTTAAGGTACGAAGCCAGGTTAGTCATATTAATTAGGGGCAAGTTTTATCTCGGACTCCAAATCTCATTCTGTGGGTGGAGGCCTCATCTACTTATGCCTGAGACTTGCTCTGCCTTTATTCTTAATACATGGGGATCAAGATTGAAGAGTTGGATTCTTATGGAAAATACTCCTCTTGGACATTTTCTGTTAGCCTTTCCTGTATACAAAGCACCCCCAAACTTAGCGACTTAAGATAGTAATATTATTTTTTAAGCTTCTGTGGTTGGCAAAGCAGTTCTTCTGTTGGTTTTGTATGAGGTCATTCACGTAGGGGGTCAGCTGGGCCAGAGGGTCCAAGATGGCGGGTGGTGCTGGCTCTTGTCCTGAATACCAGGGTTCTCCTCTATGTGCTCTCCCATCCTCCAGGAGGCTAGACCAGCTTCCTGACATGGCAGCCACAAGGTAGCATTCCAAAATGGCAACGGCAGAAGCTACAATGTTTCTTCATTCCAAGGCTCCAGATTTCACACAACAGGAATTCCATAACATGCTATTGATCAAGTCAACTCACATGCCAGCCGATAGTGGAAAGATGGGGAAACAGATGCCACTTTCAACGGGAGGAGCTGCAAAGACTTTGTAGCCCTATGAAATCGACCAGACAGCTGTGTCGCATCTCCAGTGACCCAAACCCGAGGGACTGAGGCTACCATCCCACGCTATGCAGAAGTCCTCTACTTGTTCTCCTCTCAAAGGGACAGAGGAAGGATATGCTATCTTCAAAGTCTTCTCTCTGCCCAGAGATGGGAGACAAATGATTTCCCAATACAATGCTACACTGGACTGACCCGAATTAACCAATGGTATGATATCCTCGAAGATTTCTTTCTTTGCCCAGAAGTAGGAGAATTGGAACTGTCTCATCTGTGGGGAAGAACACTATGTTGGCTGACCACCATGTATTTCTGGAAAATTAACCACTTACCTCTAAGTGATGGCCGGAGGCTGCCCACATTGCCAAACCATTTCTTGCAGGTGGTAGTAACTTCCTAAAGCCTAAGAATGTGAAGTAGCTGGCAAAGCATCATCATAAAACTATCTTTAAAGAATGCTGAGCTTGCCTGAGTGGAATTTAGAGGGGAGATTCTATCGTCTGTAGAAAGTTAAACAGTCCCCCCCCCCCCACCACAATACAGTCTTTCCTCTGCCCCAAAAGTTTGTAATAAGGATGAGTAAGATGCTGTGGATTCCCTGCACTCAAACACGAGGGAGCATTTCTTATAACATCCTTTTGCCTGGTCAGGGAGGGGAGATGTTTGAGGAATTCACCGAGCACCACATTCCACACTCACAACCACGCTCAGAGGGAAGAATTGGCATTGCACAGCTCAGGAAATGGCATCTGAGGGGCTAAGAAATCGTCTACTATCTCGCAGCTAGTAAGAACTGGAAGTGGAATTCATGCTTAATTCCAGGTCTGTCTGAGGGGAGACTCACCACCACCGCCCTCTCTCCCAGGAGGATGTACACACAAGATCTGCCAGATAGATCATGCCTTGGATAAAGGAATACAAGAAACCAAGGACTTGTAGAATCCCAGAGAGGAAAGCGTTGGAGGAAGTTTGGGGATGGCCTGGAAGCATGATGTTACTCCATTCCTGTCTTTAGAAGAAAGGTCCAATGAAGAAAGATTATTGAAGTAAGAGATAGATAGAGATAGAGATAGAGATGATAGAGATAGAGATAGAGATAGAGATAGAGACATAGAGATGGAGGTGGAGTTAGAGAGAGAGAGAAAGAGAGAGAGAGAGAAGGAAGGGCTGCACCCTGAAAATGTGCACTCTGGCTTCAACAAAGGCTTGGTGACCCAGAGGCATTTCTCATTCGCCAAGGGGAAGTTCAAAGCACTTTCTGGTGTGTACTGTAGGCCAGCCTGGGCTTTCCAGCCAAGCATGTGCCATGACCTGGGAAAAGCTGTTGTTAATTCTATTCAGTTCAGTCTAGCATTATGCAGGGAAATCATTTGTCTTAAATAAGACCCTGTGTTTTGCAAGGTACTGTCATCTTGTTACCACATATTCACAAATACCCGGGGATTACCTATCGAGGTATTTTTTGCCTTGTTTCACATTGGCTGGGCATGTCAAAGACCCAAGCCCACCCCACATCTCCCAGGAGGGGTCAATTCCACTGAGGGAATGTCTAGTGGTTGCCTGGGGACCGCTGTCCAATACTCAAGCCTTGAAAAGGGAAGGGAGAGTCTCCCATTGCCCAGTCTGGGGCTGAACTCCTCCACATCTTGAAAACCGTTGTATTATTTTTGCCTATCCATTGTGTGCTTATGACTGACTCGTGATAAATGTGGGCTTACTCAGCAGCAGGCTTATAAGCAGAAGAAGGGAGAGAACCCGGTGTCCCATAGACTAGGGGCCAAGATAACAAGGGACTCTTCTCTAATGTGATGGAGGACAGAAGGAAACCCACAAATACGGGCATCAGATGTTCTGCTAGTCACATAAGTAGGAGCCTGCAACCAGATTTATTTGCTCTGGAGAAATAAGAAAGTGGTACATTTCTTATACTCAAGCATTGTTGGGTAAATTAACACTCATTACATATATACCTGCCAGATAGGCGTGTGCATATATATATATATATATATGTATATCATATATATATACATATATATACATATATATAATATACATATATACATATATACATATATATACAATGTATATGTATATACAATATACATATATACATATATATATACATATATATAATATGCTCTCTTATGGCATTTTCTGATGATTTTGTGTTCTTTAGTCTTACTTCTGCCAAGTTGTTAGAGAGACTAAGATCATTTCTTATTGTAGCATATTTCTTGGACCTAGGCTCACGCTATGACCTTAGTGGACATGTGTGTCTTTTGACGCTTGCAACATATTGAAAGCTTATTAAAGATTACTAAAAGACTCTTAAATTTCCCAACTATTTTAACAAGAAGAACCAACCTAATAGTGCAGCTGAGGGACACTCGGCTAGTCCTAACAGTGGGCACGTGATTCTCAATACTGCCCTGCATTTAGAATGGCAGGTGTCTTGGCACATTGTCAGCACAAGCCAGTTGACTCACCCCAAAGAGCCAGCCCAGTGTCTGCGGCATCCCTGATTGCCTAGAGAGATTTCTGTTTGGTGTGTGTCTTTAGAAAATACACTGTCCCATTAGTAACAACCTCCTCACCCTTTCTTTCATTCCAGCTGTAGCTGACGGCCCCAATCCTCTAGAAAACAGCACCGACCTAGCAGTTTAGGATTCTCTGTAGAGTGTCTTTTTCAGTGGAAGGGTTAAAATGCATTACATTACATTGAGTTAGTCTGCTGTGTCCTCCGTGTGTTAGAAAGGCAGCCTGGGCTCTCCTGCAGTTTTCATTAATATGAAGTGAGTGGTGGGTGCAGGGGTGGGCGTGGATAGAACAGGCTCCACTAGTCCTCAGAGACCGAATTTCCACAGTGGGCTTCGGGAAGCCATGGCTGTCAAAATGAGCCACTCAGGATGATACCTTTTCCATTCTCCAGTGTGAGTGTGTGCGTGTGTGTGCGTGTGTGCGCGCGCGTGTGTAGGGGAGTTCAGAGTCCATTCCTCCACTTGGTCTGAAAGTATTTGATAAGTGGAGACACAGAATTTTAAAGAGGAAGAAGTTTTCAACAAGCTCACATAGGCTGAACTTCAGCAGACTTGGCAAATGGGCTTTCCATTTGGGAAATGAGGAAGTAGGGCAATTTGCTCATTGTTCTGTTATCCAAGCACGTAAGTCATATATTTTTATTGTAGAAGATTTAGAAGAACCAAAAAAATACAAGGACACAATTAAAATCACCTAAATTACACTATTAATATCTGCGTGTAAGATGAAATTAAATACTACATATGTATAGTTGGTGAGGTATTTAATATGATGTGATATGCAACATTTTATAAAATGTATTGCATTATATTACTATTTTTTTCTACAAAAGTATGAAAATATATGTATATACTCTATTGAACTTAAGTGGTATGTAGTTTCAGACTCTCTCAAATGTGATTAACGTAAGTATTTTAAGGAAGAATAAATGAAGTTTTCCATTAATGAACAAATGCATGAGTAGGTTCATTTTCCACTTGGTGGGCGGGGGGGGGGGGGCTTACAACCCTTCCCCAAATTTTAAACTAGAGGAAATCTGAGAGATTCACACTAACCTCTTCGTAATGGAATGATAGTTCACCTCCTCCTGACTCTGTCACCAAAACATGCCAACCAACACATGCACACACATCCATCATTTAAATAGTAGTGCTTGTTTATCTCACTGTGAACTTGGCCTGGGACAGGAAGTCTGGTTCTATAGGTTCAACTCTCAAAAATACAAGCAATGAAACTCTCTGTTTTTCATTTCTTTCTCTTAAATGCCCTCTGCTCTCTTTTATACACACACACATCACCACCACCACCTTTCTGCAGCATAAATAAATCCCTCATGTGGGAAGGTCTTATGTAATCCCAGAGATTTCCACGTTGCTTATGTTGGGCTGAATGTTAGGCGTTATCTTTTTTTTTTCTTTTTTGCAGTGTAATCTTTCTCTTCAGAGATGAACTATGATTTAACAAATAAAGCTTCAAATAAAAACCCGGCCAGTTCTTTTGAGGTCCACTGCATCTGACTCAAAATTGCTTTGAGACTTTAGTTGTACATCTCTGACTTCCAGATATTGCAGAAAGGTGAGAAGTGGGAAAGAAACATAAGCCAAAAACATGGGACATTTCAATCTAATCTCATTTTCTTCTCCTCCACTTTTCTGTACAGGTTAAGAATAGGGTTCTGATGCCCAAGGCCTGACCTGAATCCTGACTTTGCCACACTCACCCAGGTGACCTTGAACTCTTAAAGTTCCAGTTTCCTCATTAATAAAATGGCTTAATAATAGTCCTCTTTTACAAAATTATTGTGAAGGTTAATCAAGATAATGGGTGTTTAGTACTTAGAACAGGGACTTTTAAACACTAAGTGCTAAATGTTAAGCAATTATAATTCTATTATCATCACTGGTCTTTTTGAAAAAAAATTTTGTTTGTTTTTGAGAGAGAGAGAGAGAGTACGTGCCCCCATGTGTGTGTACCTGTGCCTGTGAGCAGTGAGGGGCAGAGAGAAAGGGAGACAGAAGATCTGAAACAGGCTCTGCACGGACAGCAGTGAGCCTGATGCAGGGCTCGAATTCACAAGCCATGAGATCATGAGCAGAAAGTCGGACTCTTAACCGACTGAGCCACCCAGTTTCCCCATCATAATTGGTCTTTTCTTAATATCAGTATTACTGGGCTAGCATTGAACTTGAAACTAAAAAAATTGTAGAATGAGCTGCAAAGCTCAACATAAATTTCCTCCTGAAATACTAATTTATTTTTCTTCTAAATTTAAAATAAATACAAGCATATATAACACCCATGAAGGGGTGGCGGCAAGCATTCAGGAAATTTCCTGCTTATAAAAGAAATCTAACCTGGTAAAAATAAATGAATACGCAATTAGACTTTCCTAGGATTTCTAACTACAGCATGTCATGATCTGTAATGCTGTATTGTCTGTCCGTTTCAGTACAATACCCGGATTATAAATTATGACCTTCATAGGCGAATTACCCAGTGCAGCCAATATTGCTCGAGAGGGTGGTTGTGAGAGAAACCTAATTCTGTTAAAGATTCAGTTACAAAGGAGAACGTCAAAGCCGATGAGGTATGATGCTGTCATGGGATTGGGGTTTAGTACCATGAAACTGATCATCCATGAGTCAGTTTTTGGCTCAAATGTGGGGAGCCTCCAGGGAACACTAATAGGATTCTCAAGTGTTCTGGCACCATCTCAGTGCTGCGTAAACCATGAGACCAGGGCAAGAGAGCTCAAGAGGGATAACATTTCCTGGCTTCTTTCTTTCTGGCATGTTCCGAGTATCAGAGCTTGGGAGCACACTGTGTTGACCAGTGTTTAGTGTTGAATGAGGCGGGATGGGAAGAGAGGACAAAAGGGTAGTTTCTCCCTTCCAGAGATCTTACCAGCCATTCCTGAAAGGGATCCGGGATCAGGCTTGGGGGCAAGGGAAATCCCCCCAGGTCTCCCAAGAGTTGATAGGGCATGTGAAATAGACAACAGAGTCTGAAGGAAGAGACTACGGCCAGATCCTGAAGCATCCATCACGAATGCACATTCCATGGCTCCTCATGAAGGTCTGTGAGATCCCTCTGAGCCATCTGAGGACAGTGAAACTAGTTTCCCCATAGACGAAACTGAAATTGAACTGAATATGACAGCACATTTGCCTTGCTCATTTTTCTTCTTCATAAACGTGTCTGCTGTCCCCTGGCCATCTTGGTCTGCTCTCTCCAGCCTGCCAGAAATGGCATTCTTTGTTACAGGGACTCTCAACTGTATGTTTGTCAGTGTGACTGTTCCCATAGTGAGCATGACAGAATCCCCTGGGTTCTGCTCCTTTTATAACATATTTGTGTTATCTGTGAATGGGATGAATTCATTGCTTGAACTGGGGGTGGGGGGCATTTCTTCATGGACAGGCATATTATCTATGTGTTTAATTCTTCATGGGGCATGTTATCATGGGGGCATTTCTTCATGGACAGGCATATTATCTATGTGTTTAATTCTCAGCTAGAAAATATCAAATGGCTCACACCTTGAAGAAGGATAGCCCATCAGTCAGATGGAGATCATGAGGGTCTGGCATGAAAGCCACTGAGTTCCACCATAGCTTTCCAATGTACCTTTACAAGTAAGCTACTTAATTTCTCCAGATCTCAGTTTGTGGAGAGAGTTGAGCTGTGTCCCAATTGTACCTTTAAGATCAAATTTTAATTGCTTATTGTTTGATATTATATATATACATCCATCAACCAAGAAAAGTATACATGTTTCTTGACTGTCTTGAGGATTAAAGAGATATGGGCCTAATGTCCCATAAGTACAATGCCTAGTGCATGAGAGTCACTCAATAAATACATCATGGCTGCGTTGTTGTTTTTATGCACATAAACATGCATATTACTCAAGCCAACCCTGAGTTTTAAACTCTCAGTTGAGCTCAATCCTTGTACATGAACATAATAACTGAAGGGATCCAGCTGCTTCCCTTGACCATGCACGATTGCTGGTTTTCATGCTGGATACTTTGGAGCCTTCCCATCTGGTCCCATGGCACTGTTGGAACCTTGGGAGTTTGAGGCAGTTCATCCCCACCCCCCCTACCCCCCCAATCCACTCAACATAGGAGGGTGAGAGCCTCTCCTCCAGCTGGGGCAACATTGGGAGTAGGTAAGTTCCTGGCAATCTGACTTGCTCCTTGGAATGAGTTTTCCTGTAGGACAATATGTTACATGGTATCTGGTTTCTTGGAGCAGTCCACAAAAGAATCTTGTGTGAGTCAGGGAGGAAACACATGGCACATTCAAATGGGGAATCTGGGAGGGTTTAGTAAAAAGATTGTTTACAAAGATGTGGACAGGGTGTAGAGAAATCATCAACAATGGTGTAGAGAAATCACCAACAATAGTGTATCAGCCTGGAGACTTGGAATGGGAAGGCTTAGGTGCCATGGCAGGAATATGTATCAAAACATGGAAACAGACAGCTTAGTGGGAAGGGCCACCAGCCAGGCCCCTACAGCACAGAGACACGACTAGCTTGTGTTCCTTGGGCAGGGAGCCAGGGGAGTCAATATCCTCTCCTCAATCTCTTATTCCCCATTGAGTGAACCCAACCAGAAGTCAAAGAACCAGGAACCAATCTGTGTAGACAATTCAAAATCTTTTTTTTTTTTTTTAATGTTTATTTATTTTGAGGGAGAGAGAGACAGAGTGTGAGCAGGGGAGGGGCAGAGAGAGAAGGAGACACAGGCCCCCAGCTGTCAGCACAGAGCCCGATGCGGGGCTTGAACTCATGAACCATGAGATCATGACCTGAGCTGAAGTCTGATGCTTAACTGACTGAGTCAGCCAGGTGCCCCCGTGTAGACAATTCAGATCAGCCTTTTAGGGTGGAGCAGGCTGGAAGCCAGTAGAGTGAAGATCCCCAATCATAACGTGGTTTTCTAATCATGAATCCAATCACAATTGTTCCTAAGGGAAGTATGCAAGCCACAAATGTAGTATCAAATTTTCTCGGGGCCACATTTAAAAAATAAATTAATTTTAATAACATTCTATTTAACTTTATATACCTAAAATATTGAATTCTACCATATAATCATTATAAAATTTACTAATACAGTATATTATATTTTTTTAAACCCAGTCTTCAGAATCTGATGTATATTTTATACTTCTAGCAAGACTATCTCAATTCAACTAGTCACATTTTAAGTACTGAACAGTCCTGGGGGGCTGGTAGCTACTCCGTTGGACAGTGCAGGTCTAATATATTTTAAATGCTGAATAAATGCCAGATATTATTATTACAAAGGGCGGGAATTGAGAAACATGCTTTGCCTGGGTTTGGAGGGGGGAGGTGATGGAGGCTTTGGAGGCTTGTGTCAAAGGCCCGACGGTCCCGTCTGCCGGTGTCCTCCCTGTGCCTTGACATGCCTCACATGGCCATCTCATTTACAGTCCCAGATTCTTAAACTCAAAGTGAAGGTAGAGATGGGCCCTCCTGGGAGAGATCGGAGGCCAGGCTGTGGGTGACTTGAGAGGACAGGAATGTGAGTTCCCCATCTCCTGGGACTCATCTATCCCCATCATCCCATTCCTGCTACCTCACATCTCACCCCCCCAGCGGGCCACTTCATCCAGGCCTCTGCTTTGGCTTACGTCACATCCAGAATTTCTGCCCGTGGAGTTTCTCTGAAGAAGGTGACTGGTTTCAAGAGCCGGGCAGTGTTTTCAAATGACAGTTCAGCCCCTTTGAGAGTGACATCATGGCAAGAGTGATGGTATTAACTCCAGTGTTGGTACCAGAGGATGGCAGGGACTCAGATGCCTGGTGAGCTGGCCCCACCTCTTAGCTGTGTTTTTCCACTAAAGATTTAATTAAACCACTGCTGTGTCAATATTCCTAGCATGCCGCCAGTCTCTTACCCTTGCACGGAAACATTCCGGGTCTCCAAGCATAGATTCATAGGGAATTGGGTGCGGTGGGGGGTCCTGGGAGGGAACCTGGTGTCGACAGGCCATTTGGTGAGGGGCTTTGGTTGCTCTGTGTGGGTCCGAGCGGCTCAGGCTCAGTTTGCAGCTGCACCACAGACCCGGAATAAGGGCAGGCCCTGCTTCAAAGTCTTTGGTCAGAATGACTTCACGGCCTTTTGTTCCTCCACCAGCGTACCAGGAAAGAATGGCCCGCGTACCAGCTGGGGTTGCCACCCTGGAACCACGATGCTTAGCCTTTCTTCTGTTACGAGACTGTTGAGACTGTTGGAGTCTCAAGGCTACAAGGGGCGTGGTTTTAGCCTTATTTTAAATGGTTGTGGAAACAGGATTGAGAGAGTAAGTAACTTTGCTTGAGGTCACGAAGCCTCAGATTTGGGATTTGACTTGACTGTGCCACTTTTCAAAGTAATCGTAATAATGACAAAAATAATAGTGGCAATATGGAGTAAGCACCCGATAAAAGGAAGCCATTATTGTCACACAAGTAAGATAAATGTACAATTTGCATGTTATCACCTCCCTCTTCCTGCTCCTGGGCCAGAAATGGTAGCATTATATGGACTTGCTTTGTCCGTTAGTGGATGAAAGCAGATTCCCAAGGAAGCGGTGTCTCCTTCAGGCTCTATTAATTCTTTTTTTTTTTTTAAGTTTATTTATTTATTTTGAGAGGGAGAGAGAGAGAAAAAGTGCGAGTGGGGGAGGAACAGCGGGAGGGAGAGAGATGAGTGATGGAAAGCCGAGTCCTGAGGAAATGAAGACAGAGGAGAAGCTTGAGTTAGCAGAGGAAAGGTGGATGGGAAAGGGACATGGGTGGCTGGGTGGGAAGGGTTCCAGGATCGATTCCCTCCCTTTAATTGTGCACATGGCCCACAGTGGCAGAGATGGTGGCTGTTCACTGAACAGTCCACATGTGCCCCTGCACTTCCCAGACCCCCTTGGATTTTCTCACTTTCTGCCCTTTGCCACATCTCCATTAATGGGACTACTATCTGAACAATTGAGCAGACCCTAATCTGAGAGTCGTCTGGGGCTCCTCTCCCTCCCTTACCTTCCATATGCAATCTATCACCAATTTCTTTCAAGGGTAGCTCCAAAATACATATCCTGACTTATTCCTTATCTCATGTCTTCCTAGCTTCAAAGCTACCGACCTAGTCCCAGAAACCACATCCTTTTACCTGGGCTGTGCCTCTTGTTTGGTGTGCCTGTTCCCAGCCTTATTTCCCCCTTCATTCTTTATATAGCATGCTATTTAAAAACATAAATCAGGTCACATCTCTTCTGGCTTAGGATACCTAGTGGTTTTTCGTGGCATTTTGAACAATAATCTAAATACCATAAAATATAGGTACCTATAGGGTATTTACCTATACCCTCCTTAATTTAGTGTTGGCAACCTCTCTGTCCTCACCTCCTGCCCTTTTGCTCACTAGGCTAAGCCCACTGGCTTTCCTTCTGTTAATCCAATACCATAAGCTTTCTCCTGTCTTGGGTCCTTGCACCTGTTATGCCCTCTGCCTCCAGGACTTCACAAGGCTGGATCCATCTTGATGTTTAGGCCTTAGCTCAAATGTCACCTCCTCAAAGAGGTCTTTCCTGAACACTCAACATAAATGAGCCTGCTGATCCCCATTCTATCACACAAACCCTGCTTTAATAGCTTCACAGTGCTTATCATCACCTGTCCAGTTACCATGGCATGGAGAAAGAATATAAGTGCCGTGAAAGCAAGGACTGTCTTTTTAGCCTTGTTTCTCCTTTATAAGTGCACCTGACATGTAGTTGATCGTTGGAAAAATACTCGCTGAATAAATGAATGAAAGTATCTACTTGAGTTCGATTCCCAATAGTAGTCTGTAAGTTTACCAGCCAGATGAGAGGACTTCCCCTAAGAAATTCTGCCCTCGCTTAGACCTGGGCAAGGGACCTCTGTTGTAAGATCCTTGCTTTATAGGGTTCTACTCTGACCTTCCTCTAGCCTTGTTCTTTCTCATAAGATGAAGACATCAGGAGGTTCAGGGGATATGCCCTCCCAGAATGCAGTCTAGAAGGGAGTATAACATTTCTAGAATTCCCTTCTAGAGTGTCCCTCTTTTAGACCCCAGATTTCCCTATCCAGTGACCTTGAGCCTACTTCCAAAGCCTACATGGGACTCTTCTCCATGTCTGTCCTCCTTGGGCAGACCAGCGTGCATGGCCCTATGCCTGGTGGTGGCACAGGGGCAAATGTGTGATGTTAGGTGTGAACAGATCTTAGATGTGCAGGCTGGGGAGTCCACTCAGCTATGCGTGCTGTGGAATGGAGTTCGAGTGGTAAGAGAGGAGGGGCAGGTGGAGAGCTGAGGCTTGCTTCTCCTCATTGCCAGTTTTAGCATGGAACACCAAGGAATCTGAGAAGCCTGCATTGAAACCCGGCCTCTGGAGCATGATGGAAAGAGGAGAGGAGGAGATTATATATTGAGCAATACGTGAGCTTGGTTTGTAACTTCTAAGTATTTATGTGGCATCTCCGTTTGGACTCTCCCCAGCCTACAAATGCTCTGGGCAGGCCTCCCGAGCTGTGTGGAGTCCTGGCTCCCTTTGCATTGATTTAAGATTGAGTGAAGGCCCTTGGAGCATTCCCTCCATCATTGAAACAGAGGGGCCCCCAAGAGAGAACCAGGAACTCCTGGTGGTGCAGTAAGCCATGTTCCTTCCCCATCGTTGTATTTGTGCTTGCTTTCCCCAAGGTCATTAACAGGATTAACGGTAGAGGGTTTGTGAACAAGATTAATGCCCCATAACAGGGGTTTAGATAAATCAATCAAGTACATACATCCAATGCTATACTCTGTACCTATGAAAACATTTTAGATAAATAATTGGAATAACAATCCTATAACTACTAATAATCATAACAATGACAGATCTTCCTCCTTGAGCACTGGGTCTCTGTCCGTCAGCATGTGCAGCAGCTCAAACTCACCATCTCACTCAGGCCCCCAAACCACAGGGTGGGTTCTTAGTTCCAGGCATCAGCAAGGAAACTGAGCTTGGGAGGATTTGGTTATACAAGGGCATGTGGATTAGGGAGTCGCTCTCTGAGTCTTCTGGACTGGGCCACGGTTTCTCCACAGGGCGGAGGTGGCATCTTCCAGAATCACAGGGCCCCCCCCCCCCTTTCCTTAGGAGAAGGGAAACCAGAGCTCCCTTTTTTATTGAGGTATGATTGGCATACAATGTCGTGTAAGTTTAAGGAGCATAAAGATGTTGTTTTGACACATTTACATAGTGCAGTATGATTACCACCTGGTACCACCTGTGCCATTGCTTTTTTTGAGAACATTTACAACCTAACCTTCTAGCAACTTTGAGGTATAAAATCAGTATTGTTGAGTGCAATCACTCCGCTTTGCATTAAGTCTCCAGAATTTATCCATCTGCTACATGCACGTTTGTATCATTAGACAACATCTTCTCAGTTGCCGGAGCCCCAGCTCCTGGCCACTACTATTTTACGGTCTGTGTCTATGAAGTCAGCTCGTTCAGACTCCACGAGTGAGTATAAATGATATCGTGCAGTTTCGGCCTTTCTCCAAGCTGACTTGTCTCAGTGCAATGTTCTCAGAGCCCAGCCAGGTCATTGCAAATGGCAGTCCTGTGGCTAAATAATATTCCACTGTACATTTATACAGCTTCTTTATTCATTCATCGATTGGCGGACCCTTAGGTTGTTGCCACCTGTTGGCTCTTGTAAATCATGCTGCAATAACATGGGAGTACAGCTGTCTTTTTGATATCTGGTTTCCATCTCCTTTGGATATATACCCAGAAGTGGGATCGCTGGATCATATGCTAGTTCCATTTTTAATCTGTCGGTGGGAATGCCAATTCTCTCAGCCACCATGGACAGCAGTATGGAAATTCCTCAAAAATGCAAATATAGAAACCTGTGCCCTTTGACCTTCGGTTTGCTTTTCCCTCCCCTTGGCCCTTTGATACTTAACCTCTCTAAGTCTTCAATTTTTTTTTTTACCAGTGAAATAAGAATAATAATAATACAACAATACAACAATATGGAATATTACTACTTGTTCACTCTCTCGATAAGTTCCTATTTTTCTTTTCCTCTTCTCTGGATGCTGGTTGTCAGCTATTGTGTTCCCTGTGGGGTCTAGGAGGTGGGGTAAGTGGCCCTCCCCATGACCCATTCTGGGAAGAGCATCAGCGAGAGAGAGTTGGGAATTTCCACACCACCCAGCTGATCTCCTCCTCGCAGCTGTCCAGACTGGTGTACTAAATCATTTGGTTTCCTCTCTTGTCTCGAGGTGCCCATCAAGGCCCTTCCAGTATGACAAGGCCTCAGGCACAGGGTAGTGAGAAGAGAGAAGGGACTGAGAAGTGAAAAAAAAGGCTATATAAAATGCCTATAAGAAACTGTATGAGTTTGTTGATTACCCCAGAGGTATTTTTAAAAGCTTAATGTTCTACATTACAAATTACCTTTTGAAGTTACCTACTTCATCAACATCACATCATTGTTGTCATTACCATTATAAGTGTTCCCATTAACAACAACAAAAGCAAAGAGTAAGACTAGGCATTTGTGCTCTTTAAGAGGAATATACACTCCTGCTGCTCTCCCTGTGTTCTGCTCCTTCTTGTTGACCCTGTGGTAAGAGCCTTGAGTGTATGACTCACTCTCTCCTCTGGATGATGTTCCTCCCAGATTAGCAGAAAGTCCCCTCTTCTTCTGTATTTTATTTTCTCTTCAGGTTCCTGGCATGCCTGTTCTTCTTCCCAAGAAGGTTCTCTGGCACATTCAAGGTGGAATGATTTCAAGTCAACTTAGTTGTCCCCATTTTCATCTTAGTAGACATCCACTCCAGGTGCTGCATTTGGCACTGAGTGGAAGAGTGACGTTCAGATGGTAGTAAGGGGATCGTCTGGCCGTTGGATTGTTCTGCGTGAAAGCAGACCTATTGGAAGGTCTTTCTGTAAGTAGCTAATACACATAAACTGTGAAACAGAACAAAAAGACATAATGGATTAAAAATAGATAATAAATAAAGGAAAATACAACAGACAAAAGAGAAAACATCCAACTTCCAACTAGACAGAGATATAGGCCCTACTAAATTTTTGGGGTACGGTTTTGAAAGGCCCATTAGTAAATGCTCAGGGTATGGATCCAGGTTTCCTGGATTCGAACCCTTTTTATCCTGCTTGTCAGCTTGGGACCCTGGACTAGTTAACTTGCCTCAGTGTCCTCATCTGTAAGATGGAGATAATACAAGGACCTCTATCATAGAGCTATAATGATGAGAAATGAATTAGTATTTGGAGGATATGTAAAATCATGGTTGTCTTGGGGTGAAGCACTATATCAGTGTTTTTCAAGGAAGTCATAAATGAACTCAACATATCCAGAAAGTCTCATGCACAGAAATGGAATCCCACCAGTCCTGAGGCTCTGTTCTCTGCTTTTCGGCATGCTAGGAGTCTTCAGATATCCTGCCAGATCAAATAGTGCCACCTTGAATTAGCTACTAAGTGACAGTGTATTGTTTTATTTTATGGAACACCATAAATTCAGTTTTTCTTTTTTTGTGCTATGGTACACATTGGTGCAGTGGTCCTCCAGATACATGTCTTTCCACGTAATGTCCTGACTATGTCCTTAGGTGGGAATCCAAGAAGTGGAATTGGCGAGCATGAAATTTTGTCTTTTTTTTGAAATCTTATCTTATGTTACATAATGTCAAATTGCCTTGCGCAAAGATCATGTAGCGTACATTCCCAGAAATAATGCCGGCAAGTACCTGTTTTCTGCATCCTCCCCGCTGTGAGGATGGATATTGTCAATTATTTCCTAATTTCTGTTGTGTTACATATGAACACCATCGGCATTGTGGTCTACAAGACAGGTGCTGTCCTCATTGGTTATTTTGTATTTTGCCTTTACGACTCGCCTATTCATATTTGCACATTTTTATAGTAGGGTGTGTACCTGTTGAAGTTCTGAGCTGCAAACAATAGAAACCAATCTAAGCAGATGGAGAATTGATTTTTGGGGGGTATCAGGTGGCTCATGTCATTGACAAGGAGGCTGAAAAATGAGGCTCAGAAAATAAGCAAGAACAAAGGAAGGACTGGATATAGAAACCACAGCCTAGGTTATGCGGGAGGGTAGAGGTGGATTAAGCTGTCACCAGTGGACACATCTCCCCCCTCCGAGCACTGCTCTCTCCCAGTGCACTGGTCGTTGGCTTCTGTAACTGCCCAGTCAAGGAAAAGGCAAGAGCCCAGTATGGGGTTTTTGTCTTCTCTTCATTGTGTTGTACCAAGGCTTTGTACATTTGGAATATTGATCCTTTGCATGTCTTTTGTATGGGAGATACCTTTTCTTCAATTTGTATTTACCTTTTAACTTTGTTCAGAGTGTATTTGGCCACATTGAAATTTAAAAGTTTCTTTCAATAATTATACAATGTTTTCAGGCGCTCATGTGCTCATGGTAGGCTCCTAAATTGTTCCTTTTTAACTCCAGATTCTTCCATAGCATCAGATAGGGGATATCTGTGGTAGATTGTCCAAGTAATGGCCCCAGATTTATTCGTGTGTCATTGCATCCATACCCTTGGCTAGTCCCATCCACATTAGTCAGAACTTGCTTCTGGCAGTTGCTTCAGCCAATAGGACAATCCAAGCACGGTCAACACATGATTCAGGCAGAGGTAGGAAAAGAACTCACACACTGGAGTCTGCTCTCTTAGACCTGTGTGACCCCTACCACACAAAAGATGATCTGAAACTCCTCCAGAGCCAGCAGAGGTCATCTATGCCCAAACCAGAACTGTTCAGCCCACCCATGGAATGGTGAGGAAGTATAAATGTGTGCTGTGCTGGTCTCAGTCTGTTAATGGTGAGGCTATTGGCTAGAATTGCTGGAGGGCATTCACCTGGGCCTGGGGCGAGCCCCCACAGAAATGTCCCCGTTCAGAGTCAGTGTTGTAGCCGCACTGGTCCTTGTGGTTCTTATTATGATTGCAAGAGGCACCTCAGCAGCAACTCTCAGGGAATTTTGAAACAACAATCAAGGTTTTATCGCACGCAGGGTCATGGACAGTGCATGGCACGTCTGGGGTCATACAACGAGGTTGTGGAGAGAGAGAGAGAGAGAAAGCATGGGCTTGAGGTTCTGCTTTTATTGGGATTGAAGATGGGGCTTGTCTAGGGTTTTGTGGGTTCACTCCTTGTTGGTGAATTTAAAACATAAGAGCAATAATTACAGCATGGACAGGGAAAAATACACTTATTTTTCAAATGGTCAGTTATGGAAGTCAACCAGGGACCTCTAAAACAGGGGTGGAGTGGCCTGGCTTTTTATCTAGTCTTGTGGCTGGCAGTGTGTTTATTGGAGATAGCTGTGTGAAGAGGCTGCCTGGAAATCAAAAGCTTAATGTCAGACACTTGCATTATAATCAAAAAGCCAACTCTCAGGTGCTTGCACTGCAAAATGTTTGATATTTTAAGCCACTAAGTTTTGAGGAAGCTTGTTACACATCACATGCAAACTGATACACTAACTATACATTCAGCGCCTTTAAAAATCCTATTAATTCTAGGAGTGCCTGGATGGCTCAGTCAGTTAAGCGTCCAACTCTCGATTCAGCTCAGATCCTGATCTCATGGTCTTGGGATGGAGCCCTGCATGGGGCTCAGCATGGAGCCTGTTTGGGATTCTCTGTCTCTCCCTATCTTTCTCTCTCTCTCAAAATAAATAAATAAACATTAAAAAAATAAATGTAGAAGATCCTATTCATTCTATTATTTGTTTCCCGCCTATAGCTTCCCAAACTATATAACCTGCAGGAGAGAGTAACTCAGGACCTAAAAGAACTCACAGGTAATTCAATGTACTCTACACTAAACTTTCTATGACATTCATTTCCTGGAAGCTCTTTTTTCTTAAGCTTATTTATGTTGAGAGGGGGAGGGGCAGAGAGAGAAGGAGAAAGAAAATTCCAAGCAGGCTCCACACTGTCACTGCAAAGCCCTGAAAGCTCTTAAGAGAATGCCACTGATTGGTCCTCTCTTGTTGACTTGAAGAGTATTTGCTTTAGGTGATCCAAGGGATTGGAATCTCCCTCATGCTTCTATTTTGGCAAAAGGCAGAATAAGAAATATCCCTTTCCTTCATTGAAAAGGTCTCCTTGGTTGGACAATTCCCGGCTTTCTAAATCTTTTCCCAGTTGTTTCCTCACCCCAAGACACACTTGAATTTAACCTCTGCGTTCACAAATACATGGAACCTTCTTATTTAAAGTTTTCTTCGCTAAAATCTGAGGGCTCTCTCCACAGCAATATCAGGCCCATCATTTACTTAGCCCACCATTTTGTCTGAAGAAACACGATGGAGAGAAGGCGGGTGTCATTCTAGCTGACCTCTTTCACGTCAGTCCTGAGCCCACCCAACATTCGTCAGCTTGTAGGTTTGGGAAAATGTCTTTTGGTAAAATCATGGGGTGGTAAACATTCAGAGAACTTTGGGTCCGTACGATCCAGTCTCTTAGCCCAAGGATGCCGACTTCTTAGTGACAGAGCTAGGGCTAAATTACTCAAAGCTATTTCCTCTACTGGCTACGTATCAACTACTAAGAACGCACGTGTTGGCAGTTCCTAATGCTCATTCTGTCTCCCTTTCTCACTGTGTCTCATACCAGGTGAATTTACTCATTCCCAGATGTGTAAATTATGTCTATGACTTCCAAATTTATATTTGTAAACTCCAGACTCATGTATCTAACTGCCTACTCACGATCTGTCCTTGGATGTCTTGCAGAAATATCGGAATTAGTGTGTCTAAAACAAGACTTTCAGTCATCCAACTGGTCTACCCATTCCATATCCACATCTCTAACCTCACCCAGGTTGTTATTACTGCTTCTGCAGACTCTCCCACCAGTTCCTGTAGACTATTCTAAACAGTTCCTGAATGTCTTGCCACTTCTCTATTTCTCCTCTAACCCGTTCTCCACACAGCATCCAGAATAGCCTTCTAATTATGAAAACCAGATTATCTCCTGGTTACCAGTTATGACCCCTTCCAATGGCACATGGAGTAAAATCCAAAATCCTCACTGAGGCTGGCAAGTTTTCATCATCCGGCCCTTGCCTGCCTCCTACTGCACTTCATCTCTCAGCCCTGGTCTTTCAGGTTCAGCCACACCAGCCTTTTGGTTTCTCCATGGGTTAAATTTTCCCTGCCTCTGGGTCTCCGGCTATGCTATTCTGCTTGGAAGCTCTCTTAGCTTTCCTCCTGGCACTCTAGGCTTCGGCGTGAATATAGATAGCATCCTTCCAGGCCTTTCCTTATGACATGCCATGTTCTTTTCACAGCACTCATTACAGTTTGTAGTTCTTTCTTTTTTTTTTTTTTTAATTTTTTTAAATGTTTATTTATTTTTGAGACAGAGAGAGACAGAGCATGAACGGGGGAGGGTCAGAGAGAGAGGGAGACACAGAATCTGAAACAGGCTCCAGGCTCTGATCTGTCAGCACAGAGCCCGATGCGGGGCTCAAACTCACGGACCGTGATATCATGACCTGAGCCGAAGTCGGACACTCAACCGACTGAGCCACCCAGGCGCCCCTGTAGTTATTTCATGAATGTGTCCTCCTGCTCAAACTCACTTATTGTCAACAACTCTCTAAGTACTCCCAGAGCAAAGCCAAGTCTACCTTGCTTACGGTAGCAGATTTGTTAAATGCAAATCTGGAATCTTCATGCATCCAGCGCATGGGCTTATATTGCAGAGTTAATCTCTGACCTTCTCAGCCAGAGCCGTGTCTTCTCCGACTACATCTTCAAGGGCAAAATTGTTACTTTGCATTGCTTGGCATTATGCCTCCTTTTTATATAAATGCAGGAATTTGAGGGCTTATTTGTTAAGTGCTATAAGTTGGCTTATTTACTTTTTTTTTTTTTTTTTAAACAGGAGAAAACCTCAGAGTTTTCATACAGGCTCACAAAGGTCCAGTGATGAAATTGGGACATAGAAATGAGTGTGGCAGGCAGCTTTTGTACATTTTAGACGAAAAAGCATAAATCTTTGATATTTCACAGGATGATTATGCTTTTTACGTTGAAGAACTATCATTAGCAAGGAATTCTAAAAATGATCAGGTCTGGAGTAGACAACTAAGAAAAGTAACAAGGTTTGTTTATACAGAATTCTTTGTTTTGAATTTCATATCTCTGACAGTAGGGATGTCTCTCTTCCCCTTGGTACGTCAGGCAGTCTCTTTCCTATGAGAGATTTATTTCCTTCTTTCTGGAGACAAAGGGCGGTCTTAGTGTTCTTCTTGCATTGGCCCATTTCTTAAGTAACTCAATTCCAAATGATGAAGATGTATCTGTGGAACTCTTTGTGGTACAGATGCCTCATAAACTGCAAAGACCCCCAGATGCATATCTGTGTCTTTTAAAAACAGCTGTCCATTCTTTCTGACCTCCTACGTCCATTGCTTAGGAGAATCCTAATTCAAGCAGGGAAAGTAGAATCATTATTTCCCAATACTCTGAGGCTCATGGTCTGTAGTGAATGACCCCAACCCTTTACTCTCATAGGAATAATCCAGATAAACTTATCAGAATGGAACAATGCCACAAGAAAAAGACGGGCTTGAGAATCCACTGGAAAAATTCATTTGCTGGTTGGCAGTAAGTAATTTAGGTCAAAGGTCTGTCCATAGCCCAGAGGGTGATACCACGGAGGCTATGGGGTTTACAGGAGAGTCTGATTCTGTGCCGATCTGGTCTTCTGCTTGGATACATTCCAACCTGGAGTTGCTTTCTTTACACATTTCTAATGAGTCCTTGTAGAGATGATGTGGGCCAGAGAGGCCCAAATACATGCATTGCTCAAGTGAACATCCTTTTCAAAAAGCAGACAGTCCCAAGTCTCAGAAAGCAGGGCTCTCCAGTATGTTCCTGAATATAGGAGCACAGCCTGAATGTTCCTTGAAGAATTTCCTAGGTGTGTGACCATTTGTTGAGGTGAAGGGAAGGAAAGAGTTAGGAAGCACAATGTCTATGCAGGAGGTGACGGGGTATGTCACCATGAAGGCCTGCTTCCATTGTTCGTCCCGAATTCACCATCTGAGACTTTCTTGAACTTTTTCAAGTTTGCAGGATACAAAAGATATCGGTTTCATCTATGCAGATAATAAAATCTCACAGGCCTGTGTCTGTGAAGCCATTCTGTTATATAGTGTGCCTATGGCCAGGTACTACCAAGCACTTTTAAATTTTATATTTTTAATGTTTATTTATTTATTTTTGAGAGAGAGAGAGAAGGAGAGAGAGAGAATCCGAAGCGGGCTTCAAGCTCCGAGCTGAAGCACAGAGCCCGATGTGGGGCTCGAACCCACGAACCGCGCTATCATGATCTGAGCCAAAGTCGGATGCTCAACCAATGGAGCCACCCAGGTGCCCCAAGCATTCATTAAATACTTCTCTTGGACACACTTTTAAAAAGTAGGACACATCTTTATGAAAGCCCAAATAAGTGTTTGCCTAGCTCAGAAAATAGAACCTCAAACCGGCCCCGTCTGCTGCCTTGCCCAAGAAACTCAGTCCCTGTTTTAATGCAAAATGCAGTTTTGGATACAAGTTGCCCCCAGTGGGGAGAGGGCGAGGCAATTGCCCTCACCATCCAGTCTCATCTTGGCCTTTGCTGAAATTGGCCCAGGTTCAGCGTCTACACTGATGCCACACGCCTCCTGTAGCCTGGGCTCCTGCACCTCCCTGGGTTCCCAGGCAGTCCTGGGCTGGAGGCACAGCGAACACACACGGCTTCCCAGCAAGCTTCCCCCACCCTGCCCCAAGGCCAGGCCTTCCTCTTCCTCTGCTTTCTCATCAGCCGGGAGCCGAGGGAGGATGGGAGGTCCCCACCTCTCCCCTCCACGGCAGACTGTGGTCCGGAGCCCCGGAGGACTTGGCTCCTGCTTTGTATCTGCCCTCCCAGAGGAGGAGAGTTTGCAGGGGCCAGTTTTGAGATTATTTGGAGCTGGTGATCAGTGAGGTGTCTTTAAGCTGGTGGAGCCAGCTGTGCTGACTTAGTCAGCTGGCCTGGATAAATGCCATCCCGGCTTTCCTTTTGTTCACTTAAGGAAAATAATGTCAGAGTGCAGGACGGGCCCCCGGCGGGAGAGCTGACACCGTGGAGACGATTCATTAGCAGATGCTCCGCTGAACCTCAGCTGTTCTCTCCAGTGACATCGGTGCGACAGGGAGCTATTTGTTCAGGTGACGGGGTTTGGCGGGCTTCAGGCCAGGACCCCCACCCCCAACCCCAGGAACCCCCTCCCCCCCTTCCAGCACCGAAAAACACTAGAGTCTCCACACGGGCTTAATCCCCAAACCGCAAGAATCTAACCAACTTCTCTCAATGACACTTGGAGGTTTTTGGCAGCCAGAGCTCCTCCCCGCAGCGATGCTGGGGGCCAGGTACAGATGGGCTGGATTGAAAAGCTGAGTTTGAAGGTCACCACCACCGCAGGATCTTTCTCCATGTGGTCATCACCCTGGTGGGGTGGAGTCTGCTCATGACCAGGGGGTGATTGATCTGGGCTTAGAGCAGCCCGTCTCCAGGGGCCTAACACCCACATGTATTTTCAGCTAATTTTGTCAACGAGCTCACTGGATTATCTATCCCTGGTAAGGCCTCTTAGAGGCTCAAGGATGTTTGAGGTTTTGAACTTCCAATTTTTATTGTTCCCAGTATTTGAAACTGGAAGGAAATACTAAATGGGTCTTAAAAAAAACCTTACGTTTTAAATATTCAATCTACTTGGAGTATTTGCAGAATCGTATGCTATCCCTAGTGAGATATGGCAACAAAGAATCAGAGACCCAATGAGTAAAAAGTTGGGCCAGACAGTTACTCTGTCCTCAGCATTCATAGTCTCTGCCTCTCCCCTCTTGGCTGTGGCCCTTGGTTTAGACCCTATGGTGAAATGCTGGGCACTTTGGTATCACCCAACTGAGAGGTAACTTGGGGACCTAGAAGATCAAACAGACCTCTCAGAGAGTAATTGAGGCTTTATTATTAGTGGTTGATGACTTCTCGGTAAGTTTCCTTGACTAGTTCTGACCAATAGGCTGTAGGTGAAAGTGGTTTATGTCATCTCTGGACTCAAGTGTAGAAGAGTCAGTACATGACCCTTCTTGGCTGTATCTTCCCTTCCTATAGGGCCCAGTCATGTTTCAAGTGGTAGAGCCTGGTTCCTGAGAGTTAACACGTCGTCCTTGCCACGTACTTGAACACATAGCAGAGCAAAAATAAACCTTTGTGTGTAAAGCCATGGAGATCTCGGAGCTCATTTTTTAATCGTTGTATGGCTTAAGCTATTTTGACCAATACAACATTGTACGTTAAGTAGGTTTTGTTTAAGCCATTGGATTTTAATATATTTAAAATACTCTTATGTACGTGTATTATTGTGGACGTGTAGAGTGTACGATTATAAACTTTTGGCTCATACATTTTTCGTGTGCAATAAACAAAATGAACCAGGAATTAGCATCTCTGTGTGTTTTTCTCGTCTTTTTGGTTTTGCACGAATTAAGCACTTAATGCTAAGATGGTAACTTAGCATTAGGATAGTATAGGCAGTAGGATTAGGAGTCTCTAAGTCAAATTCTCTCTGCAGTGAAAAGAGCCTGATACAGGCTGTGGTCTCAGGAAGTTCGGGAGATTGGGGGAAAGGTTGGGAATAGAAATGAGGAGATATAGAAGCCACGGATATTCAGGATCACTCTCTGCACTGAGGCTCGATTCACCCTCCAGGGCCCTTCCTCACTTACTTGGTCCCACACGGGTCGGTCCCCTTTTGAACTGCGGTGCTAGTGTTAGTTATATTCGGTCTCCCATTATCTTTGCATTCATTCCGCAAAGATCCATTCATTCTGCAAAGATCTGTGGAGACTGGGATGGGATCTCACGTCAGGAGATGGGAACTCAGAGCCCTAAGCCGGCCCTTAAAGACTCACAGTCCAGTGAAAAGTTCCCTACAGGGGTGTGCTCCCTCCTCACGAGAAGGCCATATGCCTTTAATTTCCCAATTTATCTCCCACACTCCCTGGTGTAATGCTGGCTGGGTGGAGGCTGTTGCATGGATGATTGATTTAATGCCTGGTCTCTGCTGGGCGCAATCAACTGGATCTTTATTAAAATCCATTCCCCGAAGCAAAACGGTTCTGTTTTTGTTCAGATCCATTTTCCTGTCTGCGATTACTATGGTCTGCTTTGGGTTGCTTCACGCTATGCAATTCTGGCAAAGTCCTCTGCATTTTCCATCCCTGAAACTTACTCAAGAGCAGCCAGGTTTTGTGTTCAAGAGTGAACAACTGTGCAAACTTGTGCATTTGGAGGGGGCAAAGGCTGCGAGGTGGGAACCGCCCCCCCCACCCCGCCAGCAGAAGTCTGACCCGCTTGTGAAACGTGGTATCTCACGGGAAGACCATCTGAAGCATCCCCCTTTTCCTCCATCACTGACATTCAACTTGAAATGTTCTCTTTCCAGATACAAGTCAAAGCAAGACTTTTCCGAGTGTCAGCTTCACAAGCTCAAGCTAGTTCTTGGCAGTGAAATAGGTTCCCTTTTGCCCCTGGCAGAATATTAGCAACCCAAGCACAGCTAGCTGAATAGAGCTGCACCAATGCACTGGGGTCCCAGCTGCTAAAGGCCACCTCGGTCCCAGCCTGTCCAGTTCTCTAAAGACATCTGCCCCTGATTCGGAGGGGTTCAGGGTGTGCCTTCAAGGATGACATAGCTGTATCTTTTTTTTTTTTTTAGCTTCTGTAGGGCCAAGGACCCAGCTTGTTCTCTCTGCAGCTAGATGAGCTGAACTGGCTGCAGGAAAACAGCCGGCATTTGTCAGTGAGCTGCACCGACAAGATACAGAAGACAGAGCCCAAGCAGAGGAGGGCAGCTCAGGAGCAAACAGTGCCAAGCACCGTCGAGTAATCCTTTGCAAACTCGATGGCAATCAACGCCACCCAAGGGCACCGGATGTGCCCATAGAAACCTCTTGCATTTTTGGCTGAATGTGGCTGTGGACTGGCGTTTGGGGAGAATATCTGTTGTTTTCAGGCAGGCCAGACTGCCGAATACAAAAGTGACTCTTTTGATATTGATAAATAACGTGACTCATGATTCCCTCCCCCCACCCCCCCCCATAGAAATTGTGCGAACCCTTAATTATCAGGGCACTTTCTCAGGGGCACATTAGAATATACACTGAATTGCGTTATCTTCAC
This sequence comes from Panthera leo, assembly GCF_018350215.1. NCBI lineage: Eukaryota > Metazoa > Chordata > Mammalia > Carnivora > Felidae > Panthera > Panthera leo. The sequence continues at coordinate 27,285,273 of NC_056691.1, forward strand.
CTTGGCCCACGCCTCTGTAACACAGGGTGGTAAGTTGCTCTTAGAAGTTTTTGCTTTTGTTTGTAAATCATCAGTTCAGACTGCAGGAAGGTTTCCAGGAATTAGGAAGAGAAAAAGCCTAGCAAAAAATACACAGAGTGAGATTCCTAAAGTAGGTTCCCCACCCCGCCCCCCCAACCCCCCTTCTGGTGAACGGGTCACAAGATTGCAATTCTAAACAATCTCACAATTAATTCTTGAGCTATGCAGCCCAATTAGAACAAATGCTTTCTTTCTGGTTTAATTAGAGATGAGTACGCGCCTGTGAGCTTATTTGTATAAAATAAGCACTCATTAAACCAGGTTTGGATCAGGCTCAGCTTGTTAGAAATGCCCTTGAAAAGGGTGCTTTCTCTCACTGTCTCTGGCCCTTTTAACCCCTTCAATGCCCAGAATGAACTTCGTAGACGTGGACGGTATAAAGAGTATCTTTGTGGCAACCTGGTGAACTTGAAAGAGGAGAGATGCATTTGCTAGATTTGCTGGTAAAGAGACCCTTCCTCTCACCTCTGTACGCTTGGCATCTTCCTAACCTGCCTCACCCACCGCGGGCAGGAAATCTGGTTGCATCTGATGAAGGTCACTTAGCTGTAGCAAGAACAGGCTTCCATGTGACGTGCGCTCTTGAACGTCTCACTATCCAGAGAGTGAGCCATGGGCCATCAGCAGCTCTCAGGTTCACCCCAGACTTGTGAGAATCTGCATTTTTACAACATCCCCAGGTGATTTTGTGTACACATTAAAATTTGAGGAACACACTGGTCTAGAGGTAGCAAATGGTGAAGATTTTACTTGAAAAGACAAAGGTCCCTTGGGAGCCCCCAAGAATGTCACTTCCATTGAAGAGAACCAGCCCCTGGCCCTTCCTCTACAGTGGGGGGGGGGAGGGGGGAAATGCCACTTTGACCCCCTGTAAACTTTCTACCAAAGACTCAAATATGTCCCTTCCTGTATCCTTTAGTGAGATCCTCTGACGGGCTCTGGGTTATGAGGCAGTTCCTCCCCCCATCTGTGCCTTGGCCTCTTACCCACCCCCTTCAGCACTGCTGGGTCTCTGGACACAGGGAGAGAGAGAATTCCTGTCCTCAAGAGGCTCCCGCTGTCATGGACCAAAGCTGGAGGGAGAATATGCGTGCGAACAGTCATGGGACCCCCAGGCCCAAAGTGAGATACATTGGTCACTAGATCCAATGTTGGAAAGGTCATACAACCTGGAAGGAGGGAGCCCTTGTCTTCAAGGAGGAGGCTCCATTATGTAGTATCCCGACATGTGCCAAGAGGCAACTTTCAAGACTGTTCTGCATTATCGTCAAGGGCATCCTCAGGCAGCAGCTACAAGTATGACCAGTTTCTGGGTGATGGTAAGACACTGGGAAAGTGTGGCTTCACTTTGAGTCAGACAGCATGGCTGCAGGCTCCAGCCACTGTGAGGCTGGCCTTCCAGAAAGATGAAGCTTTCTAGGTCTTGTGCCTTCAGCTCTTGTCTAGCTCACCTGAGGCAACTGACATGATGAAGCCACAGGACTTAGGAAGCAGCATCAATGAACAAGCCGTGCAGTGAGGGGCCCCGGTGCTCCCCCACCACCCCCAATAAAAGAGTTTTGGGTGTCAAAAAAAAAAAAAGAATGTCATGAATTATAAAAAACTTGCCAAGCACATAAATGCCACCTCTGCTCAGCAAGAGTTTGCCCTTTTTTTTTTTTTTTCTCATTTATTTCATCAGAAAGTAAAACTTGGGTATAACAAGATGGCAGCATGAGGCAAGTTACCGACAAGGCTGAGGACTCCTTTGCTCCCTCATGTCGTTCAGCCCTGGACTTTCTTCAAAGAGCCTGGAGCAAGAAGATATTGATATGTCCTTGCTTCACCACATGGTGCCAGAAAGAGGGTTGAGCTATAGGTATAGCAGGTTTTAAATTTCTCTCCTTCCGTCCTAGACACGGAGGCTATTGTCACTGTTGATTAGGGGACAATGAAGGAGACCGGATTAGCAGGTGAGTCATCACCAGTGAGCCTTCTAGCTGGCCCTGGTCTGACGGTATCCTGTTATTGCCTCTGCCCTGGTGATGGGCTCAGCCCTGCAGCCCTCCCCACTTCGGCTGGATGCTGGGGCAGGACCATAGGCGTCTGCACAGCCTAGGATGCTTGTCCCCAGCCCTGAGCTCCAGCCCATGAAAGGCCCATTCCTGCTCCCTTGACCTTTTGCTGATGAAACAGAAACCTGGAGGAAGACCTGGGAGGTGACCATTCCTCCCTCTCAGTGAGCTTTCCTTAGCCCACGATGACCGTGTAATACATCAGCTCGTCATCGTCTAATGGCGTGTGATGGTGGAAGGAGATGTGAGGGAGGCAGGCTCGGCGGGGTGAGACAATCTGGAAAAGCCAAGAGTAAGGAGCTGGGATCAGGTAACCATGCAGTTTGCTGGAAACCTTGAACATGATTCTGAAAAGTTCAACTAGAGTTCTGGCATGAAAGGTTTATTTATTTATTTATTTATTTATTTATTTATTTATTTATTTAGTGCAAGTGGAGGAGGGGCACGGAAAGAATCCCAAGCAAGCTCTGTGCTGCCAGCGTGGAGCCTGAGGCAAGGCTCCCTCCCAGAAACCGTGAAACACGACCTGAGCCCAAATGGAGACTTGGGTACTGCTCTCCTTCTCTCTCTCGCAAAATCAATAAATGAACTTTAAGCATAAAATAAAATAAGTTTGCTACTTTAAAAAAGTCGCATAAGCAAAATTTGCTTGATATTTAAAAATAAGAAAATAAAATTTTAGATGATCAAATGTTGCTTGCCCATCTACCACTTTCAAACACTTGGGTATATCCTATCTTTCCCCATTTTATGCGGATCGAGGTATAAACACATAGAGAGGTTTATAGATTTAAAGACAATAGAAAATGGAATCAGTATACACACAAATGATCTACAATACTATCTTCAGTGAGTAATTTTATATCGGTGCATAGATTACAGTGTTTTGAAGCTAATTTGCTACAAATTATTACGGGGCATTTGGAGTATTTCCTCATCTGTCTATTTACCTACCTACCTATCTATATCTATCACCTTTTTATGTTTTACTGTCTTAACAGTATTAAACTACATTCTTATAGTTAGATTTTTGCACATATCCTTAACTGTTCCCTCAGAAAACATGCCTAAATATCATTGCTTGCTTAAAGGGAGTCTGTATTTGTGAATTTTTAATCTTATGGCCTCACTGTCTTCCAGAAAGCTTATACCAAGTTTTACTCTCTTTTGAGAAATAGCTTTCTCACTCTAAGCTAATGTTTTTTGGGGAAAAAAAATCCCTTTGGGTTTTGGGGCCAATGCTTGGAGTTAACATCTACCACAGTTCTGCCCAGAACTGTTCTTGGGCTCTCCTTCAATGACAGAGAGGGTAAAACATGAGCCTTCAAGAGCCGAGAATTCAGATGATGGCATGTGGAAGCTTTGTTCTGATTGTCAGTCTTCCTAACTACTTGGGAGGGCCAATTAATCCCTGGAAACTTGGGGCTCTGGAGGGGAACGAACTAGGGTGGGTCTTCAGTCTGTGATGTGCGGGTACCAACAGGGGTCAGGAGAAATGGCCAGTTTCTACAGCTGCCTGAGAGGCCACTGCAGCAGGTGCCAGAGCGAGGGCCACCCATTTCCCCTGAGAGCTTGGTGGTCCTGCTGGGTGAGCCACAGCCACAGGAGGCAAGGAAAAGCACAAAGGCACATTGGATTCAGAAAGGGAATCCACTGAGGGAGGAAGACCAGCCTGAGGGATCAACAAGAGTGCTGACACTCCAGAGTAGAAGAAATGAAGAAGAGTGTAACTTAAGAGAAAGAAAGAAAGAAAGAAGGAAAGAAAGAAAGAAAGAAAGAAAGAAAGAAAGAAAGAAAGAAAGAAAGAAACTTTCAAGGAGACAGATTCACAGAGCCCCCCAAAAGAAATTTTTAGCTAAAATACACATTTTGCAAGATAAGAAATGTAACGGAAGAATTGATAACAGAGAATAATCGCTTGCTGATCACCAAATTAAAGATTTCATTAAGGAAACATGGCAGGGAGAAAGTGAGAATAATGAGGGAAATTGTGAGATTTAGAGAAGTGAGACCTTATACGCAGTGTTGAGGAATTTCAATAGGAAAAAAGAATAGATGGAGAAGTTATAAATAAATAAGACATTTTGAGTTAAAGAAAACTTCAATTTTGCAATTGAAAGGGTTCAGCAGATGTCATGCAAGATTAATAGTAGTATTAATGTTAATGGCACTGGTAATACAAACCAGATCAGAGCCGGCCAATAGCGCTTCCTGCAATGATGGAAATGCTCTGAGCTCTGCACCTCAGTGGCCATTAGTCACATGAGCTTTGGAGCTTGTGGTATGTGAATAATACGGCTCAGGAACTGACTTAATTAAAATTAACTAACATTTGCACTTAAACAGTCATATGTTAGTCACTTCCACTTTGGACAGCTCAGATCTAAACATTTCCTGGTGAATTTCCAAAATGCAAGTCTCAGTGTAAAAGCTTATAAAATTCTAGACAAATGCAAAAGCTTGCCTTCAAAGTCTAGAGAGTCGGAGTTGGATTGGACTTCTCATCTGTAATACTAGAAGTTAAAAAGCAAAAGCAGCACATGTATAAACTATTAAAAGAAAAATACATAATTAAAAAAATCATCTATTCTGCCACGATAACATTTTTTAAACAATTATTATTATTATTATTATTATTATTATTATTTTGAGACAGAGAGAGCTAATGCAAATGAGAGATGGGTGGGGTAAGGGAGAGAGGGAGAGAGGGAGGGAGGGAGGGAGAGAGAGAGAGAGAGAGAGAGGGAGAGAATCTTAAGCAGGTTCCATGCTCAACACAGAATTCAACAAGGGGCTCAATCCCATGACCCTGGGATCACGACCTAAGCAGAAATTAAGAGTCAGATGCTTAACCAACTAAGCCAGGCACCCCTAAGATAACATTCTTTATAAGGAGAAATAAATTTGACATTTTTAGATATGTAAGTATTCAGAAAAGTTCTTTGTAAACTATAAATAAGAGCAGAACAAGGATTTACATGCAGAAAGGATAATGTGTTCCAGAAACTTTGGTGTAAAATGAATCTGGATGTGTATTAGGTGATGTGCAACAGAAAGGATGATGATGTCACTGGAAACTGTGATTTCAAGATTAAATAGTTTCTTGAAACACACACACACAAATTAGGAAAATCTAGAGACCAGGAAAAACCAGCAATAATGTATCTGGCAGAACAACAGCAAAACCCTATTATGTCTGAGCCCAGAAAATATACCACTTTCTTTTATAATTCATGGAATAAGGACAAAGGTTGATTTTGTCTTTGGTTAGAATAAAATTCTAACAAATTTCAAATAAGGGAGCTTTTATAGATCATATTATTCGACCATAATCCTTCACCCCCAAGTCCTAAAACCTAGAAAAGCATTCATGGAAAGATGTCACTCAAAAGTTTAATTAGTTGAGATTTTGGACACATCTATATCTAAATAACTTCTCATATGAAAGAGTAAATCAAGGTCTGAGTTACAAATCATACAAAAAAATTAGAATGGAAACGTAGGGGATGCAGCCAAAGGTATGCTGGGAGGAAAATTTATAACACGTTGTCTTCATTATACTTAAGTAAATAAATTAGATAAAGAAGAATACAACAAACAAAAGGATTAGGAAAAGAAGGCTGATAAGAATAAAACCTGAAACAAATGAAATTAAAACAAACTAAAGAAAGAACTAGTTTTGGGGCACCTGGGTGGCTCAGTCGGTTAGGCATCTTGCTGAAACTCTTGTTTTGGGCTCAGGTCATGATCTCACGGTCATGGGATCGAACCCATAGGCCAGCATTGGGCATGGAGCCTGCTTAAGATTCTCTCCCCTCCCCTGCTCTTAAGATTCTCTGCCCCTCCCCTGCTCATGCGTATGTGCGCTCTCTCTCTCTCTCTCTCTGTCTAAAATAAAAAAAAGAAAGAAAGAAAAAGAACTAGTTTTTTAAAAGATGAAAGAGTCAAAACCATAGAATGGTATGGAAAATAGACAAGAAACAAAAGATACAATATTAAGAATGAAGCATGGGGGCGCCTGGGTGGCTCAGTCGGTTAAGCGTCCGACTTCAGCTCAGGTCATGATCTCGCGGTCCGTGAGTTCAAGCCCCGCGTCAGGCTCTGTGCTGACCACTCAGAGTCTGGAGCCTGTTTCGGATTCTGTGTCTCCCTCTGTCTCTGACCCTCCCCCATTCATGCTCTGTCTCTCTCTGTCTCAAAAATAAATAAACGTTAAAAAAAATGAAGCATGAAGTATAAAAATAAATACGAAAAAGAAAAAAAAAACTATAGGGGGGTACTTTATGCTGTCTACAGTAATATGTATAAAACATACCAGAAATTAGTAATTTTGAAAATAAAATATAATTGACCCAATGACGGTAGAAAAATAAACATACCAAAAATTTATCCAGCTCTGTTGATTTTCACAGCTAACTTGCATTTTATATGAAAAAAAAATAAACCTTTTCTATGTTAGTGAAATGTTCTGGTATAGAGAAAATTATAGAAATTTCCCAGTTCATTTCAAATATATTATTATCTTGATATCAAAAATTATAGAATAAACAAATGAGTAAGGACTTTAAGTAATTAGCAAGTAAAATCCATCAGTATACTGAAAGAATGCCTATTATAGCATAACCCAGGAGGGTTTGTATTTGAAAGAATGGTTCACCATCAGGAAATCTAAAAACAAAATTATTAATTCAGTTAAAGGAGAAAGACTAAAAGTACCAGTAGATTCTAAAGAAGTCATTATAAAATTTGGAAGATGTTATTCATAGAGATTCTACTTCAGTTTAAATAGAAGTCAACTGAGTAAATACACTGAGACTCTCTTCTTCTGTAAACAGAAGGGACAATGGCAGTATGGCTGTTACTATTTGACGCTGAAGCTTCTAGAAAATAAAATCAGCAGAATATATGTTAGAATTGAAAATCCTCACAATAATCTTTTTTTTCAGAAGATGTTAACGTATTCCTAGAAAACTTGAAAGATTATTAAAAAAACCATTTAGAATTCATAAAGAGATTTTGAGAATGTATATGTAGGTGTGCATATAAGTATATATAAAACATATAATAATACATATACATAAAATATACAATACATAAATATGTAAAATTCATATATTTATATATTTTTATATTTGTAAAAATCAATAGTCCTTTTTTCAGATATAGCAATAAGGGAATAGGGGAAATCCCATTTGAAATAGATATGAAAACTATAAAATAACCAGGAATAAACTTTATTGAAGGACTTAAGGTAGTAACAAAGAAAGAAACATACCATGTTCCGGAGGAAAGTCTTAAACTTGAGACTGAAGTCTCAACGGTCATGAAATCAGTGATTACATGAAAGTCACTCTCCCCTCTTCCTGTGGGACATCAGGAATCATACTTCTTGATTAGAAGTGAAAAGTGAAAGTACAAATATGTAAAAATTTATAATAAAAATTTGGAAAAGGAAAATACTGAAGGGTGGCAGAGAGACTTTGCCTAGCCGGATGTGAACACATACTATAAAATTTCTGGAAGTAAAATCACAAGGCATTGAAATTAGGGCAGGGACACGCTAAGTGAGCCCTCAGCATGCCGGGAAGAAGTGGCCCTGGAGAGAAACCTCGATGACAGGAGAAAGACACAGAGAGAAATTTTCAAGTCGGTGTCTGTGGCTATTTGTGGGATCTGACAATTCTCTCTGCAAACCTAAAATGTAATTTTATGTAAAATGTAATTTTATCATTTAAAATAATAATGACCGAAAGTAAACATAATCCTATTCTGGGTCATCTGATGATCACCCACAGCTAAGGACGGCCACAAAATCTGTGCCACACTTGCATTTACAATTAAGTGCCTTTATGATCGCACTGGTGGTAAAGTGGCCCTGATTTAATAATCCTGGGCAAGTAAGAACAGACGTAGATTTAAAACACTGATGACGTGCTTGTGTTGAGTGACAAATACCAATGTGGCTCAGTGACAATGAAAGTTAACATCGGTGGGAACAACAAAGGAGCCTTAGGTCTTCGCATGACAAATAATATTCTCGGCATACCCAACTCGAGAGGACCTGCCTGCCCCCATAGCCCTGAGTTACCGGTCTTTGCTGCTGACCAACAGCTTTGTTATGGCAACATATTGTGTTCATCTGAAATTTACTGGTTTTGCAATTGTATTTGTATTTGATTTGCAAAGCAGATTTAGTCTGATGTAGCAGAGCTCTAACAAGAAGGAGTTTATATCTAGTATGTGTTTACCTAAAGTAACGAAAAATAACTTACGTTAAAGAGGCAGCATCGGCGTAAGAATAGAACAAAGGATTAGTGGAAAGATCAGAAAGATGTATGTGGACTAAGCATGGAATTACACAGCATTTTATTTTAGTGGGACGAGGAAGATGAATAAATAACAGATACACACAAAACTAACCATCCGTATCAATGAAAACAAAGACAGATCTCTGTTTTACCCCGCCTATAAAATTGCAGGTTAGCCACAGAGTTTCTCCATGTTGGCACTGTTGACGTTGGGGGTTGGCTAATTCTCTGTCGTAGGATGTTGCCAGCACCTTCCTCCCCGCAGGTGGGACAAACGAAAATGTGTCCAGACATTGTCATCGAGTTGAGGGAGGAAATTGCCCCCAGGTGAGAACCATTGGTTTAGATGTCCTCAAGATCTAAATGGAAGAAAAATTTTCATCAGCATCATCAGGAATACCCCAGGCCACATTTGTAAGAGAATGTCTATGACTACATGTTTAGAGATAAAATACAGTTAAATAATCTCTATCTACCCACATGGGACTCATGGATTAAACCGTGGTGCTTCCATACAATGGAGTAGTATGCAGCTACTAGAAAGGTTCAGTGATATCTCACTGAGAGGGAAGCCCGTGATACATTCTTAAGTAACAAAAGAGGTTTGCAAATTTTCTTTGTAGCAGGGAGAATGGTGGGGGGGGGGGGTCCTGGATGGCTCAGTCTGTTGAACATTTGACTCTTGATTTTGGCTCAGATCATGACCTCACACTTTGTGGGTTCAAGCCCCCATGTGGGTGCGGAACCTGCTTGGGATTCTCTCAATCCGTCCCCCCTCCACTCATGCTCACTCTCTCTCTTTCTCTCTCAAATTAAATAAATAAACTTAAAAAAAACAAAAGGAGAACAGAAAGCCTTATATATGCATATGGGTGAGTGTATATAAATATCAATTATTTTGTGTGTTGGAGAGTTGAGAATATTGTCGGGCAGACACAAACTAAACACTAGTCCTGGTCACCTTGAAGGCACAGAGACCTCACTGTGCAGATGGGTTTGAATGGGCCGTAGGAGGCTTTGGACTTATTTTTATCACTAGTCCATTGTGACAAACACATAATGATTCTATAATCCAAAAGGTAAAGCCAGTAGAGTTTATGTAGTTCAAAGGTCTAACTATCCAGGGAGGGGAAGACAGTTTATGGCTCAGTGTGCTAAGCGATATAACATAGTGATGATTATCCTTTTGGGGGGCTAGTGTGCCATGGGGTGGTTGAGTGTGTTTTTTGTTGGGCAGGGGTATATAGTGGGTCAAACAGTGGCCACCAAAAATAACTGTCTGTGTCCAAGTCCCCGAGACCTACGGATGTTACCTCATTTGGAAGAAAAGGTCTATGCAACTGTAGTTAAGTTAAGGATATTGAGATGCCGTCACAATTACCCAGGTGGGCCCTAAACCCAATGGCAGATGTCCTCCTAAGAAAAAGTCCAAGAGAGCCGTGAGACACACAGAGGTCAAGTGAGGAGGAAGGCAGAGGCTGGTATGACGGAGCCACGAGCCGAGGAAGCCACAGCCACCAGAAGCTGGGAGAAGCAGAAGTGGATTCTCCCCTGGACTCTCTACAGGGAGCATAGCCCGGCCCACACCTTGACCTCAGACTTCCGGCTCCCAGAGCTGTGAGAGAATAAATTTCTCTTGTTTAATCTATCTGGTCTGTGGTAATCTGTTGCCGCAGCCACAGGAAAACAGTATTAGGAGGATGATTTATTCTTTCTGGGACAGTTGAAGGAAGCTTCCGTAGAAACGTGGCTGTCGCCTTGCACTTCAAAGGAAAGTGAAAAAGGGAGGGAGTCTGCTCAAGGCAGGCGAACAGCATGAACAAAGGCCCGGTGGCCTCACGGGGCAGAGCTGGGTGAGGGTGGCTGGGACGTGAGGTGTATTTCCCGGGGAGGGTGAGATGGAAGGTGAAGCACCATGTCGTCTCCTGATCTCCTCAGCTGGAGAATGAGTTTACAAAAAATTGGGGGATGTTTTCTAAGAGGATGCGGCAAATTCATGTCAGAGACAGAACTCTGGTGAATCTGCCTTCAGCACTGGAGTCATGAGGACGGGGGATTGCAGCCTCTCCAAATACCCAGAAAAAGAGAATCTCAGAAGGGACTCCTGGCCTTCAAAACGTGGCAGCTTGCTGGATCCTGCGGGCCCCGTTCTCAGCCAGTTCGCTCACATTCCTAGCAGACGGCTTGCTTTGGCGTCCGTGTAATCCCCGCCAGAATGGGAAGCCCCCAAGCTAGTCAGAAAGCAAAATATTTTCCTCATTTGACATGATAAAGCGTGTGGCTTGTGAGGAGAACTGGCACAACCCTGGGCGTGTTCTGTCTTGTCCCCTCCACTCCAGCAACGGGGGGAAACGACTCTCCACCAGCCAGCGTGTCACAGGGGGTCTTCTGTTGGCCTGGGAGGGGACAGTAGCCGTGACTTTTCTTCGCGTACCATACATGGCCCTGCCTTCCCCCCCCCACCCCTCCCACCACTGCTCAGCGCCATTTCTGTTGCAGGTGGGTGTGATTCTCCTTGGTGCCCTCAGAAATACCCAATCAGGGAATCTTCTGGTAGGGCATACTGAGACTAAAAAGGAATGGGCCTACATGCCAGAAACGCTCGCAGATGTATGGCTGAAGACATTTGTTTCACAGGACTGGCGCTATAAATAGATGCGGATAAGCAGGAAGGCGGCAGTTTGCATGGGTGGCCTTGTCTCCGTGGCAGAGATAGTTCCCAGAAGCACGCACCAATGGGGCTGGCTCTGGATCCAATGACGTTGCCAAGTCATGGCCGCAACATGCCTCACAGCTGCCCTCGTGCCACGCCCTTTCCCTCATTGTTCAAAACACGTGTGCAATCATCTCTAGAAACTTCCATGAGAGGCTGGGGGCTCTCATCTATTGACGGTACGCCCTGCATGTGAAATCCTGTCTCCCCTGTGGCTGGGGGAGGGGGTGTGCGTGTGTGTGTGCACGAATGTGAGTTTGTGCATGAGAGTGTGCACGCCTGTGTATGAGTGAGTGTATGCGTGTGTTTGTGTGCGTGTGCATGTATGCATCCGTGTTTGCATGTGAGTACGAGTGTGTTTTTGTGTGCATGTGTGCACATGCGTGTGTGCCCCACATCCCAACCCACGGGAGCTCTGAAAGCCTGGGTCCCGGCTTCATCTCAAGTGAGCACCATGGGAGTTCTCCCTCGTCCCCCAAACAGAGGGAGGCGGATTCCCCTGCTCTTGGGAAAGACTGGAAGCTTGGATGAGGGAGGGGACGGGGGGCAGGAGGGAAGCAGAGGAGACTACAGGCTGGGGTGCAAGTGGTGCCAGGAGCTGGTGGAGCACCTGGTGTGTGGGAAGCAGGGGGAGGAGTCGCTGAGGAAGGAGCGGGGGTCAGGCTCATCAGTCACAGTCTGTCTCCTGTTGGGGCCCTTGTGGGCCAAACAGAGGTGGGGGCGAGCAAGGGGGTGGGGGAAGGGAAGGGAAGAGGCCAAATTCTCCAGCCCAGCAGCCGATAAACTGGCGAGAGGAAACGAAAGAAGGAAGAAACCACGTCTCTCTGACCGAACGCTGGAGGTACAGAACAGTCTGAAGGGCTTTGTCTGGAAGCCGGTTATTCTAACGCTTTCACGTGGGTGGGAAGAAACCAGGGGCCTCATGTGCTGTGCTCCCCAGACATTTGTTTCCCATCCCACTGTGGTTCTGTGTGGGGTCACTGATATCCATGATCTCGGTCAAGGCTCACAAACCTTAGCTCCATTTTACAAAGGGAAAGACTGAGGCTCAGAAAGGTAGAGTCACTTGTTCAAGATCAGAGTAGGATCAGGAACCCATGCCTGGGATGTAACAGAAGGTCCTTGTCTTGCTTTATCTTGGGGGCATGCAGATACTCTTTTTTTAAATTTTTATTTATTTTTATTTATTTATTTTTTTTTAATTTTTTTTTTTTTTTTTAACATTTATTTATTTTTGAGACAGAGAGAGACAGAGCATGAATGGGGGAGGGGCAGAGAGAGAGGGAGACACAGAATCGGAAGCAGGCTCCAGGCTCTGGGCCATCAGCCCAGAGCCTGACGCGGGGCTCGAACTCACGGACTGCAAGATCGTGACCTGAGCTGAAGTCGGACGCTCAACTGACTGAGCCACCCAGGCGCCCCTATTCTTTTTTTTTTAAAGTTTTATTTATTTATTTTGAAAGAGAGGAAACAGGAGAAGGCCAGAGAGAGGGAGAGAGAATCCCAAGCCGGCTCTGCACCATGAGCACAGAGCCTGACGTGGGGCTCGATCTCACAAACCATGAGATCGTGACCTGAGCCGAAATCGAGTAGGTTGCTTGACCAACCGAGCCCCCCCACCCCGCCTCCCCACCGGTGTCCCCAGATATTCCTAATGGCAGAGGGTGCTTCCCCTCTCTCATAACACAAACACCAAGTGTTTGTCTGGGAACCGCTACGTGCACGGAAATACACCGTCTCATTTGTTCCTCACAATCACCGTCTGGAGCGAGTGGGGGAAACTCCTCCAAGGGCACGCAGCAAGGTCATGCCTGAGCCTGGAGTCAAGCGGAAACCTATCCGATCCCAAGGCCATGCTCTGGCCCCCTGCACTCTACTCTGCTTCCTTAGAGGAAAGAAGGCTCCGCCGGCTCCCAGCCCCCACATCCCCTTTGCAGCTGGCTCTGCCCAGGAGAGGAGGTGCGTTGTAGGCACGCCACAATGCCCATTACTCATTACTCACGGGCCTGCCAGGCCTCCCAGTAATTAAGCCCTTAGAATTTCCCTCAGCTTGGGTGACGTCATTGCATAATTAAGGTGACGGTGATGCCCAACTGCACGCACCAAACAAAGGTCCCTTGTTTTAATTTATCATCCGAGCTCTCCTTGTGCAAAACTGAGCTCCCACTTGGTGATTAAGGAAGACGGTTTGACCCCACTGAATGAGGGCAGGGCTTGGGGCAAAGCAGCAAAGTGGCAGAGGAGGAGATGCTACGGCCGCTCTTAAATTGGCACGGTAATGAGGGCACCAATGAAAGATAGGAAAGGGTATGCTTACCCTGGAAAGACGAGACGCCGGCACGAAGCTGCTGCCTTCCTTTTAGGTAATTTTCTTGCCAAGTAGCTAAACAGATTTTTCCGGGTCCCCTTTCAGTTCTCATCTGACCCTTGGATGGAGCTGCTAAGTGCTCACGTGTCCCGAGGTTGATCACTGTCTACCCAGAGTGTCGTCCTAACGCACGCAGATTCTACAGCACAAAGTACAAAGGTTCAAACTCCAGTCTTTGCCAAGTATTAGTTTTGTGACCTGGGACAAGCACGTAAACTCCCCGTACCTCAGGTAACATATCCATAAAGAGGGCAATAATGTAACACTAGTACCTACTTCCAAAGGGTGTTGTGAGGGAGTCAGGTGAGTTACTGTGTGTTGTGTTGAGGACCCTGCTTAGAGCATCAGGACCGTATGAGTGTTTGTTGTTTTTATCTCAATCACTTTCGTAACCATCTTTGTATACCTGTGTCGTGTTTTACATGGGGCGGGTGTTCAAAAAACGTCCCTTCCCTCTTAGTTAATTTCAATGTTTTCAACACACACACACGGAAGAAATGGTAAGTATGTGATGGGAGGGAGCGACTGCTATGGTGGTATTGACTGGCAATTTATAATTTAAAAAACAATTTATAAATGTATCAAATTGTTCACATGTCAATGATATCTCAGTAAAGCCAGAAAAAAAAAGAATAAATGTCCCTTCAGTACATTTTTTCTCTCCCTCTCTTCTCTTTCTTTGTCCCGTCTCTCCACAAACACGGATTCGTTTCTATCTTCATGCACAAGTTGAAGAAAGTAAAATATGGTGAAGATCGACTCCCATGTGATTGCTATGGGCGGGGAGGCAAGATGGCAGTGCTTATAATGCGTCTGTGTTCCCTCCTTCTTTCCACCCCCTCAGTATCTATATTTATGTAATATAATATAAATATTTTATACATATATTTATATTCTTTTCCATCACATTTTCTGAATTCTTTTGAACTTTAGCTATTCATTTGTGAAATTTTCAGGTTTTTTGCGAGTTGTTCTGAAGTTCTTTAAAAGCCATTTTATTATTTACCAAAACTCTAGCAATTGTAGAAATCTTTGACTAATTTCTCCAATGGTACATTAATGTTTATTTCTTTACAAATTTCAATTATGTATGTAATGTACAGGAATTCATATGAGATGATATAGGTTTAATAGCTTTTGGGGAAATCTGCCATATTATATTTGCCCGATTTTTAATTCTCTTCAGAGAAGCAATTTAAAGAATTGCTAAGGAATGTAACGGGATTTGTACTTCTTATGAACATATGTATTCCTTGGAAAAGTATATGTTTAAAACCCCAGTAGAAGGTGAAGGCTGATTCACTCACGAATTCATCCAGAAGCGTATGTTCATATTTGTTGCTATGTTCAAGAATACATTTATAAGATTATGGGTAAATTTAGGAAATTCAGCAACTTGGGCGTTTGGTGACATGAGCCTTAGAAGAATTTACTTCGCATTGTCTCTTTATTCTTCTATGAATGAATGTTCCACTTGCCTTTCTGATTATTGAGAAGAGTTAAAGCAGGATCAGAATGAATGACCACTTGCTGAGAGAAACATGGAAGGTCCTCGGTAGTAAATAGATAGGAAGGCAGACTAGGGGTTTTTATCTAGTAGACATCCATAGTGAAGCATAACATATGTACAGGAAAGTACACAAGTCATGAGTGTCCATTAAAGTGTAACTTACACCCAGACCTGGGCATAAAACATTACTGGCCCCCCCAAAACAGCTTCTTGTTCCCCATCCCAGGCACTATGCTAGCTCCCCAGGTTAACCACTGTCCTGACTTATCACCGCAGATGAGCTCTGTCTTTATATGTCTGTTTTGTACTTCACGTAAATAGAAGCATATCTATGAACGCTCTAGTGTGGACTTCCTTGGCTCAGCACAGTGTTTGCGAAATTTCTTCACAACATGTGTATGACTCTTTAGTGCCTGTTGTGTGGTGTTCGTCAGGAGCGTTCCACGATTTGTCCATTCTATTGTTGATGAGCGTTTGGATTGTGTTCAGTCTGGGGCTATTCCAAAGAGTGTTGTGACGTACATCCGAGTACATGTGTTTTGGTGAGGGTAGGTGCACCCTTGTTTACAAGATTTTGAAGACTTCTGCAAAATTTTAACTGACAAACTTTTTAATCTGACTTCATATCAACTTGCTGACTATACCGGGGTGTGGATTTGCGGGGTTTCAAACGTTTGCATAGGTTCAGTTTTTGTGGCTGTCCAAAATGGTTTCCTAGAGTTGTATCCATTTACATTCCTACCAGAAGAATTCTGGCTCCCCTATATCCTTGCCAACTGTAGGTATTACCATATATCCAGGCTTTTTTCATATGCCTACTTTTCTTAATGTTTAGTTATTTTGAGAGAGAGAGAGCATGAGTGGGTGAGGGGCAGAGAGAGAGAGGGAGACACAGAATCCGAAGCAGACTCCAGGCTCTGAGTTGTCAGCACAGAGCCCAATGTGGGGCTCGAACCCACAAGCTGTGAGATCATTGATGAGGTTTTTGGGGTGACAGTGGGGTTCAGGCGGTCTGGAGCTGATGACCACGAAAGAATTCTTGAAGACATCTTTGGTGCAAAAAGGTGGTTTTATTGAAGCACAGGGACACCCGAAGAGCTGCCCCGGGACCAGGAGG
The DNA here is from genome assembly GCF_018350215.1 of Panthera leo. Lineage (NCBI taxonomy): Eukaryota > Metazoa > Chordata > Mammalia > Carnivora > Felidae > Panthera > Panthera leo. The sequence goes on from NC_056691.1 coordinate 27,301,424, forward strand.
AGAGATTGGTTTTATGCTATGGAGTTGGGGGAGGTACCGGCTGGCCAGAGGAAGTTTCCAGTGAGATTTTCATGTGCTAAAGAAGACTCTCAGGATAGTGGAAGCCTAGCTATTGTCAAGGGAAGGTGGTTTTCCCTCTAGCAAGGCATCAGCGTTAAGACAGTAGGGAGTTCCTGGAGAAATTTTTTACTCGCCAGCCTCAAGTATCTGTCAACGGGCTGCTGGTTACAAGGAAATTTAGTTCTATCTGCCATTTCCTTCTGCCTTTGTTGCCCACACCACTATGGAGGGGAGTTGGAGACTTAGGTCCTGCAGGACTACGATCTATCAGCTAACCCTTTGTTTACCCCTTTCCTTTGTTCTTGGGCAGCCAGGAGTGCCTGAAGAATATCCCGCACACCCTGCCTGGAGGTGGGGGGTGTTTGCAGCCAGTCAGCTTGCCCTAAACTCCCTCATCAATTGTCGGAAGCTTAATCTCCTAAACCACCCAGTTGCCCCTCATATGCCTTATTCTATCATTCTGACATTCCCTTTTCTGATGTACCTATCCCATTCTTTAGCACATTTTGAAAACTGGCCAGTCTGTCTTTCCCGTGGATTCGTAGGAATGAGTTATACATTGTAGATACACATTTCTTGTCGTATGTGTTGTGAGCATCTTCTCCCTCCCTGCGGCTTAGCTTTTACCTAGTAGCTTCATGGTGTCTTCTGATGAAGGCATGTTCTTAACTGAAAGTAAACCAGTTTGCCCATCTTTTCCTTAACAGAAAGTACTTTTTGCATCCTTAGGCTAGACGATTATCAGTGGCCCTCCCGATGCCAAAATTACGTGATTCAGTGACTATCCCTTATTTTTTCCTTCAGGTTCTGCTCTCCTGCTACGGGAGCAAACAGACACATTCAGGTTGCACCTTCATTAGGAGGTTAGGTGCTGGGCCACGTGGGGATGGAAGACAAAGCAGCAAATAGACCCAGGCATCAGGCAGCCTGGCGTCAGGGGACCTGGAACGCTGCCCGGCCATTCTCTCTCTGTTTCTGCTCACACAACCCTCTCTTCTCAGTACCTTCTTTCTCTCTTTGCCTCCAGACTCCGTCCCTCTGTGAGTCTCTGTTTTAGAAGACAGTGCATGAGTAGAAAGATGGAGGTATGGTGAGGCCAAAAAAATTGTCACCGATCCCACGGGGAAGGGGCAGGCTGTGTCACAAGGGGCCGCAAGGAGGAGGCACCAGAGGCTGTCAGGAGGGAGAGGGAGGAGGGAGACTTCGGCAAGAGCCTTTATTGTGGTTTCCAGGAGAAAGCAACGGTAAACTAGGATTGGCTGGTCTGAAGAATTTCGGCAGACTGCTGGGGCTGTCTGGAACTCAGTCCTGGGTGATAGGGCAGGTGGGTAGTGGCCCAGAGTGTGAGAGCCCAGTAAGGAGATGTTGGGATGTGGGTTTGTATTTGGAATGTGTGCTTAGGGGCAAGTTGTTCCCTGTCTCTAGGATTGGCTAACCTGGGAGGGGCCGACCCTCCCATGTCAGCCAGGCCCTGGATGTCAAAGCATCAGAATGCCAAAACTAAGAGACTTGGGTCCTCCAGTCTCCCCTCCCGAGAACTGTCAGGCCCCTAACATAACTTATATTCGTGACACTTCCCACGGGAGGCTGGCTTGTCCAGTGAGGCCTATTTGCTTCCGAGCAGAGTTTCCGGGCAGCCCCCCAACCCTACAGCTGACTGGCCAGGCTGGAGATCGGAACCTCAGCAGGATCTGCGGGCCAGGGTCACAGGAGTGATGTTTGCACCTGGTCAGCTCTCCTCGGAGAGAATGTTCTTTACCGGTATCTACCTACCTACATACCTCCCCTGCCTTCAGGTGAGCTCCGATCTGCCTCACTCCTAAGCCTTCCTAGCTTCCCTTCTAAGTCTGTGGCCACGTGTGTGTTTCCTCTCTGAATTTCCAGACTGTCTTTTCTATTCTTTCATGGAACTTTGCACTCTCTGCCATTTGATACATGCTGTTGGGGTATCTGCTTTTATCTCCTCTAAAAACACACAGTAACTCAGGACTTGCTCAGGTGGCCTCGCTCCTCTCTTCTCTGCACTCCCAGCATCCAGAACGGCGCCTGGTGCTTAGTGAATGACTTTAACCGTGAATACTTACTGAATATTTTACGTTAGGTCCCCACGGAAGCAGGACCTAAAACGAGGATTCAGGAACAACTCGGTTGCTTTGGCAACCAGCCCGAAAGCACTGGTGGGGTAGGCGGGGAAGAGAGGCCGCAGCACAGTGGGTGAGTGCGCTGTTGACCCCTGAGGGAAAGTGGGGCTCAACCTGCTGCCACCGTTTGTGGGACACAGCTGGGAAGTGTCCCCTATGGGTTATTTGTCCATAAGCCACGGGGCGTGGACAGTCCCTAGGCTGGTTAACCCTCTGACACATAGAGCATGTTCCTGTAGCCAGGGCAGTCCCTCCACAGGATCCAACACCAGGAAAGCAGGCCATTGACCTATGAGCGACAATGGGGGTGGGGCACCAAGGCATCTCCTACCCTTCAGTTGCAAACCAAATGTTAAGTAGCCACCGGTCCTAAAATCTAGGCCCCCATACCTAATGGCCAAGAAACATTGAAACAAAGGGACAGGTTTAAAGACGTATCCTCAGGAGGAATGGCCAGCTGACCTTGGGAGTAGGTGGTTGATGCCTTCATGCTCCCACATGCGATGTGCCGGGCCCTCACAGCTGGGAACAGCTGGCCTGAGCTATCAGGGAAAAGTGTGGCAATGGCCAAGGAGTGCCCTGGGTGGGCGGGCTGGGGATCATCTTCTAGCTGTTGTGATTTCACATGAGCCCTCCCTTACCCCAAGCAGCAGTGTTACCCTGGGGGTGCCCTTTCAGGTTTCTCCCCATCCTCAAAGACTTCTAGCCTTCAGGCGCCCTGACGATGTCCATTTCCTTCCTTGGAAACATCTGTGAATCCTGGCTCCAGGCAAGGTCAGCTTTTCTTAGCTTCCTCTGAGTTCTCCTATCACACCGAGGTAGAGGCGTCGTCCACACTGCCTGTTGCAGTGGGATGGCACGACTGGGGGTAAATTTAACCAAGGCAACAGGAATCAAGATAACCTGGAACGCTCGTCCCCAAACTCAATTTAGGAAGCCCACGTTGCGGAAGCAGCCCAGGATGGAGTGAGGACGGACAGCAAGTAGAAACCGTGAACTGAGACTCTCTGGAATTTGGCATGAAAGCAAATGTCATCACTTTGCTCAAGGCACATGAGCATCTCGGCAACGTTCCATGTTTCAGACATTCTTGAATTTGCCAATTTCGATTTTATATTTTTGGACACTCTTCTGGAATAATCTGTCGATTAACATATACCAGATTCCCTTTCTTTTTTCTGTTAGCAAAACCCTACAAAAATGTTTCCCAAACCCATCCATTCCCCCGAGTTTTCTGGTAATCACAAGCAGGCCTCCCCATGTGTCAGCTGACTGCAGCGTTCCGGAACATTCCACCAGCACCACAAGCTTGAGTACTCCCTGGGGGGCTTTGTCTACAGTCCTAGGCTGGGAGGGCCAGGTACAGCTGTCACGATGACAGGGTATTCTTTTTTAAAAATAGAGCAAATTGATTCTGGATTATATTTTAAGTTCTGTTATGTGGTTATAAGAAAGAAGGAAGAGAAGAGCAAACAAAAAACGGTACTACACGTTGGAAACTGGGATGAGGTGGCAAGAATACTGGCCTGGGAACTCTTCCCCAAGTGCTGACAATAGTATTGTGACCTTGGACAAGTCCTTGAACACTGCTGACTTCAGTTTCCTCCTCACCTACAAAGCTGGACCACGTTCCAGCTCTAAAATTGTTAAGAACGCACGCATTTTAAAAATACACACATATGGCAATCCCTCATACACTTTGGTATAAGAAAAACAGTGCCTCTGCCATAAGCGGGTACTTGTGAGTAGTCTGGAGACCAAGTAATATGTATGAGGCAACCGAACGGGGAAGGCTCAAGTCTGGTCAATGACGTCATCTCTCAGGTTTCATAATTGCGTATTTTTATAAATGTGTTATGAAGTGTAGTAGCAATACCTTGAAGCAGAAAATTGTTGTTCCTATGAATTAACATTTAAAGATTTTTCTCTTGGCCACCTGGGTGGCTCAGTAGACTTAGCGTCTGACTTGATTTTGGCTCAGGTCGCGATCTCGCTGCTCGTGGGATCGAGCCCCGTGTCTGGCTGTGCACTGACAGTGTGGAGGCTGTTTGGGATTTTCTCTTTCTCCTTCTCTTTTTGCCCTTGCCCTGCTCATGCTCTCTCTCTCAAAACAAACGAACAAATAAACAAACATTTTTTAAAAGATTTTTCTCTCCATTCTTCGAGTTGCCAGAATCACTTCAATTTATATGACCCTCTTGGGGAGCCTGGGTGGCTCAGTACATTGAGTGTCCAACTCTTGATTTTGGCTCAGATCATGATACCAGGATCGTGGGATGGAGCCCCACATTGGGCTCTGCGCCGGGTGTGGCTCCTGCTTAAGGATTCTCTCTCTCCCTCCCTCTTTCTAAAAATAAAAGAAGAAAAAGAGTTTTTATATGAATCTCTTGTGTGGCAGTATCACTAATTCACACATCGACCTGTTGGAATAACATTCTTACATTCCTTCTACTGATGAAGAAATTGAGCCGCGAGGGGTGAAAGACCTTGCCCAAGGCCACACAGCAGTGTTGGGATCGGAAAACAGCACGTGTTTCTGTCCATTCATCACTGGCGCCATCCTGAGTGAGATGTTCTGAAAACGGCACTTTTAGACTCAGATTTGCTTGGCTTCTCTCCCAGGTACTTGGCATGGTGAAAAGGGCTTTGGAAACACCAAAGTATGATCAAGGAGTTGTCTTTGTCTTTGGAGGAATTCTAGGAGGACAGGTTTACATGAACTACAGGTGAGCTCGGCATAGTATCCCCAGCAAGAAGGAAGCCTCTAGTTTGTTGGGAGTGTGGGGATGCCTGTTGGAGAAAACAGGGGGCAGATTGTCTGAGCAACTGTGACTGCATCTTTCCCAAAGGGGTTGTTTCGTTAGGGGATTTTCACGGTAAGTTGTCAGTTTCATCAAGTCTCAGAAGCTGGTACTTTGGTTTGCCTTCTACCTTTTGCATTTGGCCTTCTAAGAGTCCAAGAACACATTCTGAAATGTCACTGGATCAGTGAAGAGTTTCTCACTGAAGTCAAATTTTCATGGTTTCTTCTGAGCTAGAACCAGAATTAAACAATTCCAAAATGATCGCAGTTTGCCAAGTCTCAAATCCATCCCACACGGCCAGCCTGAAACTGGGTCCCTATTCAGGCTTCTTCTTGTTTTAATTTGTTTATTTGTGATGGGGACTTACTGCCTCTAGGAGGGTCCCATTAAAAAAAAAAAAATCTCAGAGGACATCAAAAAGTTCTGACCAAACAACATCTTGATGATTTAAGTGTAAATATGTCAGCGACATATGGTTTTCATTATTCCTGAAATAACACATGGGTTTAAAAATCAAGGGGAAAAGTGTTTGGTAAAACACACTGAGGACTTGGCTGAATGTTTTTTAAAGACCGTTATGAAGCCTGAAGGGGAAAGCACCCCAAGTGGGACAAATCCAGGCAGCTAAATACTTCCTTGTTTGTGTCTTTCCTTGATCAGACATGACATTGGTGCTGTCACCGGCACGCTGATGTATCTGCCACGCCACAGAATCTGTCTGGCAGGTGAGGCTTTCGTGGACAAGTCTAGGTCCTGAACGCATCCCTGCTGATTAGGAACAACGCTAATTTTAAGCAAGAGAACGCATCTGGAGAATGAGAAAATAATTTATCTCGTAAGATTGTTGTGAGCATCTGGGCTAGTACATGTCAACTGCCTGGCCCATAGTAGATGCTTAATAAGTGGAAGCTTGAAAATGATCATCGTCCACTTGAAAAGTGGTCATTGGAGCACGAATAAGGTATTTCAGGGTGAAAATTGGTTCTAGCGTAGGAGAAATCCATGTGATCACTTCCCCAACCACAGAAACAACGGGTGAGAGGATAGGGCAACCGTGTCAAGTGTTGCTCAACACAAAGAAACAAGAATGAGCCCCAAACTAGAGGTCAGAATAAAATCAGTTTTCACTGACCAACTTACCAAGGCACTTGTTCCTGATGACACACTTTTAAATGTAAGGAGGTTCATTTTCACCTGAGGGTAGTTGGATTACTTTTTTAATTAACGATTTTTTAACAGCTCTCTGGAGTTGTAATTGACTTGGAGAAAATGTCATGGATTTAAAGTATTTGAATTGATAAGGTATATACAACTGTGGAACCACCACCAAAATCAACGCAGTGAACATACTGATCCCTCCCCAAAGTTTTCATGTGCCCTTTGTAATTCACCGCACCGAGGTCCTTCAACATCCAGCCCCAGGCAACTACTGAAGTGCTTCCTATCACTGTAGGTATGTTTGCATTTTTTAGAGTTTTATGTGAATGGAATGATAAAATACTTGCTATTTTTTATTGCTGAATACTATACACAGACACTGCATTTGGGATACCCATTTGCTGTTGGTGGCCATTGGGATTTTTTCCAGTTTTTGGTTTGTTCGTTTTCACTATTATGCAAACGAAGCTGGATGGACAGTTGTATAAACTTTTGTGCTTGCTTTTCACGGTAGGGACCTAGGAGTGGAATGGTTGGGTATGTTGTTAGGTGTGTGTTTAACATTTTAGGAAACTGCCAAACTATTTTCTAAAGTAGTTCTACCGTTTTGCATTTCCAAGTGCAGCATATTAGTGTTCTAGTTGCTACCCAAACTTGCCAACATTTGGTATGGTCAGTCTTTTTTTTTTAGTTTGTTTATTTATTTTAAGAGAGAGAGAGAGAAAGCGTGCACGCATGCGAGTGGGGGAGGGACAGAGAGAGAGAGAGAAAGAGACAGAGAATCCCAAGCAGGCTCCTCACTGGCAGCACAGACTCTGGGTTAGGGCTCGATCCCACAAACTGTGAGATCAAGACCTGAGCCAAAATCCAGAGGCAGACGCTTAACTGACTCAGCCACCCACGCACCCCTGGTATAGTCAGTCTTTTTCATTTGAGACATTTTAATAGGCATATTGTGGTTTCTCATTGTGATTTTCATTTGCATTTCCCCAGCAACTAATGGTGTTGGCTGTCTTTTTGTGTGCTTACTTACAATTCCTGTGTCTTCTTTGGAGAAGTATGTATTCAAACCTTCCCTCATTTTAAAAAACTCAGGTTTTTGTTTTTTTATTGTTGACTTTTCAGGGTTCTTTTTATATTGTGGGTACAATTCCTTTATCAGATGTATGATTGGCAAATATTGCCTTCTAATCTATGGCTTGTCTTTTTATTCTCTTAATAGTGTATTTCAAAGATCAAAAGTTCTTCATTTTGACGAAACTTGATGTAACAGGTTTTTTTTTTTTTTTTTTAAATTGATTTCACTTTTGGTGTTGTATGTGATCTTTGCCTAATCCAAAGTCACAAAGATTTTCTTCCATGTTTCCTTCTAGAATTTTTCCAGTTTTCAGTTTTACATTTAGGTCCAAGATCCGTTTTGAGTAAATTTTTGTATATGGTGTGAAATTGGGATGAAGATTAACTTAATTTATTTATGCTTTCATGTGGCTATCTAACTCTCCAGCATCATTTGTTAAAAAGACTATTCTTTCTCGACCGAATTGCCTTTGTACCTGCATCAGAATCAGTTATCATGGATGTGTGGTCTATTTCTGGATTCTGTTTCGTTCTGATATATTTGTCTATTTTGACATCAATACCAATTGTCTTGACTACTACGGATTTTTAATAAGCCTTGAAGACTGGCATGTGATTATTCCAACTTTGTTCTTATTTTTCAAAATGGTTCTTGTTCTCTGAGGTTCTTGCAACTCCACATGAATTTTTCGACTCAGCCCGCCCCTTTCTGTAACAAGCTTGCTGGGATACTGATTGAGATTGCGCTGAATTTAGATCAATTTAGAGAGAACTAACATTTTAAAAGTCTTGAGTCTTCTAGCCCAGGAGCAAAGTAGATCTCTCCATTTATTTAGATCTTCTTTAATGTCTCTCAGTATGATTTGGTAGTTTTTAGTCTAACAGTCTTTCATTTTTGTTGTCAGATTTATTTCTAAATATTTCATGTTTGTTGTGGTATTATGGATGGTATTTTTAAAAAAATTCAATTTCCGATTATTTATTGCTAGTATTTAGAAAAAAACAATTTCTGTCTATTGACCTTATAGCTTATAATTTTGGTAAGCTCACTTATTAATTTTAATAATTTTTTAGTAGATTCCATAAAATGATCCATATAGATGTTTGTGTCACCTGTGCATAAAGACAGTTTTATTTCTGTCTTTCAAATGTGGGTGTCTTTTTTTCTTTTTTCATTTTCTGGTCTTGCTGCATTGGCTACAGTCCAGTATTATGTCGAATAGAAGTGATGAGAGTGGGTATCCTTGCCTTGTTCCTGGACTTAGGGGGAAAGCGTGCAATCTTTCACCATTAAATCTGATGTTAGCTGCAGGTTTTTACGGATACTTAAGGGTGTTCCTTTGTATTTCTAAGGGGTTTTTTTTTGGAGAATTTTTATTAGAATTTGACGTTGGATTTTGTCAAATACATTTTCTGCATTGACTGAAATGATTATATGGTTATATATACTTTTTTAAAGTTTAATTTTAAGGGTGCCTGGATGACTCAGTGGTTAAGTATCAGACTTCAGCTCAGGTCATGATCTTGCATTCATGAGTTCAAGTTCATGAGTTCGAGCTCCATGTCAGGCTCCGTGCTGACAGCTCAGAGCCTGGAACCTGCTTGGATTCTGTGTCTCCCTCTCTCTCTGCCCCCTTTCTCCACTCACATTCTGTCTCTCTGTCTCTCTCTCTGTCTCTCTCTCAAAAATAAATAAACATTTAAAGTTTAATTTTATTTATTTTGGAGAGAGATAGAGAGCAAGTGGGGGCGGGGCAGAGAGAGAGGGAGACAGAATCCCAAGCAGGCTTCACCCTTTCTGCACAGACCTCGTGGGGGTCGAACTCATGAACCATAAGATCATGACCTGAGCTGAAATCAAGAGTCAGACACTTAGCTGACTGAGCCACTCAGGCATCCCGATTATATTGGTTTTCTAATGTTAAACCAATCTTGCATTTCTGCCGTGATATATTATTCTTTTAATACATTTTGTTGGATTTGATTTGCTAAAACTTGTTAAGAATATTTGTATCTATACTCATGAGGGTTACTGATCTATAGTTTTCTTTTGTTGTAACATATTTGTTTGGTTTTGGTGTCAATGCTCACCTCACAGAATGAGTTGCAAAATACGCTTTGCTCTTCAATCTGCTGGAAGAATTTGTTTTGATTTGGTGTTATTTCTTTCTTAAGTGTTTACTGGAATTTGTTAATAAAATCATCTGGGCATGGAATTTCACTTGTAGGAAGGTTTTTAAATACAAATTCAGTTTCCTTAAAAGATACAATATATGGGGTGCCTGGGTGGCTCAGCTAGTTAAGTGTCTGACTCTTGATTTCGGCTCAGCTCATGGTTTGTGGGATGGAGCCCCATGTCAGGCTCTGCACTGACAGTGTGGAGGCTGCTTGGGATTCTCTCTTTCTCCCTTTCTCTTTGCCCCTCCCATTCTCTCTCTCTTTCTCTCTTTCTCAAAAAAAAAAAAAAAACAACAAACAAAAAACAAAACGTGATAACAAGATACACTATATGACCTTCACAATATCTGTTTCATCTTAAATGAACTTTGGTAATTGTATCTTACAATGAATTTGTCCATTTCATATAGTTCTTAAATTTATGAGCATAAAGGTGTGTGTAATATTTTATTATTATCATTTTAGTATCTACAGAATTTGTTGTGATGTTGCCTCCTTCATTCTTGATATTGGTAATTTGTGTCTTTTCTCACTTTTATCCTGATCAGGCTAGGTGAATCTTCACCAACTTATTGATATTCTCAAATAACCAGGATTTGCTTTCTTTGATTTTCTCAATTATTTTTCTGTTTCCTATTTCATTGATTTCTACTTGTCTTTCATTATTTATTTTCTTCTGCTTATTTTGGGTTTGATTTGCTCTTCTCTGTTTAGAGATATAAGATGGAAACCCAGGTTATTTATTTGAGAACTTTCTTCTTTTCTAATAAATTTATTTTAGTGCTACATGTTTCTATGTACTGCTTCAGTGGATTCCCACACATTTGATATGCTGCATTTTCATTTGTGCTTAGTTCAAAATATTTTCTAACTTTCCTTTTTTTTTTTTTTTTGACCCATGAATCATTTACAAGTTTGGATTAAAATGTGAAGTCAAATGGAAGGAGAGGGAATGGAATTGCAGGAAAAGAAACATTATTGGGTCCTTGTTGAACTTGAAACACACTGCTAAGTGCTTTTACAACACTGATTCAACCACTACAAAAACCCCATTTCTGAGATGTGAAAAGCTGGTGCTGAAGAGATTTATTAGCGAGCTCAGGTCACAACATGTGCCAGATCTGACATCAGATCTCCCAGGCTCCAAAACCCACACATTTTATCTTCTTCCCACATTTGGTGCGAGAGGTGCCAAACCAGAAGGTTGGGAGAACCATGCAGATCAAAGCATTCTTACCTTGTAATTTTCCCTAGAGTGAACTTTGGTATTGATTTCTAAGTAAAACATTGTGACAGTCTGCCATTTTTATGGATTCACAAAGCATGAAGCCAAAGCAGAGAGAAATCGTAATTAATTTAGAGTTCTTTTATTTTTTATTTTTCTTTCTTTCTTTCTTTCTTTCTCTCTTTCTTTCTTTCTTTATTGAGAGGGTGCATGAATGGGGGAGAGGGGCAGAGAGAGAGAGAGAGAGAGAGACCGAGAGACAGAGACAGAGATTCCCAAGCAGGCTTTATGCTCAGCACAGAATCTGATGTGGGGCTTGATCCCACAATTCTGGGATCATGACCTGAGCCGAAATCAAGAGTTGGACACTCAACTGACTGAGCCACCCTAGTGCCTCAAATTTAGAGTTGTTTAAAATCACTGTGGTGAAATAAAGCATCAAAAACAAAACCCTCACCCTCACCCACTGACTTGTAGAGAACGAGTAGAGAAGAGTGAACCACGTCTGAGATACATTTTGTGTGATGATAGTGATAGTGAGACTATAAAACAGAGGTTGGAAGACAGTTTCTTTTATTTAGGATCTGATATTTCTGCTTTTTACTGAGACGTTGATTGAGTCTTTCCAGTCCCCCTTTGTTTTCTCATTACTGGTTTAGATATTCTTGGTCACATAGAACTGTTGTTTCAATATAGGGTAAAATGAAAATGCTATATTGAATTAAATCAGATAGAATACAGGTATGGAGGAGCTTATCGGGATAAAAATAACAAATCTGTGGCTCAGGTATCCCCCATGGAGAAAATAGAATGTCTTCAATGAAAAAACACAGAAGAAAAGAGACTGTTGTCAAATAGCATATACCAAAGAGTCTGGCAAAGATCCTGAAATAACTGGAAACTTCCCACATTGTGCTTTCTTTGCCTGACTTGGAGACAAGTTCTGAGGTGACAATGTGTCAATGTCCCTCATATCAGCACTCCGTGACCCTCTTTGTTTGCTGCTGTCTTATGGTGTTTGCCCTTGGACATTCAGTTCCGATTAAAAAGGGGAGAGAGGAGGCTGCATACTGCCAGTTTAGTCCTATAAATATTTGTACAGTGTTTATGACAGATGTTTTCCTGTTATGAAGGAATCTGACCTTCATTAAAAATCAGGAACGTTTTTAATGCAATGCCAAGACATCAGAAACAACAGCAGGGATTGCCAGTGATTTTCATATATTTGAAGATGCAAATTCTTACTTGAACAAACCAGTAATTATCACAGCTCTGATTATTTGTTGGGAAAGTGGTCAGAGGGTAGGAAATGGTCACAGTCTCTCTTTCTTGCTCTAATCACCGCCCCATTCCATCATTTTGCAAGATGGGCCATTTAATACTCTCACTTCATAAAATAACAATGTGGCTTTTTTTTTTTTAACATCTCTTGAACCTTTCTTCCTGATGTGTGGAATACCAGTCAAACCACATACGCACAACCCTAAATGTCAAGCTTATGCTATTTCTCATAATCATTTTTCATCATGAAGATAGTATCAATGTGTGACGCATGAAAAATTGCATTAAGGTACCATGAAAAAATATACTCCAAGTTTTAGAGTTTTCCAGGTGGCCATGCTCTCTTCTTTCAGTGGAAGGATTAAGTCACCTGGATTTTCCCTATGTGCATTAACTTTTGGGCTGAGGCATTTGGGCTTAGACTCACCCACTTGGCTGACATGTTGCCTCTAGGATTACTGGGACTCAGATTTATTGTGACTTCTGTTTGCGGGGGCGGGGGGGGGGAGAAAGGTATATAAAACATTGATAGAACTTAGAATGTGCAAATTACAGAAACCGCGTGCACATAGTCAGGTATTATCGTGTGGCAGACCCAAGAAAAGAGAGCCACAGTGCTGTGACCAAGGACCTGCTCGGGTGGCATTCATTACCCCTATTTACCTCTGTCAGTTCTGAAGCTCTGGGTCTCAGCTTCAAACCTGACGCTTTCAGCATTTTGAGAAGGGACCATCTCATTGTGGTGAACTCTGAAGACATGTGCGTGGGACGGACTTGTATTATCAGAATGCCATTGTATTCATTTACATTAAAAAATATGGCACGTAACGGGAAGCACTCAAAGTCCTAAGGGTCAGTATGATATTTGATTGATAATCAAGGAACGAAAAAGGAATCTTAGTGGTGAGTAAGGCATAGAAGCGTGTAAGGATCAGCTCTACAGCCGTGGTTTAGAAATCTGTAGTTCTGGCTTCCCTTCTTTGATGCGATGACTGTACTAGCATTGTTGAGTTTCCCCCTGGGCTTCCTAGGAGACAGTACCCGTTTTGATGGCTATATTCTATCTTCAGAACAGTAATGTTTCATTTGGGTTGTAGTCAGATCCCGCCTGGCTTGGGAGTAATTTTCTTAAGGGACTGTGGACATCCCTGCTGTGATCTGTTGTGTTTGGATATAAAAGGTTTAATCCCAGGGGGTGATACTATATGGTCATTTCCAATTTCTTGGAAATGGAAGTTCATTAAAGTCCTTAACACTTCCGAAGAAATCAACATGACCAACTTAGAGGGATACCTTGCACTCATTGACTGCATATATCTGCGTATCACTTCTTTAATAAAGTAGCAATTAACTAATATTTCATGTTAATACAAGTTCTGATGAGTCCTACAAATGATGGGCATGAGTCCAAAGGACACCAAGAGATATACATCTGATCAAGGCGGCATGCACTATGTTCACTGCAGAAGTTTTAAAATGACTTAAATATCCACCCCCCATGGATAAAGTAATCATCATAAATTCAGACAATAAAACCTAATAATGAAAATAATTAGTCAGCTCTCATGTATCAATATGGTTATATTTAGATACTTATAGAAAATTAATACTGAGCAAGAAAAGTAAGTCATAGAAAGGCATGCATGGTATGAGACTATTTCTGAGTATCAAAAACTCCCAGAACAATGTCATAATTAGTTTATGGAAACATATACATGTAATTAAAAAAAAAAAACCAACAGCTTCTATCAAAAGTATATCCAACAGTCTCCCAGGATTGTGGAATCTTCTGGGAAACTGGGGAAGGGAATGACATTGGAATGGGCTTTAAAAAAGGCAATTGAACTCTATGAACAAAGTTCCATTTCTCAAAAATTTTGGTGACATTGAGAATCAATAATTCTATAAATCGAGGTGGCAAATACATAGACTATTGTTACATCAGAGTCTCCATTTTCTCTGTTTTAAATATAGTCTATAATAAAATGTGTAAAGAATTAAAGAAATTTATATTCCCTTGTATTGAAGTTTCTCCAAGACATCTGGTCAAGAGGAAAATTGATCGCACAGAAATATGTAATATCTGTTACAATTTATTAAAAAATATGAATACAGAAATGCACATTCATATCCAGATATATACAAAGCTGTAAACACAAAGGAAAAGGTCTGTTTGATGAATCACCAAGTCATTATTATTTGTACTTACCTACTGTGAGCGGTGTGGGCAAAGGGGTACTTTCACCCTTTTCCCCCTTCCATAGACTTGTCTTATTTTGTAAAACACAGGAAGCATATATTCATACATGCAGAATTTAAAAGTTAGAACAGAAACCCTTGCTCTTTCAATGAAAACAACAAGCACAATAGCAACGTACACATATTCCATGGCGCAGGGACCTCAATCTCTCTGGAGAGTCCCAGGAATTTCACTCAAAGCCAATTCTTTCCAGATCAAGGAAACCTGTATTTCTCACTCCCAAGACCTTTACGTGAAGGCCAATGCAACAGTCTCTCTGGCGATTCCAGGGTGTAGGGCAAGGCTGAAGAGACTGTGAACCAAGCCAGGGAGAAACCAACCAGAGCACAGGAAGAAAGTGGAGGAGACAAACTAATGTGACATTCTGTGTCCACTATACTTCAATTAAAAAGAAAAGGAAGCCTCGGGGCTTCTGGGTGGCTCCACTAGGTAAGTATCTCATGCTTGGTTTCAGCTCCAGTCATGATCTCACGGTTTCATGAGTTTGAGCCCCGGGTTGGGCTCTGTGCTGACAGCATGGGGACCCTGCTTGGGATTCTCTCTCTCTTCCTCTCTCTCTGCCCCTCTCCCACCCGCGTTGTTTCGGTCTCTCTCAAAAATAAACTTAAAAAAAAAAAAAAGCCTGAATTCTGCCTTCAAACATGATGTTGACAACCCTCCTTATGAAATAATAATCATGGCATTATTGTTCTTAGGAACATTGATTTCTCATCTAAGTTCATACCAACCGACCCTCAGATAGAAACCCTGATGGAAGGCTTCTCTGAGGTGACAATTGCGTCTTGCTTTGCCCCAGCATTCCAGCCCACCTCTGAATGTGCCGGATAGTCTAATTAATTGTTGAAAAGTCTAGCTCCCCTGTCAGATCATGAGAGGGACCCTTTTTTCATTCCATCGTCTCTTTGTGCTTTGGCAATGGGTCTAGACCTTCTGATGGTGGGGGATTTACTCCAAAATGCCCAATAATTAGAGCTTGTAATCGGACAGATCTGGATTCAGACCCCACCTCCATTACTAATTGTGTAATAGGGGCAAGGAAATAATTCCCCTCCCCCTCAGCTCTCTCTGTAAATTGAGGAATGATTCTTACTTTAGAGGTTGGTATAAGTGTGTTTCGTCCATAGTAAATGCCTGAAAAATAACAGCTATTATTAACCATTAAGCCCATCATGACTAGGAGGTACACAGTAGGGTTAGGGCCAATGTATAACCTGTGCTACAGTCCTGAGTTTCCCTGTAGGGAGCAAATAGCTGTTTCTTTACCGGTTTCAGTGGAGATATCCCATAATTGCCCCACAGACTGAGATCCGGGCATACCCCAACTTAATCTCTGTTATCTGATCATGTAGTGAAGATTTAGCATAACCAATCTCTATATCCTCCACCTGAAAACCATCTTTTTTGGAAGGGAGGATAGTGTTCCGGCCAACAGTTGTACAACCAGAAACCTCAATTCAGCTCCAGTGGGAGGCCGGGGGCGGGTGGCTTGGGATGTGGGGGTGTAAAGAATCCCAGGATGAACAGGAGTATCATCTGGAGAACGAATTTTCTGTCCTCTCACTGATTTTCTTGCCTTTCTTTTTCTTTTCTTTCTTCTTCTTCTTTTTTTTTTTTTAATGGGAGAAAATAAGAGGAAGAAAAGAAAAAAGTCAGGAAAGGAAACATGGTGTTCTTTGAAGGTCCCCAGAAGCAAATCCCCCAATTTCTGGGTTGGCGGGGTCACATTACAATCAGTGGGCCGTGGTGCTCGGGAGACAACCGCCGCTCATACCGGAAAGGTGAGTATGAAGTACAGGGTCAGGGTCTGTGAAAAGAAAACAATCGCTCTGCTGTTGTAGCCCGGCCCGTGCCTCTCAGATGGGAGACGTGCTAGGACATTGGTTCTCGGACTCTTCACTGTTATGGATTAAGAAAATTTTAAGAAGGCAAACAAAACAGGTGAGAACGATGGAAGGCTGGAAAATTCCAAGATTGCTATTACGGTTTCAAGCAATCACTATCACTATCACCAGTCTTGAACGAAAGAAGGGGCTTTTCAACACCAAAAGTGAAGGAAGGATATGTTCTTGGATAAAAGGAAAGTTCTTTTCAGAAAATGCAAACTGGAGTTTCCACATAACAGTTCCCTCCCTCTCTCTCTCTCTCTCTCCTCACCCATTCACCTACCCTGTCTATCTAGTTATCTAGTAATTGTGGAAAGTCTACCTAAATAATTCTCTGTAGAACACTCACTAATTTTCCTCATTTTTTTTTTTTTTCCGTAGATCTTTCATTATGAACCAGTGTGAGTCCCCAGAGGAAGATTTTAGAACCATGACTTGGAAGTGACCTATTACAAGCTTGAGTTTCAAGAGGAATGTTCTGAAACACAGAAGTTAAGTGGCGAGTTTCTTATGGCCATGGAGCTAATAGCAGATCAGAGCTAGAGCCTGTCCTCAGTTCCTAGTCTTACAACCAAGTGCGACAGCCTGTCTTGTCGCTAAGCTGTCGGCAAAGGGCACAGTCAGCGTTTGGTTGCAATGGGGCTCCAGACCATGGGTCACCATCCTGGTGGTGCTACGCAGGTAGCTGTTTCGTGTATCCTCCCATGTTACAGCCCCCATCCTGTCTGCACTCGTGTCACCCCTCTTCCTCTCCTGACCTCCTCTGACTTTGGCTCCGCGGGTGAAGGGGGCCGCCACATTTCCAATGTCCGGTCCCAGGACATGGGAGCTTGCTGCTTCCTGTCCCCGATCCCTCGGGGACCTTACGTTTTCTCAATCGTATCTTTGAAATATCTCTTATATCTTATTATTTTAATGTTTATTTTATTTTTAAAAGAGAGCACGCAGAAGTGTGGGGGGCGGGGCGCGGAGAGAGGCGGGGACAGAGGATCTGAAGTGGGCTCTCTGCTGGCAGAAGAGAGCCTGATGCAGGGTTCGAACCCATGAACCGTGAGATCATGACCTGAACTGAAGTTGGACGTTCAACTGACTGAGCCACCCAGGATCCCCTCTTGTTACTCTTCCTTGGCCCCCCAAAGCTCACTCAGTCCCTCATCATTTCCTTTCCAGGACTGACTGCCACAGTCGTTTACTCATTGGTCATCTTAGCTCCCCATGTTTTTTTCTTATCTATTTTTTTTAAGCTTATTTATTTATTTTGACAGAGAGTGAGAGAGAGAAGAGAGAGGGAGCAGGGGAGGGGCAGAGAGAGAGAGAGAGAGAGAGAGAGAGAGAGAACCCAAGCAGAGTCCACACTGCCCGTGCAGAGCCCAATGTGGGGCTCGAACTCGTGGACTGTGAGATCATGACCTGAGCTGAAACCGGGTGGTTAACCGACTGAGCCACCCAAGCACCCCTCCTATCTGCGTTTTATAACAGAACATCAAAAACAATAATAAGAAAATAATAGTAGCAGCAGAAAACTGTAATGACTTCTCACTGTTTCCCCTAGCAAAATCTCTCCCACCCTCCTCCTTGAGTGCCAAATCTGAGTTTTGGGCCATTCCAGGCCATGTGCTTCTGAGCCTTTGGTTCTGCCATTCCTTCTGCCTAGAATGCCATTCTTCTCATCCTGTGATTTAAAATCTCCCATTTCCCTTTAATGCCCACAGCAAATGCTCCACCTTTTATTAAAAAAAAAATTTTTTTTTAAATAGGTCTTTATTTTTCTGAGAGAGAGAGAGAGAGAGAGACAGAGCATGAGCGGGGGAGGGACAGCGAGGGGGAGACACAGAATCTGAAGTGGGCTCCAGGCTCTGAGCCGTCAGCACAGAGTGATGCAGGGCTCGAACCCACAAGCTGCGAGATTATGACCTGAGCCGAAGTCAGACACTTAACTGACTGAGCCACCCAGGCACCCCTATAAATGCTGCGTCTAATGTCACTTCATTACTTTCCTCTCCAGCAGAATTGGTTTCTCCCTCCCTTAGGGCCCTGCACCTCCCAGCACACCTCTATCTTTGAGTGAATATAGCGGCATATCATGGGGGGTTGTGTATTCCTTCCTTATAATAAATCGTGAGCTCACCAAAGGTGATTTCTGGGGCCTTCTCCATCACTGCATCCCTCCCAGAAATCTAGTTCTGTGCTGACTCCAAGTGGGCACTTGATTAAAATTTGTTGAATGAGTGAATGAAAAGTCTAGCAGTGTCTTTTTGTTTTAATTTTTTTAAATTTTTTTTTAGCAGTATCTTTTTAAAAGAAGTACAAAAGCAGGTTTGCATATTTAAGAATTAAGAAGGAAGAGATTTGAAACGAGAAATTTGGTTGGACATGTGGGGGAATGTTCCCAGGCTGGAGCTTTTCTTCTGGCAGATTACATACAGGAATTCTGCATTCTGAATGAAGCAACTTCTCATCCAATGGGGCCAAAACATTCACTCAGATTTATTGGAGGTTGAAAGCCTCTGAGGTAACCCATCTTAATCCTAGGCTAGTCCGTGTTTGATAAAATGGAAATTAATACCTAACAACAAACTAGATTTTGATATTGAAAGCCTTTTGTTTTTCTTTTCAAACAAAGATTAAAGAATAACAAAGAGTAAGA
This sequence comes from Panthera leo, assembly GCF_018350215.1. Classification (NCBI taxonomy): domain Eukaryota; kingdom Metazoa; phylum Chordata; class Mammalia; order Carnivora; family Felidae; genus Panthera; species Panthera leo. Next base: position 27,320,138 of record NC_056691.1, read on the forward strand.
CATTTTGGCCTATTTTAAATTATTTATTTATTTTGGTCTATTTAAAATTATTTATTTTGAGAGAGCGTATGCACGCGAGCAGGGCAGGGGCAGATAGGGAGGTAGGATCCTGGCCACGGGGCTCGAACCCACGAGTTGTGAGATTATGACCTGAGTCAAAACCAAGAGTCAGACATTTAACAGACTGAGCCACCCAGGAGCCCCAGACGTTTTGATGCCATCTAATAAAGGTGACCATGTGCAGGGGCAGAGAGAGCCAGAGGACTCTGCATGGTCTTGGGAAGCAGAGTGGGAGAGAGAGTCCACTTCTGAAAACTACTCTCTTGTAATCTGATCAGATTATGTTAAGATCAAAGTTTCAGTATAATGGTCTTAAAGATCAAAATTGAACACACCAATGGAAAGTCATAGAAGACCAAGGTTCCGGTCTGAGCTCTGGTATCTAATATCTCAGTATGGTCAGGTCACTTAAATTCCATTAGTTTCACTGTCCTCTGTAAAAACAGCACATCCTTTATGGGATTATTGTGATGATGCAGTGAGAGAATGTATATAACATAACTCGTCTGCAACTTAGTGGGCACTCAGAAACTATTAAATTAATTTCCATCTAGAGTAGGTAAGAGGACTTGAATGTAAGTCTTGGGAAAACTTCCAAAGGTCCTAAGTGACCTCGAGGTGAATTAAACAGTAACATAGGAAGAAAGGACATGCAGCTTTCCAAGCCTGGCCTGTAAAATCCTCCTCCCTAAGGGGAGATTCTCTGCGATGTTTCTTTTCCTCATCTGCCCGCCAGACAGCAAGGATCCGGCAAAAGAGTCAGTGGCTACAGGGGTGAAGCCACAAGGTGTGGAGAATCTGGGTCCCGGAGTCACCATGTGGAAGGCTGCCTGCTGAACAGTAATGAGAGCCAGAGACAAACTTCAGTCGTGTAAAGTCACCGAGAGTTTGGGTGGTTCGTCATATAGCAGGTGGACGTCCCTGACCAAGGCAGCTCAGAAAATAGCCCTGCTGTGAAGGTCTGCACTTATCAGACTCTTAGTAGGATATTTACTTCCTGTATTGCTGTTTGTGTTCCAAAGAGGCAAGAAGAAGCTGGAGAGGGATGAGAGAAAGTTAGTAAACATCTCGTAAAAAAGATGGAAATCTTGTCCCTACAGAAATTCAATTTTGAAAAAAAGGGATGAGGGCAGTTTTTATTATGCAAACCATTTTCCCATCCTGGCACGTGTGGACTTGCATCTGGCCACCTATCCTGAGTCTGTGCCAGGGGGTCTCAACCCTGGCTGCGCATTAGAGTCATCTGGAAGCTTTCAAAATGATGTGATGCTTAAGCTCCGCCTCCGGACCGATTCAGTAGCATTCACCGATGGTTCCAAAGTGCATGCATATTTGAGAACCATTGTTTATACAAATCAGAAGCACTTTTTTTCTATGAGTTAGACGTTCAGGGGCATGCTATCGAACAGATATTCGCTTGGAGAATCGGATACTAGACAGCTCTTTGGCACAAGTGGAGAGTGGACAGGGTTTCAGTTTGGGTGTCAGATGAACCTGGTTTGAAACCACGCTTGCTTTGTCGCTTACTCGCTGATAACCTTGAAGAAGTTGTTTTGCTGCTTTTGACCCTCTATCTCCTCAGTCTTAAAAAAGGGATTGTGGGGGAAAAACGGGCTGAAGGCTGGACAGCTGGAAATAGACTAGATACTCAACAAATGGTAGTTATTATGCTCAGTGTTTGTAAACAGAGGATACCAACTTTACAAGCCTCCCACTAAAACTGCAGAAGAAAGATATCCTGAAGAGATTCTGAACAACAGGCAATGGTAAATTGTAATTAACTGAACAGTGTTCACTGTGATTAGTTTAGGATGTATAAAGCGCTGTTGACGTTATCTTTACTGAATGTGTTATCTTTATTGCTTTAATTTAGTGGATATAAAAAAATATTTATAAGGATGGCTAATGACATTGGTCTGCAAACCCTATTTTTCCACACACTCCTGACTGCTTCAACTCTGAATGCTCTGTTCAACTACACTGTCTTCTAGTTGAGAAGCAAATGCTGCGCGTTCTCTTCATAAAGGCATGGTTAACCAAATTAGTCAGCTCCTATTAAGCAGGTCTTTGAAATATATGCTAATAGATGCTGATGAGGATCCTGAAAAGAATGGAGACACTGACCCTGTGTTCCAGGAGCTTACAAGCTCGGAGTACCGGTCTTGTTGATGTTGATTTCTGGCTGTTCCTTTATTTTATGTCTTTACAAAATGGCGGCCAATGATGTAAATCAGTATGTGATCAGGGCCGAGGGAGAGGTGCGGAATACCGTTGTGGCAGATATCAGAGAAAGAGGTGTTTATTCTGGTTTTGATGATCAGGGAGACTTCATGAATGAAAGAGGCCAGGGTTCACCTGGATGCAGCTTAGTTCTGGGGCTGAGGGAGATTCCACACTGCAAAAAGGAGTCTGTGAAGGAATGGCCCGTGCACGTCTGGAGGAGAGCAGTAGGACCAATTTGTCAGCAGTCCCGGGAGTGTTAACATGGAGGACACAGCAGGAAATGAGGCCGGTCAGGCCACTGGGGCCAGTTTGTCCGGGCTGCTGAATTCCAGACTTCTCCTTCGCCGCATGCCACATCTTCACAGTCCTTGCAAGGCCCTGTCTTTCTTGATTTTGTTCCATGCTTCCATTCTGCCACCTCGCTCCCACTGTATACAATCGATCTAGAGTAACAACGATGTAGTTTTGAAAACTTACGTGTGTCTACCAAACAGGACTTGTGATTGTGTAGAGAGTATTTTAATTTCTGAACATGGTATCGTATGGTATGTCTCATTCTGACTCATATATATATATTTTTTCATTCAGCACTATCATCTTTAAGATCCCTCCACACCGGTACATGCACATCAGAGACATTGCTTGCAAACGCTGCGTATTATCCTGTGCCGGGCATTCACCGCACTTTACCATCTGCTCTCCCAGTGATGGATGCCTGTCTTGGCTCCACTTCCCCCATCACAACCTTCTTACCTGACCTGTGTGAGAACTCCTTTGCAGTATATACACAAGACATTAGGGACTAGGTCATAGGTAGGCAGCTACTGAATTTAAATCAGTAGCGCCAGATTTCTTTCCAGAATGGCTGCACCAGCCTACGCATCCATCAGCGGGACGTGATCCCTACTGAACACTTGGGGTACCTAGCCTTCTGATTACCGCCAGTCTCAGTTGTCAAGCAATATAACGTTGCTGTTTATTTGGTCTATACTGATCACTAGCCTGATCAGTAAGTTTGAACATCTTTATATGCTTAAAAGCCTTTTGGGGCTCCTCTTTTGTGAATTACCTGTTCATATCCTTTCTCTACACTTTTTCAGGTTGCTGTTTTTCTTTCTCCGGAAAAAAAAAAAAAAAGTTCTTTGTAAAGAAGTGTCTCTGGTCCAGCAGCATCTAATCATGTGTTAGAAAGGCAGAATCTCAGGCTGTAACCCAGATCTACCAAATCAGAACCTGCATTTTGACAAGATCCCTGTGAATCATAAAGCTTGAGAAGCATTGGTCTATATCTTTGCTGCCCCACATGGTAGCTACTAGCCTGTATAAATTTATATTAATTAGAATAAAATTTAAAATAATGATAAATTAAAAATTAACTTAAAATGTAGTTCTTCGGCCACTCTAGCCACGTATGGCTAGTGGCTACTGCATTGGACAGTACAGATGTAGAACATCACCCTCATTGTAGAGAGTTCTATTGAGTTCTATTGAACAGCACTGGTTGTTATTAAAAAATCCCTTGCCAGTTTTCTACACTGGAGATATTTTCTTTAGGTTTCTTCCCCCCCCCCCCCCCCCCACTCTAAGCCGTGGTAAGAAGCCTGAAGAATGAGGGAGAAAATTAATGACAGTGGGGTTTGGTATTTGTGTGGTGAGCATATGGGGCAGAGGGAACCAGCAGTGGGTGTGAGGGACCAGATAAGGAGTGCTTGTTATATCCAGACAGGAGCCACAAAGATTTCAACTAAGGAAGTGAGGCCGGGGAATAATATGTTGGCCTAAACTCTTCCAAATTCCAAAGCATTTGCATGTACTTTACATAATTTAATCTCACCACAGAGCTGTGGGACAGGATAGAAATGATTTTTCCTAATTTTCACAGGCCAACCAGAGATGCTGAGGTGTTGGTTTGTTTTAGGAATAGAAGAAAAGGAAAAGATGAACTATTCTGCTGGTCTCCATGAACATAAATAAAGTAGGGAGATTTGGATTGGACACGAGGAAAGTTTTCCTCTAATTGGGAAAGTAAAATCCTGGGATGGACAACAGAAGGAAGCCATGGAATCTCAACCTGCAGGGATGGCCAGTGGAAGAGAAATGGTAGGACAAAGAGCAAGACTATATTTTGAGCACTTAATGTGGGCTAGGCCTTGTGATAGGCATGCTACTTACCTGGTCATGGTCTATCCCCACAGCTCTGTGGGGTCATGGTCTATCCCCACAAGACCACTGAGGCTTGCAGGCCCCACAGCTGTGACTGGCTTCAAGCACTATGGCCTGCCCCACTGAACTATTAATTCTAGATGTTTTGGAGATCATCTCCTGACATGGCTCTGGACCAGATGGTCACTGTAATTCCCTTCCACAGATATACCTGAACATGCTCAGTTAGAACGGAATTCACTTGGAATGAGATGAAATGCAGGCCATTGGAAGGGTCATCAGCTGGCAAGTTCCTTTTATAGCACTTCTCTCAAAGATCATCACATGGTCTTGTCGTTCTCGAAGTCTGTGGTGTTTTCACCTGAACAAATCAGTGAGGGTAATGTGACTCTCCCTTGGTCCCAGAACATGGCAGCTTTGAAAGAATGTAAATTATACCACCATGTAATTAAGACCAGGGGGAAAACTTTGAATCTTTATTTTTAAAGTTCCTATAGAGCATGATATCATGTGAAACTTGTCCTAAAGGTTGAATGCAAATCTACTGGAAGGCTCCCTTCCCTTTCTATCAGCAAGGCTTCAGCCACAGGACAGAAAATGTGCAGAAACCAAGAATCATGTGAGAGTAAAACAGAGAACTTGCCAAATGGGAAGGAACCACTTGCTGGATGAGGGATCTTTGGTACAAATTTGCCAAAGAGAAAGAGAATGATTCCGGGGGCTAATGAGAAACACCAAAATGTAATTACTGAAAGAAAATCATTTCTTATGCAAGCCTTTAGCTGTGAACCCACCTTGGTCACAAGTTAGTTCATAGGCAGCAGAATGAGCTATCCACCTCAACAAGGGCCCTGTCTCCTAAGAGTACAGGGGAAAGTTGATCAATAGAATCCATTTCATCTCAATTCTTCCTTCCCACCTTTGTCATCATATACTCATGTTTTGTAATATTTACAACACAGTCTCATAGAAGGCTGGAAACACATTTATACTAAAGTGTAAATGGCTAACAAAATGCCAATACCTTGGTATAGTTTATATTAGGAACAGAGATCAAAGCCTGAGCTGAATTTTATTCAGTACTGAACTAGAGTTTTTATGAGTATTTATTATATGCAAACTCTGAGCTTAGTTTAGGGAGAGGATGCTAAAATGGGTAAATTGAGCCCTTATGTTTTGACAGAGTAGCAAAGGGTGGTGATGGTAGAAAAGTATAAATAACTCCAGCAAGATAGGACATGTTAGGTCAGAACCAGCTGCTATGAATGATTGGTGGGACCAATTGATTCTAATTGGGAGGCTGGGAAGGGTAACGTGAGCACACCCTAAAAGAAACTTGGGGTTTAAATAGGCAGAATGTAAACACGTATACTGGAGTTCAAGTAATCCCAGGCAAAGGGAATAACTTGAAAAACATTTAGTAAAGAAGAGGGCTAGTATGTGTGGAATGGAGAAGAGGAGTGATCCAAATTACCAGCACAGAGGGGAAATGAGACAATGCAAACAGACAGTGGCCCAAGGGAAGTAGGTGGGAATCATGCTATTGAGGGCTGTGAATATCAAGCTAAAGTTTTGTTCTGTGAGCCCCAGGGAGTCACAATGAGTATTTGACCTGGGAAGGATGGGTTCTCTTCCAGAAAAATTTTAGGCCTCAGAGTCAACAAATCAGGGAGGACTTTTTGAAGCTGAAAATGTTATATTAGCTATATGCTCTGCTAAATATGTTCTGGGATATACAAATGGTGGAATATATATCGGGATGTGATGGAGAGAGATTTGTCAGTTGCAGAGCACTAGGTAGGGTATTTTGTGAATTTAGACAGAAGAAGGTATTTAGTTAGGTGAGGGATCAACATGTCAATGTGGGAGAAATAGATACTCTTTCTTACTTTCTGGATCCCTCCCCACTCTCCACAGAGTCCAAATACATATTCCTAGGGGTCTGTTTCTCTTCTCTTAAGAGAATGGTTGAAGTCAAGGTGGAAGTGACTGGGGAAATAGGGGGTGGGGAGAAGCCGAATGGTTGCACCTGGGATACACTGACTACCCCAGGGCATTGAACAGTCCTTCCTTCTTCCCAAGTGGAGCTTCGGGTCAATGTTCACCAGAGGCCAGCTGTCAGGTAGCTGAGTGGCAAATGCAGTCTCCAAATCTGGCTGCCTGCTGAACCACCCACTGAGCTTTTGGAACCGCCAGAAGCCAAGCCACACCCCGGAGCAGTGACATCTGAAAGCTTCTCAAGTAACTCTAATGTGCAACCAGTGTGCAGTGGTATATTCCTTGAGCAACGGCACTGGTGTCACCCGGAAACATTAAAAATGGAAATGATGAGCCCCTCTCTAGTCCTAGTGAATCAGAAGATCTGGGCGGTGGGGGGGGACAGCCATCTGTTTTTTCACGAGCCCTTCAGAAGATTCTCCTGGAGGACCCCTGGTATGGTGAAAAGATTTCCCAGTTTGGATGCAGAAGTCCTGAATTCAAATTCCCAGTTGTGCCTCCAGGGCAAGTGACTTAAACTCCAGTTTATCTGCAAAAGAAGGCCTGGACGTATTAATCCAGCTTTTCCTGAGTTCCTGGTGGGCAATGGGACTACGAAGATGAGTTTAACATGACTCCGGCCCTCAAGAAGCGTGTACCTGTACCTTGGAACCCAAATGGACAGTTCCGACTGTAGTGTTTAAAAAAAGTACACCTTTCAGGGCACCTGGATGGCTCAGTCAGTTTAGTGTCCGACCCCTGATATCAGCTCAGGTCATGATCCCAGGGTAGTGGGATTGAGCCCCACGTTAGCCTCCATGCTGAGCATGGAATCTGCTTCAGATCTGCTTTTTCTCTTCCTCTGCCCATCTCCCCTGTTCATGCTCTCTCTCTCTCTCTCTCTAAAATAAAAAAGAAAAATAATAAAACTAAGTTTAAAAAAATGCACCTTTTTATTGGTGACATTAAGCAGAATTTTTTTTTTTTCCACGAAGCAGAATTTTATCTCTAATTTTTAACCGAAACCAGGTTTGGCCAGAATCATCCAAAGTACGAACCAGGATCAACCCCTCCAGCTTGTCTCAGGATGTCCCAGAGGTGAGTCACAGTTGTGACGAGTCACATTTATGTAGCTCTGCGGAAACAGGACAAATAAACTTTGGGGTCCCTGCTTTACACACGTGAAGACTAAGGCTCCAAGATGTGGCCGACATGAAATCACCTGTCTCCTAACTGGTCCAGAGCTGTCGAGAGTCTCTAGAATTATCATGGGACTTGTCTTTGGCTTTTCAAGTTTGAATTACATCTTTCCAACAAGGTGGAACTAAGGGCTGTCCCGTAGGAGATGATTGCCATCTTCATTTGTTAATTGTTCTGGTCTAGGAGCATGTTACGGATTGAATCATTTCCCTGTCAAAAGATATGTTGAATTCCTAACCCCTAATACCTGTGAAGATGACCTCATTTAGAAATAGAATCTTTGAGATACACTTAAGACAGATGAGGTCATAAGAGTGTGCCCTAGTCCACCACGGTTGGCATCCACACAAGAAAGGAAGATGTGGACACAGAGGCAGATACACACAGAGGGCAGATAATGAAGAGGCATGTGGCCTGAAGGTGGCCATGTGAGACAGACATTGGAGTCATGCTGCCATGAGCCACGCAAAGCCAGGGCCGGAAGAAGCAAAGAAGGATGCTCTTCTGGAGGCTTTGGAGGGAACATGGCCCCCCTCACACTCTGAGTTCAGACCCCTGGCCTCCAGGTGTCTGTGAGATAATTAATTTCTGTTGCTTTAAGCCATCCATTTTGTGGCACGTTTTTATGGCATCTTAGGACACCACTGTTAGCTATTTTTTGAAAAAGTCTATAATGAGTTGGAAATGTAACACATAAGTGGAAATAGAGCACACATATATTGAACTACGTTTTCCTTCTAAGGGCATCCAAATAGCAAAATTGAGCTCTAAACATTGCTCTAGCTAACACCAATCTTTGAATATAGAAAAACACTATCAGGACATGATTTGAAGAATGTCAGAGGGCCCTTATGCCCCCACAATTTTCTTTTTCCATGTCTTATCGTGAGAGATTCATCCCTTTGGGCAAAACATAGTCTAAGCCCTCAACTCCCCTTTAAAAGGCAAAAGATTCATGAAAGACAAGAGCAATCCACTGAAGAATTCATATCTTGGTCTTTGATTACTGGGGAAAGAGATAGAGAAAGAGCCCCTGAAAATAAAAAAGAGGCCAGGAACTCAAGAAGGAACCTGGATGCGAAGCCCTAAATGATTCTATCATCTTGTTCTGGGCTGGTCTTGAATATTTTCGTCGGAACTTCAGCTATGTTTTAGAAATCTAATTGCTGTAGAGATCCAAGAAATTTCAAATGCATATTTGGCACAGTAGAGAAAGTAAGCAGTCACTGTCGGCTATCGTGAGACTATTAACCTTGCTTTTTTCCTTCCTGTGTGTGCGAAAAGTAATTCTTTCTTTCCCAGTCCCAAAAGAGACCCAATGCAATCCTTCTTCATTGCTAATGAGCTTGTGTTTAGCGCTTAGAAATGAACCTTAAGAGCTCTTGAAGGTGGAGGAGTGCAGACATTTTCTCTGGCTTCGAATTCTATTTGTTGAGATTCTTTTGAGGGTCAAGATAAATTTGTATGAAGATAAAAGCAATCCAGTTGGCAGAGAGGAGAAGATGCTTGTTTCTCAAAGGGATTTCGAGGCTGTTGACCAAAGAACTGTGTTTCATCCCTTCCTAAAGGGAGTTTCTGACAACAATCCTCAAATTAAGTGTTTGCAAATATTTACTGAGCCCAGGTTTTACTCATAAAATATTTCTAATCAGGAAATACAGCTAGCCATCACCCCAATTCAGTTTTAGAAATACATTCCCTGAGGTCACATCCCAGCTAATGACTTTCTCTACTAGAGAGTAAAATCAAAAGAAAAAAAAGACTATGAAGTTATATCTGCTGTTTGAATTGAGACATTTTGTACAAACATCTCAGGATCAGGTCATCAGTTTCTGCAGAGTTAAGTTATTCATACAAATGAGTCAGTTTTTAGGATCATAGTGGAGATAAAGAAGGGATGTTTCAGTTAGAAAAAAATGAGATATAGCACAGCACTAAAAAGGAGGAAAATAAAATCTGAGAAAAGAAATACGGCATGAAATTGAAAGAGAACCTGACTATGATCCCATTTCCCCATCTGAGCCCAGAAGATAAAAACTGTAATAAATTCATTCATCTACACCCACTTTAAATATCGGAGCCGATCAGCAGTCTCACTGATGTACAGCCAGACTTTGAAGTCTGTCTTACCCTCTGGAATTCGACCAGCCACTTTCCAGACCATGTAATGTATTGCAGATCTTTCCACATTATGCATTCCAGATGGCCACAGTAATTCTTTGTGCGTTTTCTCCTTTCTTATTTGGGTTACTGGGGTAATTTGGGAAGAAAGCGTGCACGCTGCAAAGTGAAAATTGACATATAGTCACTGCCCTGCGCTGCACAGACGATGATGGATAGTAAAGAAACTCCAAGAGTTAACAATATATACAGTGGAGGGCAGTGTGTGTGTGTGTGTGTGGGGGGGGGGGGGATGCTGAGCAAGGGTTGGGGGAAGCTTCCCAAGCAGTTATTTTTACTGCTTACTAAGCGAGGGGCGCTGGCTGTGGAAGCTCTAGTTACTGCTTCAGGACTGTTTGGGGGAGTCATGAAACCTTATTCTTCCCACAGGTCCCTTAGCCAACGTGCCGTTGACCTTGATGTTAGGTGCCCACGTGCTTTGTCCACACACCTGGGTACGTCTGAGTGAAAGGGCCCTATTAATAATTACACATGGAGAATGGGTTTAAGCTCTCGGCACCCATCAGGACGTGTGCTCACCCAATGACGAAGAGGAACTTCTGGCAGCACGCTGGGCTGTTTCAACGCTGGTCTTATTTAATTCAGCATTTGCTCCATGAAAGAGGTTGCCGAGTGGCTGTTGACCCTTGGGTTTGTGGTGACTGGACTCTCCAGGTCCCCGCACAAAGTCAACACGTGCAGCTAAGAGGCCAAAAGCGTTTGGTCACCAGACGGGCTGTTCTGCCCCGGCAGTGTTCACCCTCGCTTGGGTCGGTTTGCCCTCAGCTGATTTATGTGGCATCCTATGGCTGGGGCTGAGTGTGCCCCTGGGTTGTTTTATTGTTTCTATTCAGGCTGTGAGAGGAATCTGTGAATGAGGTGAAATAAAGGCATGGAACCCCTTCCAGCAAAGGAGACGGTCTTTAAAACGAAATAATTTCTAAGGCTGTATTTTAAACACCTCTACTTGAAATGCTGAGGCGTGCTGTAACTGACGCGGATTTCCTGCGTGAGCAAACCCCCCCCCCTTGGTGTCTCTCTACAGATGTTCCCAAATTTGGCCCTATATCTGAATCACCTGTAGATCTTACTAAAATATAGACGGCAGAGCCCCCTCGCTGGAGCTTCTGATTACACGGATATCCCCAACATCCGGGCGAATCTACAGGAGGTAAAAATCCTATACAAATCATGTCTCCGATGATCACATTTCCCATTTTCTCCGAAAATGCTCCATCGTGTCTATGAAAACATAGTCCTGGAAACCCAGCCAGCTTTCCGGTTTCAGCAAAGGGAATGATTCCCCCTCCAAATCATCTGCAAGCAATGACTCTCATCTGGTGAAGAAAGATGGATTTTATTTTCGGAGACACCAAACAAACGATGGCAAGCATCTTGCTGTTTTTCCAAGCGGTTCTCATTTTCTGCCCTCGTGGTAAGGCCTGTGCACACAGGGCAGTTTTCTTTGCGATGAGGCAGGAAGCCGAGGAGTGTCTTCTCCCGGGGGGACTGTCGCTTACGTTTCACAGACGCAAAAGGTTCCCAGATTTGGAGGAGGTAACTGGAATTCTGGACTTGGATCCAAACTCCCAAATACTCTAGGCGGTGCCACAGAAACAACATGTGTGTTTGTGTCTGTGTTTTCTTGATCATGGAAAGACATGGACAGATAATCTCACAGCAACATCTAATTTTTCTGGAGCACTTAGGAAAACCAGACCTTTGTTTATTTGTGCGAAGACCGCCGTGTGATTCAGATGAACACCCAGTCAGGGTTACACTTTGCCATGTAAAACACGGGCTTGCATGCGTATTTTTCCTCCTTTTTTCTGACTGTAGCAGTTAAAAAAAAATTTTTTTTAAACACTTGGAAAGAACCAGAAAAAGGATGGCCAGTAACGCAAACCACCCAAAGCTGCAGTTTTCAGGGAAAATGAATGTTAATATTTTACAGTATTGCCTTCTAAGTTTTATACCTCTATAGTACGGGTATGGGAAGATGGAAATTATAATCAGTATATTGTTGATAATCACGTTTTCACATGATCGATTTTGAGAATTGTTCCCTATTGTTAAATATTACTCAAACGCAAGATTTTCAGGTTTTCATTTGGGGGCTACACTAGAAGGATAGATTTTTAAAAACTATCTGCTGGGGGCACCTGGTTGGCTCACTTGGTTAAGTGTCCAACTTCAGCTCAGGTCATGATCTCATGGTTTTTCGAGCCCCGCATCAGGCTCTCTGCTGTTAGCACGGAGCCTGCTTCAGATCTTCTGTTCCCTCTAGCTCCCCTCCCCCTCCCCCACTCGTTCTCTCTCTCAAAAATAAACATTAAAATAAAGTAAGATAAAAAAAACCTATCTGCTGTCTGACTTTGAGATTGTTTCTTTTTTAAAAAAGCTTATATATTGCCACAACGAATTCCTTTAAGTAAAATTTTCTATTTGATATAGTTGATTCATGTATCAAAGATCTTGGTGCATATTGCCAACTTGGGTCCTGGGCATACTGACTCTGTCAATGACCATAGTTGAGATCGGCCTCAATGAGAACAAGCATTAGGAACAAAAAGTTTGCGTTTTGTAGGGGGGAAGCCACAAAACCCCACAAAATTCCCCTAGAAGTGTTGAGACGTCACTAATCTATGCCAGCTTTTCTGACTGTGGTTGCTACTTCCGGATTTGCTGTCATGGCAGGAACAGTGAATCCTACGATTTGAAGAACAGGGATTATGGTGCATGGGATTTTTCTTGATCTCTCAATAGCTATTGTCATCATTACCTCTATTCCCTTTTGGGAGAACGACAGAGCCAAGAAGCGTCTTGCGTGAGTTAGCCCAAGGACAGTAAAAGAGTATTTTCCCATTGGCCTCTTCCTGCACAGCCAGAGCTGACAGTACAGGAAATAGTCTGACGGAGGGAAGTGACAATGTAGTGTTTTCTTAACCTTTAGGGTCTGGACCTACTACTTGTATCTTCAGTCTGTTCCCTGGTCACTTTCAGTCAGCAGCCACCCTCCTGCTTCTCCATCTCGACCTAGTCTGCCTGTTGCAGCTAGCCTGACCTGCCGGAGGGGTTTCTCTCCCACCGTGTGCTTCTTCCCACCAGACTGTTCTCCGTCAAGGCCACTCTCCCTCCCCTCCTATCCTCCTCTGGATGCGCTTCTGTCCTTCAAGTCTCCTCTTAAACAAGGTTAAATGCAACTGGGGACTTGAACTGGGAGGGAGCCCCTGTAGCCATATCATGGCAGGCAGGTGCTTTACAATTTTGCCAACCTGGTGGGTAGAAATGGAAAACAATCTGTTATTGAAAGCCTCAAGCATTGATATTTGGCAGGAGGAGGGGACTTAGATGCTTCTTGAGGGCAGCCTGTCCTTCTGTTCTGAGCAAACCACCCCGAGGAAGCACTGGGTAGATGTGTGTAGAAACAGAGTCTGCAGTCTGCACATGCTACAGAGAAGCTGTTCTGAGGTGCTAACATCGCTCTGCGAGAAAGACAAAGGTATTTCTCTCAAGGAGGTAGGGATGCGTCTTTGTACACTTCTTTTATTTTTAGATTGCTTTTGGAGAGGTGTCCGGATGAGTAAGCCATCTGTGTCCTGTCTTGATCTTGGAGCTGAGTCAGGGCCTCTGGGTCAGAGAAGAGACTAGAAACCAAAGAAACTGTTTTCATGGGAGGCTTTGTGAGGCTGTGAGCAAAATCAGAATTCTTTGGAGCCCAAAGGGTCAACACTCAGCACCTCTCTGATTCCCCAAACACGGATGACTTTTATTTGCCATAATAAGTTCTGACTTATTTGCATGTCGGGAGGGGAACAATGGTCCTTTTGGTATTTATTGGATAGCAGGTAATGTTACCAAATTTTCCCCATTAGTGCCAGTGATGTTGGAGCTAATTTTCTTGGGCATCTAAGCAAATGATCCTACCACCTGGAAGAAGTGATAATTTTCCTCTTCTTATAGCTATGCTTTGCATGTCTAGTTTACGGGTGATCACAGTGAAAGAAGGCATATTACAGCTAATCTGGGTGTAATGATGAAAAGGCTGCAGTGTTTCTGAGAAGGTGTGGGAACAAAGACGTGAGAACACAGGCAGAGGCAGGAGACAGAGCAGCTAACACACCATTGCAGCCTCTCAAGGGGGAAGGAATGGCATCCTAAACCATGATCGTGGCTACAGATCCGAAAACAAAAAAATACGCGCACATGCACACGCACACACGTATGCATTTTAAATGCCAGACTGAGTGATTTTGGTGATGTGGTAGGTCGACAAAAATGACTCTCTGCGCCGCAACCTGAAGCTTGGTGGTCTACTTAATTGTTAACAGGAAATTATTTTTAAGAGACACTGAAATTGATCATGTATCTGTAAAGAGGGGATGGGAAGTATTGTAATTGAAGTGACCAGTGTACGAACACATTTAATACTATGGATTCGAGAGAAATTTGCTGTCAGTTCAATTCGGACTATTACTTTGTGGTCTGAGATGTAATCCGGCCACGCCCCAAGCTCTGTTAATGAGCGTTCGCACGATACTGTTCCAGCCTCCCAAGCCACTTTATGTGATCTCACTGGGGTCTCACAACCACCCTGCAGTGTGCACCAAAACAGAAAATGGTGTCTGTGGAGCACTTTACAACTGTAAAAACACGTTCCCCGATGCATCCTTTCAAGGTCATGTGCACATGCATTTTGGGCAACCTGCGATTCCCAACAGTAGCACCACTTGGCTTCTCTGGACACGGCATGCTGTTTTGTGCTCCCATGACTTGGCACGTCTGGTTCCCACTGGTGAAATGCCCTTCCCTGCCTTGTCCTGCCACTGGACCCCTGTCACATTCAGGATGGGTCTCCCCCTCTTCCCCGGGGAGCAATGGAGGTGGGTCATGGTGGGCGGGGGTTGGGGAGGCAAACACAGGCAGCGTGGTGCTTGGAAGGAACGGGCTTGGCTGGGCCTGCGACCATCGCAGGACTGGTGGGGTCACCTCCTGGTCTGTTTGATATGGCAGCACCTTGGCCATTCACAGAGATGCCAAAGGCATCTCAACAATGTAAAATCCACATCATCCCGAGCTCCGAAGCATCCTCCTGCTTTACTTCTGTTCCTGAACACTCACTCCATGACCCTGCCCATACTTACCCATATTTTGGTACATGGAGTGAACAGCACTCTCTTGATGACAAGGGACAGAGTCCCAATTCAAATAAGCTTAAGTGTTAGTGACTTTGACAGCCTAGAGGGTGAGCTGAGAGAAGGAACAGTCAGAAGAAAACCACCTTCGTTTTTCCCAGCTGGGGTGACAGGCTGGTCACCAGGTATTCCCAGAACAATCACTCTGGTCAGAGAGGTGACATCAATTGTCCCCTGAGGCCCTGGGGCTGGAGCCGTTTCTGGAAGTGTGGTGGGGGGCACAGACATGGCTAAGGGGGGAGGCTCTGACCTGGACCATCCCTCCCAGTTTTGTGTCTGGGAGTGTTGATTCCTCTGTGCTGTAACTATTGTTTCTTGTCTGTCCCTCACTCAGCCACAGCCCCTCAAGGATAAGGACAGTGTCTGGTCTCCATCGTGTGTCTCTACTCTAGCACAGGGCCTGGAATTCGGTAGTTGTTCAACCCATATTTGAAAATTAAAAGAAAGAATGAACGAACCTGTATGTCATAGTAGAGGCCAGATTAAATCAGGTGTCTGAACAGGGAAGCCCTGCTCAGGTACAATGACAACGCACATGGTCTCAGATATGTTCTGATGCAAAGTGACATTTAGAACACTTGGGCTCCATGCCTCTGAGTGATTATTTCCACTCGCTCAGTCACGGGCAACATGCAGAAGTGGGACGGGAGATCCCAGAGTCCCTTCCAAATGCTGGTGGACCCTGAAAGCTGCAACCTTCCTGACTCTTGGATAGTCAGCAGTCTCCTGCTGTGAATCTTGTCCCTCCTCACGCTGGCCCCGCAAAGACAGATTGGTCCAGAAACCTCTATCTTCCCCAGCTAATGTCGAAGAGCGCACATTACGGTCGGCTTAACTAAGAGAGTGTTTTTCCTTCATAACCTTCCTAAATGCCTACGTGGTAACCTCACTGTCAGAAAACACTTCAGTACTTTGTTTTTAACCATCCTGTTTGCAAATAAAAAATTAGGTTGACGTGACTTTCTCCTGGAACGTTGTTTACATTGCACTTTGCCCGTGAGGAATGTTTTGAATTCGAGCAAATTAAGCACTCTCCAAACGTGGTGTTTAAAATAATAAAGAACTTTCTGGAACATGTAAGCGGGGGCTGGAGGCTTTCCTGACAGCACCTGGGATCCACCAGCTGTTAACGTGGAATGTGGCCGCGGACCTTCTGTGTGTCTTTCCCAACACTCGCTTGGCAGATGTCATTACATTTGGCAACGGTTCTACAGTCCTAAAGAAAAGCGTTTCTCTCCCCATCACTTGCGGCACGGGGAGTGAAATTGTCTTAGTATCTGGCAGAGAGAAGTGTTGGAATTAAACAAAACCATAATCGTCGCCCTTAGAACATAGGTGACTGTCCCCAAGCTGCTAAGACCTCCCTATTCACAGAAGACACTATTTTGGAGTTTGGGGGAGGACCGGCCCATGGGAAGGAAAACAAGAAGAAAAAAGTTCCACCTGAAAGTTTAGTGGCTTTGTTTTGCCAGAGAGACTTTCACTTCAAAAGTGACTACAACCGTTCAGATGATTTGCTGACTTCTGGAAAGCTTTATGAAGAAATGTGTCGTGGCGGTAATGGGCTTATCATTGCTCTGTGCTGGTGATTTCACAGAGTGCTGGGGTTTCGGTACCAAACCTCCATAGTGAAGGATCATGTTAAACATTGGTGGGGGAGGGGGCACCAGATACTTCCATTACTTCTGTTCTCTTTTTAAAAGACACTTTGGGGGGCACCTGGGTGGCTCAGTTGGTTAAGCGTCCGACTTCGGCTCAGGTCATGATCTCACGGTCCGTGAGTTCGAGCCCCACGTCAGGCTCTGTGCTGACAGCTCAGAGCCTGGAGCCCATTTCAGATTCTGTGTCTCCCTCTCTCTCTGCCCCTCCCCTGTTCATGCTCTGTCTCTCTCTGTCTCAAAAATAAATAAACGTTAAAAAAAAATTAAAAAAAAAATAAAAGACACTTTGGAAAGTTATTATTTCCTTTTTAAAAAGTGAAGGATGGACTCACTATCTCAAATTAAAATGAAATTAAGAATTTATAATAGTAAAAGTGTTAAATTCTGCCCGAAGTAATGTACATATTAAATGCAATCCCCACCCTCCCCAACAAATCCAGAGATTTCTTTCTTTCTCACTTGGCAAATTGATTGTAAAGTTAATCTGTTTCATACATTTATGAAACTAGTTAAGACAGTTTTGGGAAAGAAGATAATAAGGGAAAGTTTGAGTAATCAGATATCAACAAATACTATAAAGCTTTGGGGTTTGAAAAAGCAGGCACAAAATAGACCACGTACTGGAAAAGAACAGGTTCAGAAGCTATCCCTGGTGACTATGGAAATTTAATATGTGACAAGGATGGTGTTTCAGGTGGGTGAAAACAAGAATAAACTATTCAATTAATGGTACTGCGACCAGTAATTAAACATTTGGAAGCAAAGCAAAGCCACTTAACACTATAAATGTGCGCAAAATCTAAGTAGGTTGAAGATTTGACTATTAAAAAGAAAGTAAAGCAAAGGAAGACAAAACAGCGAGGGAAAGTTACAAGTTTCCGTGACATTCCTGATGCAGGTTTTACATGTGCACACGTATGTGTGTATGCTTGTTTTCCATTTCAGCCTCTTTATTATTGTGAGAATGATCTAGGACCCAAATATTAACTTGTCACTCCCTATTTGAAACGCTGCTGTGGATCCAGACCACCTGCCTTAATGTGATCAAATATTGAGCTCTGTATCATCTTTGCTATCTTGACATACCCTCCATGCTTCAGCTATGCCAAATTCTCAGTGTTTGGACAAGTAACCACCTCCCTTGCTTCTGTGCTTTGTACATGCAGTTTCCTCTGTCAAAAACACTTTTCCCTCCCTCCTTCACTTGAATGGCTTCTATTCATTCTTTAAGGCTCAACCAAAACATCACCTCTCTGAGAATCCTTTGGTTATTATTCTGGGTCTATTGGTCAGGGAGAGAGACAAAACCAAATTCATTTATTCATTTATCCAACCATCCATCCATCCATCCATCCATCCATCCATCCATCCATTTATCCATCCATTCATCCATCCATCCATTCATTTATTCTAGGAATTGACTCACTTGATTATAGAGACCAAGATTATGCAAGCTGGAGATCCAGGAAAGCTGGTAGTATAATTCTGTCCAAGTCCAAAGGCCTAAGGAAAAATGGGCATTCCAGCTCAGGCAGAGAGAGAGTAAATTCTCCCTTCCTCTACCTTTTGGTTCTATTAAAGTCCTTGACAGATTGGATGATGTGCACCTGCATTGGTCTGGCACTCTTCTTTACTCAGTCTACAGATTCAAATGCTAATCTCTTCCAGAACACATCCAGAAACAATGTTTTATCAGCCATCTGGGCGTCCCTTAACTTAGTCCAGTTGACACATAACATTAATCATCATTCCAGGCAAGCTTGGATGTGCCTCCATGAGGTTCAGGGATATCTCTAAAGAACACTTACTCAACTAGGTTGTGATTATTAACTTTTGAAAGTCACATCTTGATATATGGTAAATTTTTCTCATAGGAAACAAAAAAATTGGACAGAATGATAAAAAGTACATGGCGACAGTTTCTATTTTCTCCATCCCACCTTTCCTCCAGTCCCATTTCTCAGAGCTGACCTCTGCTAACAGTCTCATGGACCTCTTTATAGAGATTATCTGAAGTATAGATATAGATCTCCAGGTCTCCCCATCCTTTTCTTATACAGGTGGAGTCCTAGAGTACATCCTGTCTAACATCTTGCTCTTTATATAATTATTTTTTACTTGTTTGTCTCCCTGAGCTATCACATAGACATTGGCATGAAAAACAAGCCCCAAAGTTGTTCAGTGTGCAACCTGCATAACTGTACACAGCAATCCAGACGTCTTTCTTGCAATTAGCAAGGCATGTCACCCAAGCTGCTTCAAGACAAAGACTTGAGTCTTTCTTTCATTTCTATGTCCTTGCTGTCTGCTGCAATTCCTGGTGTATAGAACTTGCTGAATGAATGACCGAAAATCTCTAAATGAAACATCTTATCTTCTCTGGGCTACTAACATTCATGGTCACATAAAATCCTCAGTTCCATAACAGCAACGCAGCTGCAAATGTATCTTAGGGAGGTAACCACTTTTCCAAGCCATCTTTCAAACCCGGTTGACTACTAGAGCCAGTCTTTCGCTCTGTAACATGCCTAGATCTCTGTGAAGTAGAAAAGGCTTTGAGGATCATTAGTCCAGCTGCCCACATCGTGGCCTAATTTTACAATGATGACATCAGAGCTGAGAGAGGTAAGTTAGTGATGGAAGTGAGAATTCCCACTGGGAGTTAGCACTCTGAGGCACATCTATGTCCGCCCCGTCAAGATGCAATATGGAAGAATAGACAGAGCCGTAGACGTTTGGGTAAAGCTTTGGGAAACGCTGGGGATTCCCTGGAGAACACAGTGCTGCATAATAATGCATAATAATGTCAGGAAGTCTGCTTTGTCATTGAGGATGTTCAGGTTGTAAGTAACAGAAAGCCTAACTCATACTGCTTTAAAAGAGAGGAGAACTCATTGATCTATCTGGAAATCCAGCCGTAAGCTCAGCCTTGGGGTTTGCTTCAACCAGGGGCCCTGGCTCATTTCTCCGAGACTCCTTCGATTCTGCCCTGCTCTCTGTGTTGTCTTCGTCACCAGGTTGGCCGCCTTTTTGGTAGCAAAATTACCATTTGCCGGTTCACCTTCATATCTCCATCCTGCCAGCTCAGGGGTAAAGAGGATGCACCTTCCCGGACTTCCCAGCCAGAGTCCTGAAAATCACTTAGCTTGCAGCGGCTTGGGTGACATGCCTGCCCCTCAACCAGTAACTGTGGCCGGAAGGGAACACAACGGTCAGCCTAAGTTGGTCATGCCCTGCTCCTGAAGCTTTTCCCCAGACGGAGACCACGTGGGCCGGGCAGAGGTGGGGTGGTTGTGTTATGAGGCTCTGGGTACTGCTAGAAAATGAAGGGTGGGGATGGAAGCCAGGTGGGCAACCGACAAAGCCCATTCACAGTGTTTCCTGATACTTACTACTGTTAATACAGGACCCAATCCAGGGAAGCCTCCTTCACCACATGGATTTCCAAGCCCGCCCAGAAAAAGACATTTGTAAGCCAGTTCAATCAACCCAGTGAAGACACTGCAGGGTTTTTTTTTCTTTCCCCATCTCCTTCTTTTCTTCTGCCTATTCTACCCCCACTGGGTACTGTCTTCTTTGGCCAAGCACCGCTAACACTTAGATCATGGGTCTCTAGCCCATCAGCTTCCATCTGGTACCACTGCCATCCCGACCAGGGCGTCTGCTACTGAGGGCAAGAGAGTATGTGTTTGTTTCATAGTCTGCAGAGAGGTCTTAAAGCATAGTTCAGTGCAAAGTGCACAGTGTCTCAAGCAGCTCTTAGGGAAATGGTTCCTACCATTTTTTTCTTCATGAGAAGATTCGAGGAACAAGTCTGAGGTCAGAATCTCATTGGTCAGACAGAACAGATGAATATAAGGGAAGGGAAGCAAAAATAATATAAAAACAGGGAAGAGGACAAAACATAAGAGACTCTTAAATGTGGAGAACAAACAGAGGGTTGCTGGAGGGGTTTGGGGGGGGGTGGGCGGGCTAAATAGGTAAGAGGCACTAAGGAATCTACTCCTGAAATCAATGTTGCGCTATATGCTAACTAACTTGGATATACATTTAAAAAATGAAAGAAAAATAAATAAATAAAAAAGAAAAAGAAAAAAAAAGAATCTCATTAGTCGGCACTGAGTCTCTTATCGAGTCTTTGCTACTGAGCCCCACTTGGCTGCCTGGAAATGTCTTCTTTAGGAGGGAGGCTCTTAACAGAGGCATCCGTGCACTTGAGTGGGGAAAAAAATCATGTCGATTTTCAACATCTAGCTGCAATGCAGCATTTCCTTCAATTATGCATATAAGGAGCCAACCACAATTATAACCGCACTAGCTTTGACCTTGTCACCAATGGAAATCTCAGATACCCACATATTGTCGACCACTGCTGTAGATTCCTGGAGCTAGTAATACTCCGCAGCACTTCTGAATCATAGTGGCTGCTGAACCCTACCATTGGATCTTGCAATTTTAAGAACTAATAAAGAGGCACATGTAGGGGCACTTGGGTGGGTCAGTTGGTTAAGCGTCCAACTCTTGGTCTTGGCTCAGGTTATGATCTCCAAGTTCGTGGGTTTGAGCCCCATGTTGGGGCTCCACAGCTGGCATTCTTGGAATGCTTGGAATTCTCACTCTCTCTCCCTCTCCCTCTGTCCCTACCCCACTCGCATTGCCTCTGTCTCTCTCAAAATAAATAAGCAAACTTAAAAAAAAAGAAGCTCATGTATTAATATGTTAATGGTTGTTTTATTTTTTAATTTTTATTATTTTTAAATTTTTTTTAGTGTTTATTTTTGAGAGAGAGAGAGAGAGAGAGAGAGCATGAGTGGGGGAGGGGCAGTGTCAGGGAGACACAGAATCTAAAGTAGGCTCCAGGTTCTGAGTTGTCAACACAGAGCCTGACATGGGGCTCGAACTCATGAGCCGTGAGATCATGACCTGAGCTAAGGTCGGGCGCTTAATCCACTGAGCCACGCAGGCTCCCCGCTGGTTGTTTTAGAAATGTTTTGATCCATGAATTTTGATATTATTGATTGGTAATTCAATGCCCTTTGCTTAAGTCATTTCAAACCATTATTCCAAGAATGGATCTGTAAGTTTCTGCAGACTGCTAAAGGAACTCATGGCTCAGAAAAGAGTCCCAGCCTTTAGATGACTTATTTCTCTGTAGACATCACAAAACTGGTGCTTCAGTTCCTATGTTAAGTTTTCTTTCCATCTAGCAATCTTAATGTCTTCAGGAAATTCAGTTAGGATCTGATTATCCTCCCTCGCCGCCCCTACCCTTCACCCTCTTGCTATCCCAGAGGGAAAGAGAAGACAGGGCACCTCATTGGCCATCACTTGCCACATTACCAGCGTCCCAGTGGCCAGGGGCTCATTATCAAGGCAGGTTGGGCTGGCAGACAGGAGCCTTCACGGACGCACCAAGTGAGTGCTTTCTCCTTCCAAACTAAAGATTAGTAAAAAAAAAAAAAATATTCAAAAGCCCCAAGTGCCTCAGTTTCCTTCAAATCGGTTTGAGAAAAGCATTTCTTAACTTCTCAGCAATGTGGACACTTCTCCCCTCCCTACAATTTCCTTCTTAGAAGGAAGAGTCAGAAGGAAAAAGTTACTCTGCGTGAATCTAACATCGTTGACTATCCAATTACTTCTTGTCCCCATATTTCCAGGGTTCCCATCTTTTAAATATATTTTCTCTCTTGCTTACTGTTCTAGTACAGATTTTCTGGTCCGTTTCTGAAACCTCCCCTTGCCTCACTCTGTCTCTCAGCCCTTCCCCTGTGTGTTAAAGAGAATTTCAGCGTTCAACTAGAAAAAAAATCACCACATCAACATGTCCAAATGCTTATCACTGTGGTCAGCGGCACTTTTGTATAACAATTCAAGCTGCGTCCTCCGTTTAGACCTTGAATCATTTATAAAGGCAGGTCCCTCCTGACAACGTGGGGAAGAGAATAGGCTGCCTGCGTGGGTGGTCTGGGGCTCTGGAGCCCAAACTCTGAAGGGAACAGATGACATCATGAATTCACATGGCAAGTTTATGGAGCAGCAGCTCGGCCGCGCCGAGCAGTAGGCCCGGGGTTGCTTGCATTATCTCTACCAGAGAGAGTCACAGGACAGGGACGCTTCGAAATATTTTTAACCTTGACATTCAAAACGATTGCAAGACTCACAAGCATTAGCAGGACACTTCTGAAACTAGACCCTCAGGACAGGGGGCGGTGGGGGGAGGGGAGAGAATCGTGCACCCGAATGATTTTGCAAAGCTGGCACACCAGCCCCTTTGCCTGCCTGAATTGCTAATTCGGTGTTGTGTTTTTTTTTTTTCCCTCCTCCCCAAAGGACTGTGATTGGTCTTTTCCCAGACTTCTGTTAGGCATTCTGGGCTGGCACAGAGGGAAGCGAGAGACGCCGCTTTCTGCATGGACCTTGCAGGAATTTCAGTCTGGGATGAAGTTTATGGGAACACAAATTAAATCAGACACACATACACTTTTCACCAGATTTTCAGTTTATTGGAGAGTACCTGCCCCTCCCATGAGTGTTCATGAAGGCCAGTCCAGAGACCCCCTGAACTCACTGCTCAGAGTGGGTTCTGCCCAAGCCGAAGGGTCTGAGGTTAGCTGCCTTGGGCACTATCTTGATCTCTCGTCGTGACGTTCATCAACTATGATGTGCAGGTGCCCTTTCTTCCCTGTGACGGTCTGCCTGATTCTAAACTATTAGTCTTCCTTCCCTGGCTATGCGTCGTCATCTTAATAACCAATACGTTAGTTATATTTGGATATTTCCTCCAGTAATAGCTTGAATTTCCCCGCAGATTATCATTTGAAGCCCTTACCATTTCAAAATATGATAGCATATAAGTGTTTAGTGGGTCCAGCCTACCCAAGATTAAATCTTGGATCTGATACTTAAGACTGTTGTGACCTTGGGCAAGTTACTTAACCTTCTTGCTTCTCATTTCCCTCATCTGAAAAATGGGATCATAATAATTAGGATCTAACTCATAGTATAGTTTGGAGAGCAGATGAATGAATACATACAAAGAGCTTAGGATAGCAGTTGGCATATAGCAAATGTTGAGTCAATGTTAGCTCTTCTTATAGCCATTACTGCCATTTTCCTACTTGTGATTGACATTTTCTGGTGTCTTGTCCAAGCTCTTTCTGTGAAAATCATCTTTTCCTTCCTCATAGCACCTCATCTCCTACAGAACCCAAGAGATTTGAGTGCAAGAGTCTCAAACGCCCATGACTTTCATCCCCAACTGAAACTGGACATTGCCCCAGAATTCAAAATAGGAGGGAGGCTTGGGAATGGCTTATGGAGATCTATTACTGCTCAAAATGTAGCATGCAAGTGTCATCAGCAAAAGGAAACCTTGAGTCTCTTTTTCTCCTCCTCCTCCTCCTCCTCCTCCTCCTCCTCCTCCTCCTCTTCCTCCTCCTCCTCCTCCTCCTCCTTCTTCTTCTCCTCCTCCTCCTCCTCCATCTTCTTCTTCTTCTTAGCTTTCGTTACTTATTTTGAGAGAGACAGAGACGGTGTGAATGGGGGAGAAGTAGAGAGAGAGGGAGAAAGAGAGAGAAACCCAAGCAGGCTCCACACAGTGCAGAGCCTGACACAGGGCTGGAACTCACAAAACCTGAACCCAAACCGAGAGTCGGAGGCTTAACCAACTGAGTCACCCAGGAGCCCTGAGTCTCTGCTTCTGCCTCACCCACAGCATCGGAAGGAGCAGAAGGGACTCTGTGTCATAAAGAGGCCACACAAAGACACATTGCAGGCAACTGCTCCCCAGCTGTGCTTGAGCCTCTCTTGTCTTTGAAATAATAACACTCTGCCATCCACTGAGAGAAGGCTGGCCCCCTCGGGGAAGCTGCCAGGAAAAATGGATCAGCAAATGAATGATGCTTTTCTAAACCTTGGTACCTGGAATAGTTCTCTCTAACAGCATTTGAAACTACTTTTTCATGTGGAACCTTGAATGAGAATCAAATGGGGGCAGGCTAGACCAGGAATCAAGAACACACACAGCCTTTGGAGAGAGACAGACTTGGCTTCCAATCCCAGCCATCCGCCAACTGGCTGTCATCTTCTGCAAGTTCCTCACCTTCTCTTGTCCTCAGTTTTACCACCTGAAAAAAAAAATTGAGAAAAATAGTGTCTGCCTTGTAGGGCTGTTTTGAAAGGTTAAATGAGATAATGTATGAGCAGAAGGCTTAAATGTTTACTAGTGTTCAAAAGTGTCACGTATGGGGAGGACTTGTTTCCTTCTTTTACTTACTACTTCAGAAGAAGTGGGTCAGAAGACGTGGGTCATTGTCTCTTCCCTTCTCTGGAGAAAAATGGAGCAAGTTTTTCTGTAGCAATAGACTTGGGATTCGGTCTTAAGTTCTATGATCACGTGAGAAAAGAGAATACGGCCTTGGGAGTGAGGATGAAGACGGTGCAGGGGTGGGAGTCCCCGGGGTATGGAGGATGGGTGGGACAGTGGGGAGAGCAACTGAGGGGTTCCGACGCCTGGGACGGCATCCTGGGGAGTTGTCCACGGGAGTAGGGACAGGACCTGGTGAGGGCATTGAGGGAAGGATCACAGGAAGGGCCATGACAAGAGTTCTCACCACCAGGCCACACTTCCATTCATCTCCTCCTCTAGGGACACTTGCCAAGTGCTGGTTCTATTTTCCACTTTTGGCAACTTCCTGCCACCAGCCTCAACTGACTCTCCAATGGGTAAAGATGCCCAGCGAGGCCTGCAGATCTGCTCCGCTGAATTCTTACTGGGCTTGGGTGTCAGGGCCCTGGTTAGTCTCCAAGGGTCCTTGTATGCTAAATGGAGCAGTGAGATGCCCCCCCCCCCCCCCACCATGCAACAGGTGAGGCCAGACCTGGGTTGGAAAGAGTGAGGACTGACCGCTGAGCAGGGGCCACATTCTATGAACCCGCATTACATGTGGCAAGCCTTTGGCACAACCTTGACATGCAATTACGAACCCAGCTTGTTTAAAAACTTTTTAAATTTTTTTCAATGTTTATTTACCTTTGAGACAGAGAGAGACAGAGTGCCACTGGGAGGGGGGTAGAGAGAGAGGGAGACACAGGATCCAAAGCAGGCTCCAGGCTCCAAGCTGTCAGCCCAGAGCCCGACGCGGGGCTCGAACTCACAGACCATGAGATCATGACCTGAGCCTATGTTGGCTGCCCAACCGACTGAGACACCCAGGCACCCCTAAAAAAGTTTTTTTAAATGGCTACAGGAAAACAGTTCTCTGAGGTAAAGCACCACCTAGGTTCTCATCTAACTAAATTTCTTCACAATTCCAGCATCCTCGGGGGTTGCCATCTTAAATATAGGTTACTTGCCTGAAGATTTGCAGATCTGATTCAAATGTAACATTTTACCACTTGGTCTTTCTTGAAAATTCTGGATAGAGTTTTTTTTAATTTTTATTTTATTCTTTGTTTTTCCTCAGACAAACCTGCTGGAAATGAAAGGCATTCATAAACTTCTTTTGAAAAATGGTCCTTTTTGGTCCAAAGACACCTCCTCCAGGATGCACAGAGAATGTCCAGGGAGGGTGGCAGGATGTGATGGCCAGATCACCCACAGGTTCCATGTTGTTTTTCCAAACACTTGTCTTTGCATCATGTACATCTCTCCAGCAAAGCCAACACCTCATTTCTAGAATTAGGTGAGAGAAAATTATGCAGTGTTATTTATCTACTGCTGTGTAACAAAACAGTGCCAAAGTTAGCAGTTTAAAACAGCAAACCCGTATAATCTCAGGTCCTGAGGGCAGCTTAGCTGGATGGATCTGGCTCAGAGTCTCTGATGTGGTTGGAGGTAAGTCAACTAGGAGATGGATTGCTTCCAAACCCACTCAGGGGGTCATGGTGGGTCTCAGCTCCTCACAAGCTGGTTGGCTGGAGATATCGGGTCCTCACCATATGGGTCTCTCCAGAGGCTGCCTCAGTATCCCTGTAGTGAGTATTCCAAGAGAGAGAGCCCAAGATAGAAGCCACAGTCTTTTATAATCAAATCTCAGAAGGACATATTGTCCCTTTTGCTTCATTCTGTTGATTGCACAGACCAGCTCTAGTGTGGAAGGGCCTCTATAAGATATGACTATCAAGAGTTAGGAGCCATTGGGGACCATCCTAGAGACTGGTTTGCATCAACAGGAAGTCTTTCACAATTTCAATATCGGTTCTCCTCAACACACACACACACACACACACACACACACCTACCACGGAAACTTATTTCCTCAGTTAAAAAAAATTTTTTTAATGCTTATTTACTTTTGAGAGACAGAGCACAAGTGGGGGAGGGGCAGAGAGAGAGGGAGACACAGAATCTGAAGCAGACCAGGCTCTGAGCCATCAGCACAGAGCCTGACGCAGGACTTGAACTCAGGCACTGCAAGATCATGTCCTGAGCCGAAGTCGCGTAACCGTCTGAGCCACCCAGGCACCTTTACTTCCTCAGTTTTTAAAAGGGCCACCATATTCACTTATGGTGGCAGGTTGTTTTTCACTTCAAACTTCAAACGCATGTCCTATAAATGTTATTTATTCAACGGTAACCCAAACACAGTGTTTCAGGCACAAAATAGAAAAGCGGTTAACAACCAAGAGGAGGACACCATATCGATGGGCCTGTGTTTCCTGCCACATGCTTCCATGTGAAACGGCACCGGGTCCAATCACATCGCGCTCTCTCCCTGTGCTGGAGCCCACTGTCGGGGTGGGGAGGACACTCGCTCTGGGCTCTGGTAAAGGGACACGTGAGAGAGAAGACAGGGGTAGCTGCACTGTTTGCCACAGGGAAGCCGGGAAGCTGCACACAGTAGGAATACTTGAGGAGTTCCTTTGAGTGTCTTTCCACACAACACTCCAAGTCTGAGATTTTTCTCAAAACGCCTCTTCATTTCAGAGCGAGTTGGAGACCAGATGATGTTTCCTGTGGTTTAAGGTCATAGCGCATTGGATCTCCCGTTTCCTTCTTTCTCTTTCTTCCCCCTCAACTGTCTCGCATAAAACCACACTCTCAATGATGTATCACAGGAAATAGTTTAATCCAACACACTGGTTTCACATCACACCTAACATTTTGAACCTGTTTTCTTTACAACTCTACTTTCTACCACTTCTTCTCCCTACCTGTCTTGCCCTTGTTTGGTTAAAGATTCTGTAAGTAAATTTTTGTTTCGAGCTGGTGGGGGAAGCGTAAGAGTGGATCCATCACCTCAAGCCAACTTTTAATTGTCAACAAGGGAAAGTCCACAAAGTCTATCTAGATTTTCTCTCTTGGTTCATATTTTTCTTGATACCCCCCCTTCTCTCAGATTAATAAAAATCATAGAGACCAAAGTAGAGTGGTGGTTTCCAGAGGCTGAGGGGAGACAGAAATGGCGGGGGGCAGGGGGGAATCAGTGTTTAATGCGTATGGAATTTCAGTTTGGGAAGACGAAAAAGTTCTGGAGACGGATGGCATTAATGGTCGCCCAACAATGTGAATGAACTTAATGCCGCTGTCCATTTAAAAATGGTTTAAATGATAAATTTTTGTATTGCATATATTTGACCCCAGTAAAAAGAGAACCAAAAAAAAAAAAAAAATCAGGAGATGCAATTTAGTTTCAATGCAAAAGGAGGTATTCACAGCTTAACTGTGAGATTTGAAGTTCCTGGTAACTGTTCAAGTTTTACCATTAACCTGGTAGATAGTAATTATCTTTATACTCTTCTCATATCTCCATTAAACAATTAAACAGGAATGGAAATAATTTAAATGTCACGTGTTTTGTTATAGGCCATATATAAACTTCCCAGCATGCTTCTCCTGGTGTCCAGAAATTGGCCCTCAGTTTTGGACACAGGAGGAAGGCATGGCTCTCATCCATCATACGTCAGTGCTTTGGAACTCTCACTGTGATACAGATTAGCTGGAGAGCTTGGAGGACTTAGAAATGCCTGAGTCCCCATCCCTAGGGAATCTTATTTAATTGATCTGGGAGAGACCCCAGGCGTCAGAGTTTTTAAAAGCTCTGTGAGTGATTCTAACATGCAGTCAGAGTTAAGAAGCACTGTTTAGAGTGGACATATACTCTCTATTGGTATTGGATATTGGGAATATTGGAAATCTATTGGATAACTCCGTTGGTTATCTTTTCTTCTGGATCTTCAGAAAAGAGTAAGTTCTGTCTTTCTCATCAGGTAAAACAAATGACCATTTCAAATTTTTATACGGAAGACATCGTAACTTGGACAGGTTCGGTCCTAGACATGAAACATACACGTGCACGATTTGCCCATGTTGGGATCTCAGCGGGATGCCTGGAGGAAACAGGAAAATGCCAAGAGGGAGCAGAGCCGGGGGCTGAGGAAGTTCCAGCTCCTATATGAGTCCCCCAGGGCCAGCACATCACAGCAATGGAAGAGAAAGCTTGTTGCCCTCCCCAGGGACTCAGTCACAACAGGATTCCCATGCAAAGAGAATTTCCCAAGCCCAGAGGGAGAAAAGAATCCTGTTCTGGGTAATCCTGTTTGTGCCTATTTGATCTCATCAGTGGTATATCGTACCATATTTTATATATCGCTACGAAAGAAAAAATTATGGTCCCTATTCAAATATAATGCAATATTTCCAAATTATGGATTTATTGAAGACTGATTGAAAGAGTTTTTCTAAATTTATTTAGATAGAGATGATTATCTTATATCACTCTCATGCTTACGTAAGAAGGAGAACAGAAACAATTAGCTGGCTCCTTAAACCTTCTTCACAACCAGTCTGTGCTCATCTGAATAATTTTGTCACCTCAAAGCTGTCAGTGCCCACGCTTTCTCCCCCCACAGAATTGTCCTTCGGGCCATCAAGAGGAGAGCATTGGTGACACAGTACTCCGTAGGGCTCCATGGGGATAGTCATCAGGACTATCCTTCAAGGACTTTCCTCATGTCCCCTGAGGGGTGTGAGTGGAAGGCTTTCAGAGTCCAGCCAGGACTCTTGTGTTCTTTCCTCAAATGGTCCTCGTGATCCAGCAGCACCATCAGGAATCCCCATCGAGTTTCCAGGAAGAACAATGCGTGTGTGTGCCAATCTCCTGGCCTGCAGTGATTATGAGCTGTCACCAGCTGAAACACGCACCGTCTTCAGAGATACTAAAATACGAAAGGAACTGTGTATTTCAAATCGACAAAATATGGCATTAATGTCCACCACTAACCGAATGTCCATTGTGGGTCAGACATGACCTTAAAATGGTAGAGGTAATAGAATTCACTCTCCATAACAATCTCAGAGGGGAGCATTAAACATTTTATAAGAGGGGAAACTGCCGCTCAGGGATGCTAAAAAACACATCCAAACCACACTGCTAAAAAGAGGCATGATCAGAATTCCGTGGAGCCAAGGTTCCTAATGCCTGTTGTCAACGGACAGGGGTATGGAAAAGAGAACTCAGCCTTCAGGAACAGGACGCTGCAAGGCACCAGGGTGGCACCTGGTTGGGTGGTGCACAAGACAGGACTCTACCCCTGCAGGACACCAGAGAGCCAAGTACGGCAGGTGCAGGAGACAGATTGCGGTCCAGGCTCATGGCATCCAACCCCAGGCTCACTTCCCTGATGCATCGAGTCCTGGCCAGGAGCGGTCAGGCCTGGGCCTGGCTGACGGGGCCTTATAGGAGTTCAAGGCCAGCTCAAAAGGGCAGGGAAGAGGGGCTGGTGGTGGAGACATCTACTTACTTTCTTGGTTTCTTATGTGGCATGGGATGGTGGGACCATCTCCGCTGAACGTGGTTGAAAATTGCTTTGAAGGAGCAAAACAACTTTCAGGCTTGCCCTTCGTTCCTATTGTCCCTTGCCAGAGAGAAATGTCACCAGGGTGACAAGACAGACTGTGCTGAGTGTGAGGAGGTGTCTGGTTTTTATTCAGTAGTTTAAGGAAACTGAACAATCCATATGACAAACAGTTATTAATACTGTCACAGTTTTTCCTTCAAGTTTATTTATTTATTTTGAGAGCGAGAGAGAAGAGAGAACAAGTGGGGGGAGGGGTAGAGAGAGAGAGAGGAGAGAGGAGGGTGGGAGAGAGGGAGAGAGGGAGAGAGACAGAGAGAGAAAGAACAAGTAGGGGAGGTGTGGAAAGAGAGAGAACAAGTGGGGGAGGGGCAGAGAGAGAGAAGAGTGGGGGGAGAGAGGGAGAGAGGGAGAGAGAGAGAGAACGAGTGGGGGAAGGGCAGAGAGACAGAAAGAGAGACTCCTAAGCAGGCTCCGAGCTGCCAGTGAAGAGCCTGACAAGGGGCTCGAACTCATGACTGTGAGATCATGATCTGAGCTGAGATCAAGAGTCTGACGCTTAACGGACTGAGCCATCCAGGCACCCCAACACCATCACATTTTAAGTGCATAGCGTCACAGAGAGCAAGAAAGACCGTCATCTGCACTTGGAAACTGCTGAAGGAGTCCTGATTTGTTCGGAATGTTAGACAAAAAGATCTGCCTTCACTCTACTTTTGGTTCTTAAAGTTCCTGGAGAAGGAGCAAACTTGTAGGTTAAAGCTAAGAAAGGAGCTTAAGACAGTTGAGTCTCCGTGCATGAGGCTCTTCCCTTGTGTTCCTACTCATGGGAGACTGGGTATAGTCTGGTTAAGAGAAGCAGCAAAACAAAGACTCATTTAAAGTCTATTAGTAATTATAATATGTGATATTTACAAGCACTTACTGTGTGCCACCCACTATTCTAAGCACTTGACATCTGTTAGCTCCCAAAAGCTCTGGGAGGTAGGTGTTAAGATGGCTCCCATTTGACAGATTTGAAAACTGAGGCTCTGAAAGATTGAATAGCTTGCCCACAGTCCTATGGCTAGGAATGATGAGAGGCAGAACCAGGGTCTGAACTCCGGAATCTACATTCTTAATAATATAACCTCTAAATTCAAATGTTGTGCATTGCAAATATTTGCTTTATGGCTTCTCTCCTGACAGTGCATATGGCATTGTCAGCTATTTGTAACATCAATTTTATTTTATGTTTGATGAGGTTTTACAAATAATTCATCGTGGCTTTAAAATTCACACTTCCCTAACAACTAATGACGTTGAGCACATTTTCATGTGTTTATTGACCATTTATAGATCTTCTTTCATGACGTCTGTTCTAATTATTTGCCACCCTTTTAAAAATGGGCTTGTCTTTCTAGTTTCGAGTAGTAAGAAAAGTTGATACATGCTTTGTATATGTTCATACATTCAAGTTCTTTGTCAGGTATGTGTACTGTGAATATATATTTTTTCACCTTATGGCTTGCCTTTTAGTTTTCTTTCAGAAATCAGAGGTTTTAAATTTTGATAAAGTTCACTTTATCGTATTTCTCCATTTATAAATATGTTCCCTTCCCTAGTCTGAAGTTGTAAAACTATTTCCTTATGTTTCCTTCCAGAAATTTCCTAGCTTTCGGTTTTGCATTTGGATCTATGATCCATTTTGAGTTAATTTTTGTATCTGATGGAAGGCAGAGTTGAGGTTCATTATTTTGCACATGGATGTCCAGTGGTTCTATTGCCATTTGTTAAAAGCACAGGATATCATGTCACAACACTGTATTGCTTAGGCACCTTGGTGTGGGCCTATCTTTGGACTCTTTTCTCTGTCCTACTGATCTGTTTGTCTTTAGGCCAACACTAGGCTGTCTGGATTACTACAGTGTTATCATAAATCATATTGTTTTATTACTTACAAGTTGTCTAGCTCCTTCTTTTCCTCATGATGCAGTGACACATGATTCATTCCAGGTCACACATCTAGGAAATGGTGGTCGGAAACCATTTCCTGGGTTACGACTCCAAGTCTAGGGCTCTTGCCCCCAACAGAACTGTGTCTTAGAGCCAGAAGGGAATTGTATAGTGAAACCACAGGGTTAGAGTAAATTTCTGCAGCTGAAAGCCTGAAGTTCTGTTTAACAGTAGCAAATATCTTCAGTCAACACCATAGTGGAAATTGTGCACTAATTTCAGTTCAATGATACAGATAGTATGGAATGCAGTACACTGGCCGACAGAAAACTCTCCAGAAGCCGAGGTACTTCCCCTAGATTTCAGCACTAACAACAGAACCCAGAACAAAAAAGATAAGACAGGGACACTTTTCGGGCACATGGTTTTCCGTGTATCTATATGTTTCATGTCTATCTGCCACTCTCTTTCCTTAGTCCAACTTTGAAAAGCCCAGACCAGTGTGGAATTCACTGTCAATGGTCTTTATTGTAACTAAAGCTCCGAGAATTCTTATGTGTTCCTGGGTGAGGGAGACAATTGGGCCAGCAACCATTGCAAACCAGTGTCCGTGGATGCATCCTTAGCTTTGGGAAGAAAGTCATTGCATTCTTTGCCATTGGCCTAAACATGACTTTTGCCTAACTGGTTTGAAAAGTTGATACTGCTTAATACATAACCACAGGAATTGAGGAAGAATCCATTTTTTTTTTTCCTCTTTTTCAATTTAATCTTGAAAAGAAATGACTAACACAAAACATTATGGTACAAGAATGGAGTTAGGATTGATCCCAATTTATGAAAAAATTACTTTATATCATTGTTTATTGTTATTTTTTTACGTAATTAAAACAAACAAGAAAACTGCTTACAAGTGAATAATTACATGTATAAGCATATAAGTAGGGAAGCATCTCATCAGTGCAGGTAGCCAACTGCAAAATTAACTCAATGATTCTATTTAGTTCTGGTTTCAAGTAACTAAGTCTTTGAAAACACCATGGAAGGAAAATACATAGGAATCAACTCCGTGATTTTTTTACAAGAATTTTGTATTTTCACTATTTATGGTTCACAATGCTGCTTAAAATCAAGAGTAAACTGTATAATGAATTTTGAAGATTAAAGAACGATTCCAAATGGTTCAATTCATGAAAGGTTGTTTGAGAAAATAAAAACAAAGATGAAATTACTAAATTAAGAAAGCAATTTCACATACCAAGTCCAATTCATAGGGCTTATTTTTTTGTTTTTTATTTTTTATTTAAATCCAAGTTAGTTAACGTATACTGTAATGTTTCAGTAGTAGAATTTAGTGATTCATCACTTACATGTAGCACCCAGTGCTCATCCCAACAAGTGCTCTCCTTAATTCCCATCGCCAATTTAGCTCATTCTCCCACCCCAAACCCCTCCAGTAATCCTCAGTTTGTTCTTCGTGTTTAAAAGTCTTTTATGGTTTGCGTCCCTCTCTGTTTTTATCTTATTTTTACTTCCCTTCCTTTATGTTCATCTGTTTTGTTTCTTAAATTCCATATATGAGTGAAATCATATATTTGTCTTTCTCTCATTGACTTATTCCGCTTAGCATAATATATTTTAGTTCCATCCATGTTGTTGCAAATGGCAAGATTTCATTCTTTTTGATGGCCCAGTAATACTGCATTGTATATATATATACACCACGTCTTCTTTATTCATTCCTCAGTTGATGCACATTGGGCTCTTTCCATAGTTTGGCTATTGTTGATAACACTGCTATAAACATTGGGGTGCATGTGCTCCTTCAAATCAACATTTTTATATCCTTTGGATAAATATCTGGTAATTCAACTGCAGGGTCATAGGGTAGCTTTATTTTTCAGTTTTTGAGGAACTTCCATACTGTTTTCCAGAGTGGCTGCACCAGTTTGCATTTCCACCAACAGGGCAAAAGTGTTCCCCTTTCTCTGCATCCTTGCCAACATCTGTTGTTTCCTGAGTTGTTCATTTTAACCATTCTGACAGGTGTGAGATGGTATCTCATTGTGGTTTTGACTTGCATTTCCTGATGATGAGTGTTGAACATCTTTTCATGTGTCTATTAGCCATCTGGATATCTTCTTTGGAAAAGTGTCTGTTCATGTCTTCTGCCCATTTCTTCACTGGATTATTTGTTTCTTGGGTGTTGATTTTTTAAAAACATTTATTTATTTTTTGAGAGACAGAGAAAGACAGAGAGTGAGTTGGGGAGGGGCAGAGAGAGAGGGAGACACCGAATCCAAAGCGGGCTCCAGGCTCTGAGCTGTCAGCACAGAGCCCAACTTGGGGCTCAAACTCACAGACGGCAAGATCATGACCTGAGTCAAAGTCAGATGCTTAACTGACTGAGCCACCCAGGCACACCTCTTGGGCATTGACATTGATAAGTTCTTTATAGATTTTGGATACCAACCCTTTATGTGATATGTCATTTGCAAATATCTTCTCCCAGTCAGTTGCCTTTTAGTTTTGTTGTTTCCTTCCCTGTGCAGAAGCTTTTTATCTTGGTGAGGTTCCAGCAGTTCATTTTTGTTTTTGTTTCTCTTGTCTCTGGAGACATATCTAGTTAGAAGTTGCTGCGGCCAAGGTCAAAGAGGTTGTTGCCTGCTTTCTCCCGTAGGATTTGGACAGTTTACTGTCTCCCATTAGGTCTTTGATCCCTTTTGAGTTTATTTTTATGTATGGTGTAAGAAAGTGGCCCAGTTTCATTCTTCTGCATGTTGCTGTCTAGTTTTTACAACACCACTTGCTGAAGAGACTGTCCTTTCTCCATTGGATATTCTTAAATTTTTTTTTTTATATTTATTTATTTTTTGAGAGAGACGGAGACACAGAGCGGGAACAGGGGATGGACAGAGAGAGAGGGAGACACAGAATCCCAAGCAGGCTCCAGGCTCTGAGCCGTCAGCACAGAGCCCGACGCGGGGCTTGAACTCCCGAACCGCGAGATCATGACCCGAGCCGAAGTTGGACGCTCAGCCGACTGAGCCACCCAGGTGCCCCACTCCATTGGATATTCTTTCCATTTTTTTCTGTTTTAAAACATGTCCAGTTTTAATTGCCTCATTAGCATATCCCATGATTTGAAAGGTGAGATCTTGAAGAACAGGATACCAAAAGAGACATCAACAGAGAAAGTACTGCACACAACCCGAAACCATCAGGATTGGAAAGACACAACTCGTTCTAACCTTGCCTTTTACAGATGAAGACTGAGGTCCAGACTGGTGAAGTGATGGCAACCTAGGTGATTTGGGGTTGGGTTAGCAGAGAGGAATTTCAGGAAGCGGTGAGGAGGGTAGAGGAAAAAAACCAATAAATTTGGTAAATAGAAGTAAAAGGAGTAAAGTTTGCAAATTTAGGGGAAAGGCTACCTCAATATGCCCTTGTGAAAGGACAAACAAAACAAGAAACAAAAATACTGTGGAATGTTTTGTATTTTTTGCAACTAAAAAGTGAAGTAAGTCAAGAAGTAAGCCAGTGGGCACTTAATCGAGTAGGGTTAGGCTTGTGGCACTTCTGCTTATTATAACAATGGATTACATTATCACAAGAGACAAAAAAGCCATGTAACGTGAAATTCAAGGTCACTTAGATGTAGCAACATTTAGCTAACTTTGGGGGAAAATCTGGGAAGGAGCCTCGGAGGTCTTTGTGTCAGGCACAGATTGGAATCAAAAGGAAGAATTTGATTTATGTATAAAAGAGTGGACTCTGGCCTATGAGAAAAGATTTCTCAGGACCCTGCCCACTCACAGATAGGTGAGGCCATGTGGCATGTTGTAGCTAATGGATTTTGAGTACAAGTGCCGAGGAGAGGTGATGAAGATCCCGTGTGACTTCCCAACTGTCTTTCCCTTTTCTGAAGGGTTCACAGAACCAGGAAATGATGAGTCAGGAAACATGGAATTAAAGAGGCCTGGGTCACTGTGTCTCCAATCAAGGCGAGTTATCCTCATGAGTCACCCACCTACAGTGGACTTTACGTAAGTGAGAAATAAACACTAGATATTAAGACACTGCCATTTGGGGATTGTTTCTTACAGCAACATAGGCCTCCCTATCTTGACTAATACAATCATCTCTTATAGTTGCATATCTACACAGTCTTACCCATGCTACTTAGTGGCATCACTACCCAAAAGGAACATTGGTCTGGGAATTTCCAGTCGATTTTTCTGCTGATCCATGTAAGATTTGGGATTCAGCAGTTGTAGTGGCTGGAGGGTTGGTCCCACCAAGAGTGTGGTGGTGGGTATATAATAATCACACATTTCACTTTGTTGGGTCAGAAATAAAGGTCATGGTATGCTGAAAGCATAAAAGCTTGTGATAACTCGGGTGAAAGAAAAGATATTTTGAGAATATTTAGAAATCTTTGAAATTTGCTTGAATTGCAAAGGAAATAGCAGAAGTCCAACGTTTATGTAGTTCATGCACTGAAGGGAAGCCGGATGCCCAGGCTGGGGAGAAAAAAAACCAGGGAAACCTATGTGGAACCACATTTGGTGGGTCCTTCAGACTTCTTTCCAAAGTGTGCAGTACAGAAGGCAGAGGGAGGAGCCTTACAGAGGAGAAACCTGACAAACATTCTTTCGGCCAGGTGATCAAGGTCAACATTAACAGTGATAGGTCATGTTCATGGTATGCCCTTGGTATGACGTGACAAGAATGTGCACTCCAACTTTGTGATCTTCCTCCCAATATCCCATAATCCCAGATTTACTAGGAGAAAATCCCCGGATAAATTCCTTTAATGAGGAATGTTGCAAACTACTTGACCAGTACTCCTCAATACTGTCAAGGTCATCAAAACCAAGGAGAATCTGAGAAACTGTGTTTGCCAAGAACCTAAGTAGACCTGAGAACCAAACATAATGTGATGTCCTGGAGTTCTGGAACAGAAAATGAACATTAGGGAATAACTAGGGAAATGAGAATAAAGTCTGGCCTTTAGCTGATAATAATGGTCTGAGGGGCACCTGGGTGGCTCAGCCAGTTAAGTGTCAGATTCTTGATTTCGGCTCAGGTTGTGATCTTACAGTTTGTGGGATTGAATTCCATATGCTGATAGTGCAGAGCCTGCTGGGGATTCTCTCTCTCCCTGTCACTGCCCCTCCCCCTGCTTGTGCTGTCTCTCTGTCTCTTTCAAAATAAACAAGCTTAAAAAAATAATAATGTTTTGATATTGATTCATTAATTGTAATAGTTGCATCGGTTACAAGATGTCAATAATAAGGTAAATTCCGTGTGAGGTATATGGGAACTCTCTTACACTGTTGTCTCAATTTTTCTCTAAATCTAAAACTGTTCTAAAAAAATAAAGTCTATTAAAAAGAAAAAAAAAATAAAGGTTACAAAGTGCAAAAGAAATTTTGCCTGAGATGATCTTTGATGAGGGTGCCCCAATAATGCCTGTCACCAAGTTTCTCTCTCCTGGATGCATTTTTCTGTTACAAAACCAATGCTGGCAATGGAGACTTGAAGTTCTGTGGTGTTCCTAGGTGCCCTGCATTTGTTTTTATTAGATTTATCTTCTCTGCAAAAGTTAAGCAAACTCATTTTATTTAATGGAAGACAAGTAGATGTAGTTAAATCGGGGAAGGGGAAGGAAAACAATTGCTGACTTCAAGAAAATCATTATATCCCCGCTTTTTCACAAAGGAAACTGAGGCTCTCCCAAATTAAATGAAAAATCTCTAAGTTGTAGGTGTCGTAAATGGCAAAGCCAGGGATCTTGTCCCAGGTGTGTTTCTTCAAAGTTCCTTCTCTTTCCACGTACTGTGCTGACCACAAAATGGACTCTCACAAACAGCACGTGGTTCTACGTTCTATTTCAGGCAATGCCAGCCAAGGAGGTGGCAAGCAACTCTGGGAGTGGCTCCTGTAAATGAGGAAATGGAATGGACAATAAATAAATAGGGGCGCTTGGGTGGCTCAGTCGGTTAAGCAGCCGGCTCTTGGTTTCAGATCAGGTCATGATCTCACTGTTCGTGAGATCGAGCCCTACGTTGGGCTCTGTGCTGACACCATGGAGCCTATCTCTCCTTCTGTCTCCACTCCTCCCCCACTCATGCTCTCTCTCTTTCTCAAAATAAATAAACTTAAAAAGAAGACAATAAAGAAGGAGAGTCATCTTCTCCCTTTTATAACACCCCCATCCCTTGGCTGCCAAGCGATCTGCAACTTGCTTCCACTCTTCTTGATGTTCTCTTCAGCCCTGTTCTTCTAAGGTCGTTTTCCAAGTTTTACTACTTAAAATGTATTTATATGCACTCATACATCCAACAAGCAAATTCAAGGGAGCCCTGGTTGAGACAAGGCTGGGTGTAGAACCCCAACTTTTGGCCCCTTTTCTAGTCCAAAGCCTACCACCCCTAGTTCTCTACTACAATATTTGTCAAGAACTTTGAGTTTATTACATTTATGAACATAGTGGGAAGTTTGGAGGGGGTAAAGGGAAGGGTGTGAAGGGTTCACACTGAGATCCTTCCAGGTCCCATGCAGGGCGGTAGGCCTCACAACAGCCACAGGTATGAAAATCCATGTGCGAAAGAGAAGCTATTTTAAACCCTTCAGGAAGGCAACATGTCATCAATTAACAGCCCAGGCTTTGTTCAGGATTAGAGCAGATGAGGCCTTTTATTGAGTACTTCCCAAAGGAAATGGTTCAAGGGACCCAAATAGAGGCTAAAGACTGTCTTCAGCTGATGCAAACCAGGGAGAATCTGTAGACCAGCACCATCTGAGTAGACCCAAGGTCTTCGGAGTTTTTACTGTCTTTGTGGTCCTTGCACTTTGTGGCTCAAGTGGCAGTTTTCATCTGTCACTAACCTTGGAGTTGGTGATTCGTTTGTTTCTGTTTTTGCGCCTCTTGCTTGGTGTCATTGGTGCAATTCCAGTAACCCGTGAGCACTGTCTGTGTAAACCTTGAGATGTATCAGGGAGCCAAGCTCCATGGAAAGGGGATGTCGAAGAAAAAGAAGAAAAGGAAAGAAATAGGACGAGTACAGAGGGCAAGTGGGAAAGGGGGATCCTCTGTCTCATCCATGTTAGTCCTTCCACATGGAGCTAAATTAAGTAGTTGACTAACATCTGTGAAATGGAAAATGGGCATCTGTAAACTCTAGACGGAGATGCCCATGCATAGGGAAGGAGCAGGTCTCTTGGAGGGTGCAGAAGACATTTCTTTCACCCAGATCCCACGCCAGGGCTGTCTCAACGGGGGAAATGGTGGGTGGAATGAAGGTCTCTTTGCTTCAATTATTTTCTGTCTTTCTCTCCCTCTTTTTCTCCATTTCTTCTCCTTGCCTTCTTTCTTCTCTTTTCCTCCTTCCCCCACCCCTCCACCCTTTGTGTTGTGCCTATGATTGATTCTGAGTTTTAACTGAATGATGCAACCTTGAGTAATTCCTCTAGATTAGATCTTCTCCCCTGTCATCCATGATGTCGATTTCTACGAGTTTCATCTTTAAGAAAATAAAATAAATAAAATCACAGATAAGAAAATTAAAATAAAAAGTGAACTATAAAAAGGATTAAACACTAAAATTAAATGAAAAAGGAAAAATTTACAAATTAAAAAGGAAACCTGAACTAAAACGAAGCACACCCACATTTCATTAGCTTTCTCTTCTCTCCTCCCTGGCTTCCTCATTTCTCAGTGCCTGGCAACAGCTGTCAACCTTTTTTGCTTCCATTTTGTCCATGTTGTTCATGTCTCCGCGAAGGCATGGCTCCGGAGCGCTCCGCGGGAAACTGCCCTGGGAAAGGAGAGTCCTACATCTGGGCCAGAGGCCTGTCCTCAGTTGACGCTGGTGAAGTCCTGTTCTTTGGGCCACTCCCCAGGCTTTCCCCCACTGCATCCAGTGTACGTGTGACTCTCCCCAGTCTCTGGCAGGGACACCTAGAAGATTCCAGCTTGAGACACCCTTTCCTATTACTCTCTTCTCCCCGGAAGAGCCCAGGATATCTTCAGTCTGAAGCTGGGAGATAATTCCTGGCCTGACAGCATTGCGTTTACCTCTGTTTTCATTAACGTCGGGGCTATTGCCCTGTGTCAAGTGTTGTTAGAGGAAGGGAAAAGCCACGGCAAAAGGGGAAACAGTGGAAGAATAGCTTCCACCAACAGTGTAATTAATTAAATGGCAATAAATAATAATTTGAGAAATGAGATACTTTGTGGTTGATTTTTATGACTTTTAAAACAATATAAGTGGTGGCAAAAACCGCCAACATCCACAACCACGAGTCACATTTTGGTTGTGGTTTCTCATTCTCTACAAAATACAAAATACTGCAAAAGATCATTTCGACTGTATTTTCCCCACAGAGGTTGAAACAGTCCTCCTTTAAATGATCCCTCGGCAATTTACACGTCTTTCTACGTTGGAATCGACAGTTCTGCTTGAAGACTTCCTTTGGTGATATTAATGTTAATTTGTAAAGAAACACCTTATAGTTATCAGAACAATTTCATGGGCCTTACCTCATTTTATCCCTCTGGTGGTTGGTATGCTCTTTGACTTATGTTTTCAGAAGGTAAAAGGCTTGTCCAAAATCTCTCATCCAGAACGTTCCAGGATCATCTAGATCAGGGCTCAGCAAATGGCAGTCATGGACCAAATTCTACCCACTGTGTATTTTTGTATGGCACATGAGCTAAACATGAGTTTTATAGTTTTAAATAATTGGAGGGAAAAGAAGATTAAGTAATACAGGAAAATTATATAAATTCAAATTTCAGCATCCAACAATGAAGTTTTCTTGGAACTCAACCACGTTTACATATTATCTATGGCTGCTGTTTTGCTACAAGGCAGAGCTGAGTAGCTGTGACAAAAACCATATGGCCCACAAAGCCTCAACTATTTACTCCCTGGCCCTTTGCAGAAAAAGTTTGCCAACCCCTGTCCCAGATCAAGGGCTTATTCCATCACACAAGAGCTATGTCTCCAGAGTCCTCGCAGACCTGTGGACAAAGGCAAAAACCCGCAGCGATCTAGTTTGTAAGCCCAGTAGAAGAGACTTAAACATTGGCCTGTGACAAAAGACTAGCCCTTTAAATCTGGAGTGTTTCAGTCCTTCTGATTGGTGAATTGGAGACTGGGGTTCTAGCCTCCAGCCTGGCAGGCAGCTTCCTCCTCCAGGGGGTCAATGCAAGTGTGTCTTCCCAAGACCTTTGCCACAATGAAAGGGTGCCATTTTCCCCTAGCCCTCCTCCACCTCTTCCACCCCAGGAAAGAATAGTTGAACAGTTGGGTTGTCCTGACAGTTAGGAATGGTGAACTGTCCCAGCTTAGAGGCTGAGGAGGCAAGGAGAAATAAGTTTATGTATTGAGAGAGAGACAGACAGACAGAGACAGAGACAGAGAGAGGATCCCAAGCAGGCTCTGAAATGTCGGCACAGAGCCTGATATGGGGCTCAAAACCCACAATGCTTGAGATCAGTGATGGAACCAAAGTGACTTAACTGACTGAGCCACCCAGGGGCCCCACATTTGTTTCATTTTTAATGCAGAGTTATTTGACATAGTGTCCTGCTATTCCTGTACCCCGTTTCCACCTCTGGCATCCTGTCAGCTCCAGGTGGAGCGAGGGCTTTAGGCCAAGTGGGGAAGGGCAGGTGGGATGGAGAAACCAAACCCAGAAGTCTTGCTCTTCTTTCAACAGGACTTCTGATTCATTTTTCTCCCTACTTTTTCTGCCTGCGTGAGAAAATATGATTTTCGCTCCCCTTTTCCGAGCGTCTATTATATGTCATTTAATTTAGGTCCAAATAGATG
This sequence comes from Panthera leo, assembly GCF_018350215.1. Lineage (NCBI taxonomy): Eukaryota > Metazoa > Chordata > Mammalia > Carnivora > Felidae > Panthera > Panthera leo. The sequence continues at coordinate 27,362,354 of NC_056691.1, forward strand.
ATCTCGTGTAACTGTCCCCATAACCCCGTAGGGTTTACAGAGGAGGGAACTGAAAACGGGGTTATTTAAAATCTTTTCCTGGTGGAGGCCTGGTGCCTGATCTCTGTAATGCCAACGTCCAGGTTTTTCCCACCAAACTTCAGGAACTCCATAAAGTGTCACTCTCTGACCCATGACACTCATGACATCCCCACCATAGAGAAGCATCGTCCCAAAGGCATTTCCTTAGAACACCAATTCCTGTGACCTTACAAGGAATCTGGAAAAAAAAAAAATCTGTTTGGGGAGCAATGGGTTAAAAAAAAAAAACTTACTCAGATTTCTTCAGGACTTCTCACAGAGTTTGAAAAGCTCAGGCACTTGCCGCCTTTCTCACCTCTATGGTTTCAAGGCGTTATATTTAACTTCTCAGAACTTCAGTTTTCTCCTCTGAAAAGCAGGAAGAATAATATCTGCCTCTTGAAATATTATAAATATTACAGCTTTTCCTTTCTCTTCCTGTTTTCGGCCAGGTTCTCTTAATTTCTACTGAATGAAATTAATTCCAGCAGCCAGAGGGAATTTGGATGACTGGAAGAAAAAAAAATATCATTCCGATAATAAAATAAGTTCACACATGTCTGCTAAAAGCAGAGCACAGCACATGTTTTTGGTTTATTGCATTGGTTTTCATAAAGGAAACAATGCATCTAGGGTAGGGTACGTCCATGAAAAACCATGCTGGGAGCAAAACTGCATATTCGCACGCTGTCGTTAGGAGAGAAAACCATATGTGTTAGTACTGAATGGTGAAAACGCCCTCCTTGCCCCAGCAGCAGAGGGGAGATTTTGGAGCTGGTAAGCTCTGAAAGCCTTCTTTTTGAATCACACCACGAGGATGACTGGTTTTGCACGCATCTAGGTCAGGAGTCAGCAAACGTTTTCTTTAAAGAAACAGAGAGTAAGGATTTTAGACTCTACAGGTCATACAGGCTCTGTTCCAAAGACACAACCCTGCTGTGATAGCACAAAATGGCCACACGTAAACAAGTGGGCATGGCTGTGTGCCAATAAAAATTTATTTACAACGACAGGTGGCAGGCTGTATTTGGGCCTAGAGCTATAGTTTGCCAAGCCCTGGTCTAGATCTTGGACGTAGGTAGAAAAGGCTCTCAGCGTGACATCCTGTTCAGTTTTTAAAAAGCATCTTTGGGGGGCGTCTGGGTGGCTCAGTAGGTTAAGAGCCCGACTTCAGCTCAGGTCACCATCTCGTGGTTCGTGAGTTCGAGCCCCGCATCGGCCTCTCTGCTGTCAGCACAGAGCCTGCTTTGGATCCTCTGTCCTGCTCTCTGTCGCCACTCCCCCGCCGTGCTCGCTCTTTCTCTCAAAATTAAAATAAACATTAAAAAAAAAAAAAAACGCGTTTCGTTTGTTCATGGGCTTGTGCTGCAGAACACTTACCATCTTTCAGAACTAGTATTCTAAAGAACCTGACTCTGGGAAAACTTCAGAGCTTTGAGTTTTGGAGTCATCTCCTCAGAGAAGTGAACACTGAAGTAATAAAGATGAAGGAGAACTGGGACTAGGCAAAGGAGTCCAGTCTCTGGGGCCTGGGCTATTTACTGGTCATGTAAGTTCAAGCTCTCAGACCGATGAAACTGGTCCCAGACCCGGGTCCCAGGCAGATCGCAGCCTGTCCAGCTGCTGACGATAGATGGAGCCTACAGAGCGAGGCAACCGTATGGCTTTCTCAGAAAGATTTGTTTTTTGTGTTACTCAGTTAGTCAGGGAATGTCTGCAAGTAACCAAACACGCCTGAAGACCCTTTGAGAGACGAAGGACTATCAACACCAAGAGCATGGCTTCGGGAGCCATTCTGCCTGGATTCAGGGCGTCATTACACGCCTGGCCTGAGAAAAGTTGCCAAGAATCTCTATGCCTCAGTCTTCTCGGTCGTAAAACGGGAAAATCTAACTCACAGGCAAGAATTCAGTGAATTTTGCTTAAAGGGCTGGCATAGGGTAAACGCCGTGTAAGTATTGCTACCAGCATTAATTTTTTTTTTTTTTATCATTACGGTTTGCTTATGTTACTCTCCTGTTACTATTATTTCAGGGCTATTGAGTCACCCGGCTTTACAAGAGCCAAGAGGTCATTACAAAACTTTGCTCTCCGTATTTTGTCAGCTGTCTTTCTGTTCGCTCTTGTTTCTGTGGAGACCTGTTTCATCTCATGACACACGTGGAGCCTCATGGCTGCCTTCAAATGGAAGCTCAACCCCCAGCCTACAGCCTCTGCTAGGCCGGCACACCACAGACAGCAGACCCAGTCTCCGTGCCCAGTTGTATCAGGGGCCCCCACCCCAACCTCAGGATCTCTGTAAGAAATGGCACCTTCTGGTCCATAGGGCTACCCCTTCTGTGTCTCTGGGTAGTCTTGGGTCTCTACAAAGAGAATGTGCTCAGCAGGTAGAAATAACGGACATGTCTGGTGCTGTGTCCTGAGGATAAGGTCATCCCAGGCACACTGGACACCCAGGTCAAGACAGCAGACAGTGGCTAGACTCTGAGTCATCAGTGGAGAGGGAATTTTCCATTTTACCCAACTGTCTAGGCTTCCATGGACTCAGGACCAGGGCAAGACTCAGCACACGGGTAGTAGGATTTTACAGCAGACCTATGGGTGGGCCACGGTGGGTGGTAACTGACATCATGTACAGAAATAACTATAATATAAACATGGAAGGATTCACTTATTTCGACCCATTTGCTCACTTGTTCAACAAATATTTATTGAGTGACTTCTAAGTGCCATGCTAAGGAATATGCAATTTTTTATTAATAGTAGAAACACACATTTTCTTAAAAGAGATGAGGAATATTTTTGTAATCTCAGAAGTAATGCTCTTAACCCAGTTCTCTATGTAAATAATCCATTTATTATGGTGCTCCTCTGATGGTAGCGACAAATCTTATTGGATGTCTTAATCATATGCTTTAAAAGTTACTATTATTCAACTGATTCACTATGATCCTTATACGAAACAATCCCTGGAAATTGGCAGTGATTCTACAAAATATTTCATACATACATTTATCTGTATCTATCTACATATATATATATATATATATATACACACATAAAATATATAACATAATAAAATGAAAACCCATATATTCACCAATAGGCTTCAGAAATAGAATTATAGCAATTCCTCTGAAGCCTCCTGTGTGCCCCTCCCAGGTTGGGATCCCCATCCCTCCCTGAAAAGTAGACCGCTCTTCTGAATTTGGTGTGAATGAATCGTTCTCTTACCTTACTTCATAGGTTTTATTATATGTGACTCTATCCCTAAACAAAAAATCATCAGTTTGGTCTATTCTGGAATTTCAAATAAATGGGATCATATTGTCTCTGTTCTTAATCAATAAATAGATAGATATCCATTTATGTATTCATTCATTTGTTCTTTCATTCCCCCACAAGCACTTTTATAATTCTGTTATTAAAAAGAATAAATCTGTCAACTTCTTAGTCATGCTTCCTCGTGCAGGTGTGAGGCCCCTGAAAGAGGAAGTGCTGACTCATCAGGCAGGTGCATCGTGTGCGTCTTGATATTTATCAGGTAATGACACATTAGTTTTCATTGGGTATTTGCGTTATTTTTCCGTTAAAAATACTGAATTTACTTAGCTGTTCTTTGATACACCATTCAGCATAGTTTTGTAATTTTCCTTTGAAGTCTAGCACAACTTTGGTCAAATTCTCTCCTAGGTACCTGAAAATGTTTTGCTGATGTCATACGCGGTGGCATTTTAAAAAATCATGGAAATTATGCGGTGGCTTAATCAGTTAAGTGTCCAACTTTCGCTCAGGTCCTGATCTCACGGCTCTTGACTTTGAGCCCGCATCGGGCTCTGCACTGACAGATCATAGCTTGGAGCCTGGAGCCTGCTTTGGATTCTGTGTCTCTGTCTTTCTCTGCACCTCCCTTTCTTGCTCTCTTTCTCTTTCTCTCTCTCAAAAATAAATAACTATTTAAAAAATTATGGAACAAACCATTTGAGAGCTTCATTGTAAACTATATTCTTACTGTGTTGCATTGCTTTCCAAAGACATGGAAGTGGATGGGGTCACAATTCTAGATAGTTCTGCGTTTCAAATCTTTGGGTTCATGTCTTATGCTCTATTGTCTTCTCTATTGTTGTAATGTTGTGAGCCAGTGTAATATATGCTCGAATAACCGTACGATGTTTATTATGACTATAGGAAAAGTAACCATAAATCTATTCTGTGACATTTCTTTAAACTGTTCACGCTATTATTTAAAATTCTTCCAAGGTTCTCAAATGGTTGAGCTTGAAAGAAAATGATATCTAGATTAGTAAGCTCTTATTTTTCTAGTTAATAGTTATTTGTATCTGTTTTAAGTAATTATACTGTTGCTGAAAAACTAATTTAATTACCTGGAAAAAGCTATGTTCTTTGAAGTCATAGCTCAGAAAGCATTGTCCAGTAGTTGTAGCTTAATAAAATGGTAGGTAAAATTCTTAGGAGAAAAGGAATAACCTCAGAAGTATTACTCTTGTAAACCTAACTCAACAGAGCAATGGCCCCCCTCATGTACTGATGGCAGTGAGGCCGCATGTGTGGACATGACATCAGAATTCTGGGACCATTTGGCTAATTTCTAGGTTTACAAGATTTGAAGTTTCTAATAAGCTATGTCAAAAATTTAGCAGCAGTAGGTAAAATTTGAGTTTAATAGAGGTGTGTTATTTGACTGTCTATGGAAAAGCCGTCCATCGTCAAGATAATTAATGTATAATGTGTGAGAGAATAAGACAGGTAGTTACAGAAGCTAAGATGGACATCCGCAAAGAAAAGACAGTGATACTGTGATACTGTTTGCTTTTTCACTCTCAGAACGACCGAGTGACATTTCGGTAGGATGATTACTGTTCTTCTCTCCTGCAGATTTTAATTCCTCACTCCCTTGCAGTTCAGCATGGTCACATGACTTGCTTAAGCCAATGAAGTGTGAGAGGAAGTGGCAGGACCACTTCCGGGTGAAGCACTTCATTATGTCTGTCTTTCCCTGACTTGAGGGACACAAGGGAGCAACACCAAGCCTCACGTGGAAGACAGCTGCCAGGATGGTTCGTAACACCTGCAGTGGACCCGTGTGAGCAAGAAATACACTTTCGCTGGTTAAGATTGTAGGTTGTTTGAACTACAGCATAGCCTGGTGGCCTGGGCACTTCTGTGTGCCAACGGTATTGACCCTGACCTTCTGATGGGAGTCATGAATTTGAGAGCTAGCAGTCAGGACCTTGGATACCAGTTTCAGAGATCTTGAATTTCTCTCTTCTCACATGAATCCTGCCAAACTTGTGAGAGATGGGACTTGCTCTCTATTCAAGAATATCGCACGCTCGCACTTCTATGATAAGAATGAGGAGAGCGAAGTTATATAAACGAAAGGATTCCATTCTTTAAAACTGTAATTTGATGATCTTCCAAGGATTATAGACATGTGCACGTAGCACTTATGTAACATACCTTTATACATTTGCTCTGAGCGGATGTGCAAGCTTTGTGTCTGCTATCCTAACTTCTCTAAGATCTGATGGCCCTAGAAAATAGAGACTTCTTAAAACAGAGCTCTGTTCTTCTTAAGTGTATTTATTTATTTTTCAGAGAGAGAGAGAGAGAATCGGCGGGGGGGAGGTAGGGGGAAGAGAGAGAAGGAGAGAGAATCCCAGGCAGGCTTCACACTGTCAGCACAGAGCCCGATGTGGGGCTCAAACTCACAAACCATGAGATCATGACCTAGGCCAAAGTCGGACACTTAACCAACTGAGCCACCCAGGTACCCTCAGAGCTCTGTTCTTAGCCCATTTTTAGAATCTTATAGAATTTATCAATAAAAAAGCAAAATGTAGCATTGATTTGGTGGCTTCCCTTCGAAGCTAGTAAACCCCCTTCCTCCTCCGCATACTTCATGTTTCTTGCCTTGTGAGAGCTATTTCTTCACATGGGATCACTGAACACTGAAGGCACTTTTACTCTTGGCATTGCTCATCCTTTTCTGATGCTCCCACCTCCAAGAGCATCTGTCCTTGCCTTTCTAGAATCCAGAGTTGACATACTAATAGCTGCCTACTCCCAAATGTGACACAAGCGGTCTTGTCTGCACCTTGCCTCCACAATATTGACAAATAAAACCCTTCACAACTCATAGGATCACAAGCAAATCCCTTTCTGCTTCGACAAGGAGGGGAAATTCTACTTTCTTTCTCTATCCTTTCCTCCCTAATTTCTCTACCTCCACCAATTTCCCTCTCCTCCGCACCCGTTCCTTCACCCTTTATCCCTGCACAGCCTCTGTAGTACATTCCTGCTCTAGAGCCAGGTCACAGGCAGTCACAGAATCGCTGGCTATGACAAGCATAGAGGAGTGGACATCCAGGGAATCCCATTTACAGGATGACAGGAAAGCACAGGGATGGTACGTTAGGTCCCCACTGCCTCACATGCAGCGTCCAGGAGCCCTCTTGGTGGCCTGCACCAAGACCCTGGAGCCACGAGGGAGACCAGGCTAAAGGGGGCCAGAAGGACTAGGGACGCATTTTTCATGCAAAGAACTTTCATGAAGCAATAGCGAGAATAGACAAAGTCACTTGCAACAGTAAATATAGTTTTGACATTTCCTTTAGGTGAGGTGAGTCTCAAAAGAGAGGATCCCATGATGATGTAGAACTATTTCCTTTTAATTTCATGTTTTTAAGTACTGAACAGTTTTCTAGAAATTTAAATTTTGAGTCTAATATGCCCTGAAGGATTTCTCTGATATTACCACCACTAACGCTGACTGCAACGTAATAAAAGTGATGTTGTCTAAGATTTGTGACGGCTTATGCGTGCCAATAACTACATCAAGCATTTAAATTGTCATAAAATTTCAGGGCGCCTGGGTGGCTCAGTCGGTTGAGCAACCGACTTCGGCTCAGATCATGATCTCACGGTCCGTGAGTTCGAGTCCCGCCTCGGGCTCGGTGCTGACAGCTCAGAGCCTGGAGCCTGCTTCCGATTCTGTGTCTCCCTCTCTCTCTGCCCCTCCTCCACTCATGCTCTGTCTCTCCCTGTCTCAGAAATAAATACACATTAAAAAAAAATGTCATAGAATTTCAATGAATGAGGTGCTACAGTCCTCATTTTACCAATGAGGAAATAGCCCTTTAGAGGTAATATGGTGGTCCAAGGTCAACATTGGTGAATGGCAGAATGGAGACTCAGTCCTGGCATGTCCCATCTCAGGCCCCAGGGACTAAACCTTCCAGTATGTGTGTATCGTCTCTGACTCTTGAGACTTCACAGGCCACTTGGGAGAATGTCATATACTTGATCTGGGTCACCTTGAATTTTTTTCCTTAGCATCAAAACACAAAAGCAGAGCTCAGGACCTCTGGACTTCATTCTTGCACCTTCCGTTGGGCCCTCCAACTCCCCTGTGACAACAAAATGGTGGACATGATCCCCAGATGGTCAAGGGAAGAGCAGGCCCAGGCGAGGAGGTGCGTGGCCCTGCGTGTTTGCGAATCTGGTGTCCTCACCTGTGATTTGAAGAGTTTGTGGTCTTCGCGGGTTCCTTCCAGAGTCTCTTCCAGATGTGAGACTTGGCGGCTCTATACCCTCAGTGCCTGGCTTTTATGTGGCCTCACATCTGGATGCAGAGTGACTCTGCTTCCCCGAGGGCATTTTCCCTGGGTTCAAGGAACATCAACAACATTCATGGCATTTGGGGCAGTTCTGGCGAGAAGACTGGAGTCCACGACTTTCAGTGGCCAAAAAGTTTTTTTTTTTTTTTTTTTTTTAACCTACGTAGCTTTTGTGCCTATTGAAGTTAGTCCATCCCTGGACCTTCTTGTCCTGCTTTTTGCCTTTCCTTCAGGCCTCCTGGAGCTAGAAAATGAAGACCTCTGCCTTTGACATTTGGGCCGGGAAAAAGTGAACACTGATCTAATAATAATTAGTTACGGTTTAATATGAGAGATTGGAATGTACTCATTTTTCATCCAGGAGCCTAGTGAGAAAGAGCCAAGGGGAAGAGGAGACTGATGAGACAACATCAACCCCTGATACGTTCTCACGCCATGAGAAGCCAGTGATCCTCAGATGCCTTTTTATGTCTTATTAGGAGCCCTAGGTGACAGCTCTAAAAGAAATGGGGAAACCCAACAAAGGTGGGGAATAAAAGAGTTTTCTTTGATTGTCCTCTTAGGCCAGGCACCTTGGCACGTGAATCACCACCTGTTCACTTCATAAAGACTGCGGTCTCACACTGGCCTCTCTCTTCAGGCTCAAGAAAGAGGGTTTGGGTTCAGATAACTGGCTCTGGATAAACAGCAGCTTGTTTTTGTGACACTAGAGACGTATTTATTTTTCACTTAATAAAGGGGAGTGATGTCTGGAATAAGACATGACCGGACGCAAACTATACATATGAAGTCCAAACATTGTAGGACAAACTCTTTCTGGAAATTTCCAATTTGTTCCTATGTAAAATTGGTGTTGGTGGTTTTAGTTGCCGTGGGGCTACTTCATTCACTTTCTGAAGAGAAAACACTGTGGAATGGAGAGGCCAATGTAAAGACATTGTGTGTGTGTGTGTGTGTGTGTGTGTGTGTGTGTGTAGTACAGCTGTAACATAACATATGCTAGTAAGATCAGCCTGTTTCTCACTAGTGGGAAATTCGGTATGACCCAGAAAGTTGCAGAGGGCAAGGGGAGAATCTATGAATAAGTTGGAAAGGAAAAGTGTTAAAAAATATCACTCTGCCCTAGAAAGGAAGGAAAATTAGGTGAGAGAAATGGCTTATCACAGGAGAGGAGAAACAGATGATGCCTCACAAAGAATGGCCCTGCAGTTCATCTTTGTCTCCTGATAAGTCTTAAAATGTGAACGTGCCGTCTGGACAGGGAGGGAGCACACCACTGGGGACAGACTAGTGATGTCCGATGACCCAGGCGTGTCAGATTGCTGGAGGCAGATGCTCAACACTGGCCGTGGGAAGGAAGGCTGGTGATCAGATGCTGCCCCACCGAGACCCTGCATCACAGGCCAGTCGGGATGGTGAGCCAGGTGTCTGCTCTTATCCATCCTGAGTGAGACGGCAGGAATCCAGCGATGGGAACTGTCGTTAAATGGTAAGGAAACAAGGGTAGGACAAAACAGGGCGGGGCTTATCGCAGACCCAGAAACAGAACACAGAACTAGTCATGAATGGTTTTCAAAGACTTTACCAAGTTTTAAACTCTTACCAGCTCATCCAGCTTTGTGAACCTTTTCCTTTTTCCTTCCCTTATCAGCTGCAGGGACCAACTGAACCAGAGACCCTGCCAGGAGCAGGCAGTCTGCCAGCCCAGCCAGGGTTTTCAGACTCCCTCGGCCTCTGGGACTTTCTGTAGGTTTGAAGGTAGTCTTGAGTCATCTGCCTGGAAGCAAACTTTCAAGTTATAGCTCTCACAAACACTGCTCTCACAGGGGAAGAACAGGGGTTTAGTGTCCAAAGTGTGGGATTTCAGTCACCGCTATGATTTTACCATGAGGAAAAAGAGGGTGAATTGTGACATTTAAGAAATAATGCCATTGAATTCCTGGGTAGCTCAGTCGGTTGAGCATCTGACACTTGTTGTCGGTTCAGGTCATGATCCCAGGGTTGAGTTGGGCTCCACACTGAGCATGGAGCCTGCTTGGGATTCTCTCTCCCTCTCTATCTCTCTCTCCCTTTGCCTGTCTCCCCAGTTCACATGCCCTGTCTCTCTCTCAAATGAAAAAAAGATGCCATTCCCCTAAATACCGAAGAGTCCGGCGTTGAACTGAATGGTAGATAAAGAATATCTAGCCACTGAAGAGAGGACATTTCAATACGCAATGTTAGGGGTGTTACACGAGCAGTTAAAGAGCGGCAATTTTGGACTTAAATTTTTTAAATGCCAGCGTGGTGTTATGGGGACACGCAGGTGGTGAGTGCCGGTACAGTGGTTCTCAAAGTCGAGCAGACATCGGAATCACCTAGAAGGCTTATTAAAACACAGATGGCTGGGCCACAACGCCAGAGTTCTGATTCAGTAGGTCCGGGATGGGGCTTCTAGCAAATTCCCAGGTGCTGCTGCTGCTGCTGCTGTTCCAGGGAATGCATTTTGAGAACCACTCTCCTAGCACATTTAGGAGGAAGATACATGTGTAAAATACATTTACATTTACCCCCATCTGCACCTGTTTCCTGGCAGGAAGTTTAATGGGCTATAATAAAACCAACACTTGTTGAGCTGAGCAGAGATGTCTGCTGGCAGCGAGGACCCAGGTGTTCTGGATTCCCGGGCTGTGCTGGTGGCTGGAATGAGCTTGGCACAGAGGAAAGGGACATAAAACATTAAGACAAAAGGCTAGCATGGGGGTGGAGGGGGGGTAAAGCATGGTGATGGCATCGAGGCGCTGAGTCCAAGCGAGAGAGCTTTGACTTCCAATCCCAGCTGTGACACCTGCCAGCTTTGCAAACGTAGCAAGTTATTTAACCCCGGTGAACCTCAGTTTCCTCCTCTGCAAAACTGGGGCCTCTGCGAGGCTCGCGTTTCAGTCACGACTCTTAACTGCAATCAGCTGAAGTCTAGTCTGGCTGATTGAAACAGGAAAGGAATTTATTATAAGGATATTGGGTCCTACAGGAAAAATGAACTGTTTTGCCAACAGATCAATGGTACGGGGAGGAAAGCTGAATGAAAGAGAAATGAGAGACAAGATGACCGAAGGCAACTGGTGGGTTTCAGCTGGGTCCTGATTCAAGGATCCAAACTGCAAAAGGACAATTGGAAATTTGTAATATGCTTGAGTATTAGACAACACTCAGGAATTAGTGTGAATTTTGTTTGGTGTAATACTGTCATAAGGCCTTAACAGAGGCAAATACACTAATTTATTTACAGGTGAAATAACACAATGTCTGAGGTTTGCATTAAACAACTTCGGGGAATGACGAGCACTGAGTAATGTATAGAATTCTTGAATCGCTATATTGTGCACCCGGAACTAATATAATACTCTGTTTGTTATCTATACCTGCATGAAAAAAAAAACTTCGGGGAAGCAGAGAATATGGAAGATGCAGGATTGATGAAATGTTGATCATTGCTATGAACACATGAGGGATCTATTTTGCTGTTGTGTGAGTGTGTATGATTGTGTGTGTGTGTGTGTGTGTGTGTGTGACTGTGGATGTATGTGTGTGCACTTGAAATTCTTTATAATAAAATGTTAAAACAGAAATCAGATTCTCTATGAGAGCTGGAGAACAGGGCTCAGACACATCTCATGACACAGGAGAGTGGGTTTGATGGGGACACTACTGTCATTGTCACCAAGCCCTGGATGTTAAAGCTTACACTTCCAGTAACGGTTATCTGATATTTCCGAATTGTATACTGGGAAGAGCCTCTGGCATTCAGACAACAAGACAGCAAATTCTCAAAGCTCAGAAAAGAGATTCAGGTGATGGGTGGCCAAAAAGACGAATAATGTCCACAACAGTCATATAGTAGGTGTTCGACCCACGCTAGTGCTCCCCTTTTCATCCCTGGAATGCAAACCTCCATCCTCTGTAATACGTTTTCTCCCACAGCATCCTAGATAGCTGGTTTTCTAATGCAAATAATTTGCCGATCTCCTTTTAAATGATCGAATTCACCCAGATGCCAGGAAGTTCACTCACTATCATAAGGTAAGAATGATTCAATTCTAGGACATTCCCACACAAGGAACAGGTTCTGGGTATAAAAGCCAGCGTTTCAGCTGCCATTCAAGATGCAGCATCTACAAAGTGTGTCAAAGCTGTCTTCCAGACTAGGATTTTTGAGATGCTTGAAGAATCTTATAATGTGCCTCACATTTACGAAGCCCTGGCCCATGCCTTATTCAAGTTCCCTTTCACCAGATTAAACATACATAAAAGAAGCTTAGTCTATAACTTCAGGTGTAGAAGTATGACTTTTCTCCAAAATTCAAATTAATGCCAATCTCAAGCCCTTTTTCCACCAGTGCGGTGGCAGCTATCTTAGTTAACTTAAGGTTAGCCCATAAATTCCTCAGAGGGTCTGCCACATCCCAACAGCGACATAAAGCTGAGGTATTTAGGAGGAGGATGGCCTGTGGTCTTCAAAGTCACGTGTTCTGGTAGACACCTTCCAGACATTCATGCCTTCGCTTGTCTGCCAACGTGGCCACTTTTGGATAGCCTGCCCAGGACCAAATACTTTATTTTTTTTTAAAGTTTATTTACTTATTGGGAAAGAGAGAACATGGGGGAGGGGCAGAGAGAGAGAGAGAGGGAAGAGAGCAACCCAAGCAAGCTTCACGCTGTCAGCACAGAGCCCGAGGCGGGGCTCCATCTCACGAACCACAAGATCGTGACCTGAGCCAAAATCAAAGGTCAGGCACTTAACCCACTGAGCCACCCAGGCACCACCAGGACCAAATGCTTTAAACCACCTCTGAGGTCCTTTTCGCCACCAAGATTTCCCTGTTCTACAAGACATGCTCCTTGTGGGCCCTGAGCTCTACCAAGTCACAGATGGGGATCTGTTACCTGCTATTGGTGGCCAAGTAATGAATACACTAAAAGTTGCTTTTGTTCAGATTCTTAGTGGAGTTTGAAGATAAACATGGAGGCTCAGAGGAAGCTCTTGGGGCTGATTAGTTCCCTGCTTGCTGATTCACACCCACTGTCTTCACTGCTTTGTCTCAGAGCTGGACCCTTCCAGGAGGATGGAAAGCCAAGCATCTGAACATCCCTGATGAACGAGGTGATCCAGCCTGGCTCGTGATCATAATCTCTCATCACTGGGTCAGCCCATCAGGGTAGACACTGCCGTAGAGCAAGACTTTGTCCAAATACGCCATTTTGTACTCCTGCATGTTTCCTCCTCCATCCTGTTCCCGCCCCCTGAAACCAACCCGCTGGAGCCCCCACCGTTAGTACCATTTACTCTTATGCCATGGCTGTCCACATGATATTCTGTGCTGCCCCACTAGGCACCTTGGTTCTGTTCTAGGTCCCTTACTTCTTTTGCTGGGCAGCGTGAAGCTTCATACTTGTATCTAGGGAGGCTCCTCTCACCAGCTCCTTCTCTAGGGTGTCTCCAGCTTTGCGACAGGGTTATATATTCTCTTGCCACCTTAAGTTGTCCTCTGCATGGGAAAGTAAGCTATTGGGATGGGGGTCCAAGTTCCCTGGAATAGGGGCCGAATATCTATCAGACCACTTATTCCGTTGCGGGAAGGGAGAGGACATTTTCTTGCTGTATTCCACAGCATTTAGCACACAGTAGGTGCTTGAAAGATAAACAGTTGTAAAGATAACTTTCAACCAAAAGAAAGGCTCTAAGGGAGGGAGTTTTAGACAGGCTGCGGGTGGAGGAAGACACATTTTTGAGCAAGTGTCTTCTGAATTATTTCACCAAGATTTTTTTTTTTTTTTTTAACACTTTGTAGGGTTGGCTCTAGAAGTGAACCATACACACTGATCCTGGTAAAAGTCCTAGACGTGAAAGCTGAAAGCTCCTTTACCGTCTTGTATATACTTTTTTTTTTTTTTTTTAATTGAGTGGGTTTTAAATGTGAGCCTGAGTATCAGGCTTATGATAGCTCTGGAAATCAGTCAGAGGCTGGAAGAAATCAAGGTAACTTCATGAGTATTCTAAAGTGGGTCTCAAAGAAATGTGCTATGGTCAGTCTATCTCCTCTCTATCAGTTTAGAATAAATGCACATTAACTGCAGATTCTGACAACTGATCCCAGCGGGGACAGAAGCTGTGGCTATCTTGCATATCCTATAGCCTAGTTCAGGGCTCAGGGCTCAGTCAAGGCATGCCATAAATAGTTGTTATTCCATGTTGAAATCATAGGGTTTTGGACATATTCCGTTAATAAGATAGGTTATTTTTTTTAAGTGAAGTAGGTTTGACACACGATGTGACGTTAGTTTCAGGTGTACAATATGGTGATTCGACCACTCTGTAACTATGTGCTCACCACAAGTACGGCCACCATGTGTCGTCATTCGATGCTATTACAAGATCATTGATGATATTCTCTGTGCTATACTTTATTTATTTATTTATTTATTTATTTATTTATTTTGAGAGGGAGGGTGTGGAGGGGCAGAGGAAGAGGGAGAGAGAAAATCCCAAGCAGGCTCTGTACTCAGGCACAGAGCCCAACTCAGGGCTCAGTCTCACGATCGTGAGATCATGACCTGAGCTGAAATCAAGAGTCGGACACGCAGCGGACTGAGCTACCCAGGTGCTTCTCTATGCGGTATCTTTTATCCAGGAATCCATCTTTGTATTTCTTGACTGTGGTTAGTAGAACTTTTGTAACTGCCTCTGTGGCCCTCGCTCTGTCTCTACGGGGCTGTGCTCCCTCAAAGAGATAGGGTGTGGTGTGGAGAAGCAGCTTTAGCATTTGTGGGGAACTGCAGGCTGGATGTTAGAGCTGGGAATGATGATATAGACCATCTCGGATGATCTCCTTTTGCCTGTGAAGAGACAGGTCAGGCGGGGCACTCGGGCTGCTCGTGCTGGTCTACCAGAAGTCAGGACTGGGAGGGCCACGTCGCACCCTTCTCCATGCTTTCTCCGGGGCTCCGCTTATCTGGCTCGTCTACTTGGAGGAGGCAGTGGCTGCATGGGTTCCCCTCTCCGGTGCATCGGCATTTCTAAAAACCATTTTTTTAATAAAAAAAATGTATTAAAGGTAGACAATTTACAAAACGAGAAAAGATCCGGGGGGAGGGGGGAGGAATCATTAAATATCTCTAATCCTATCACCCGGAACAAATAATAGAAAAGAATTATATTGCAATGGTCATGTGCCAGCTACCATCTGAACCTCCACACAGACTATATTTCACCAAAAAGAAATCAACAGTGGACAAAGGAATAACAGAGTGCTGTCTTATCAACAGTGAACGTAAGATTCCATCAGTTGTGAGATGTATCTGATTTCAGATCTGTAACTATGTGGCAGGGGGTATGCCTTAGAATCAGTGAAGTGGGATACAGTATAAACTGGCTTTATTTTCATGGGAACACTCTAAGATAGTGCATCTGTGAGCACAAGCCCATTTTACAGATGGGAAAATTCAGGCACAGAGAGGTTCAACAACTTATTCAAAAATCACAATATTTAACACTTATGAATTAGTGTTAGAAGTACCAAGTGTTTGTAATGTATGCTAAAGTTTATTATAGCGTTTTCTTGCCAACTAGAAAGATTATGTTTTTTGAAAGATCTAGAATAGGGGCATTTTATATTCAAAGTCTTAAGATGTCATGGGAAAAAGAGTGTTGAGTACTGAGGTTATGAATGAACATTTGCAAACTTTATAACATTATTTTGCTCACTAAAATAAAACTATGAAGCCAGAAAATTTTCAAAGTCTCTATCCCTGTAGCTTTAAGTATACTTTAAAAAATTTATCTTATTTTGTGGCAGATAAAATCATGTCTGCCTAAGAAACGCTTTTTCTCAGACTGTCCCTCCATCCAAACGTTCATAGCCTGCCGGATTTAAGACTCAGAATGGTAGAAGATTCTCGCATTTTGGACCACTCTCTGGTCCTAGAAATTCAGGATAACTAGGATACTTACGATTTTTGAAAAATATCTATTCACCTGAATTGAATCTACCCAGTTTACCATAACAAAATTAATGTTTCCCAATCATCCCATCCTCAATATTTTTTAATTAAGTTTTACCTTTTAATTCCAGTGTAATTAACATACAATGTTCTATGAGTTTCAGGTGTACAATACAGCGATTCAACAATTCTATATATTACTCAGTGCTCATCATGATACTCTTTATCCCCTTCACCTATTTGATTATAAAACTTTGAATCAGTTCTGCTTTAAAATATTCCTCTCCCTCTGTGAAAATTCTGCTTCCGGAGCTTTTTCTACGTCTTGGAATGTTGCGCAGTGTGTTTTAACAAAGTAGAGTGTTCTTCATCATTTACAGCCTTTGACTTGTAAGTTGCATGAAAGTTTTGCAAGAGAGGTTTTTGGACAGCTGTTTTTCAAACGCTCGCAAATAACACCGCGTGGGGTGTGGAATGGAGCAAAGACAAAAGCCATTATTTTCTGATAGGGAAAAGTGGGGAGGTTATGAACAGCACAGGAAGGCAGGGTAAAGAGTAGAGAGGAAGAGGTGACGTAAACACTCCGTTCCCACTTCACTGATGAGCGGATGGGGGGCTGGCCAGGTTGGGTGATGTGCCCAAGGTCATGTGGCTGGGTCCTGTCCTTGGCAGGTAGAGGACCCAGGACCGAAATGCTACAGTCTGGTTCCAGAGACCCTGATAAGAAACTAGTGCTCATTTGGGTGTGGAAAAGTGAGCCCCCAAGCACTACTGTGGGATGGGAGGGGTTTGCCCACCCACGTATTTATGAATTTGTGTCAATGAAACTACCTTTTGGTCCCAACTCCACTTTTGACGACTTGTACCCACCAAATGATCAGGAATGACGCTCAAAAGTGTGAAGATAACAGTGTTCATTATCATATCATTTAAGATATTAAGAAACACGGAAACAACTTGGATGTTCCATCATCATAATAAAATTAATTAATGGTACAGCTAATAAAATCTCACAGAAAAATGCTTGATGGCATGAGAATCTTTTCATCAGATTTTATTAAGAGAGGAAAACAAATCAGGGCGCCTGGGTGGCTCAGTCGGTTAAGCGTCCAACTTCGGCTCAGGTCATGATCTTGCGGTCCATGAGTTCGAGCCCCGCGTCGGGCTCTGTGCTGACAGCTCAGAGCATGGAACCTGTTTCCGATTCTGTGTCTCCCTCTCTCTGACCCTCCCCCCTTCATGCTCTGTCTCTCTCTGTCTCAAAAATAAATAAATGTTAAAAAAAATTTTAACAAAAAAAAAAAAGAGAGGAAAACAAATGAACAGAATAGTAGGTACGGCATGGTGAGGTTTGACTTTAAATGACAGGGCACCTCTACTCTGCCCTTATAAGGAAATTACTAAAAAATCATTGCAGTATTTTTTTAATGTCTGTTTATTTTGAGAGAGAGAGAGAGAAAGAGCATGCCTTAGCAAGGGAAGTGGCAGAAAGAGAGGGAGAGAGAGAATCCCAAGCAGGCTCCACGCTGTCAGCACAGAGCCTGACATGGGGCTTGATCTCACAAACTGTGAGATTACTACCTGAGCCGAAATCAAGAGTCAGAAGCTTAATCGACTGAGCCCTGCAGGGCCCCCAAATCATGACAGTATTATTCAAGATGCTTTGTTGCAAGTAACAGAAACTCGGTAAAGATCTCTCCTGCTGTCTGCTTTCACCACTGTGATATTTCACTTTTCAGAGGGGCCCTAAGAAGGCCTCTAGACACTAGTCTATCGTGCAGAACATGAGCACGGTGTAGAATGTTCTCATTCCTTTCCTTCAGTGACAAGTCGAGGCATTGTGCATTGGTCTGCATTTTGCCATTTCCCACAACTTCCCACAACAGTACTGAGTACTGTTGCTGGGCCCAGCAAATATGGAAGAAAGCAAATCTATGATTTGGACCTCAAGGAATTTACTGTCTCTTTGGGAATACACAGTCTGTAGCCACATGAGTGTCTTGGGCTTTAGGAGACCAGGCAGGAAGCATGAGGCCTGGTCCCTGGAGTGGAGATACTAACAAAGCACTGGAATAATCATGCAAGGGCGTCTGTGGCTAATGCCACAATGGAAGGTGCAGCCTGGCAGTGCTACAGAAGCAGAGAGGGTGAGTAGAAAGGTTTCCAGAAAAGGGAGACAGCTTTCCTGAAAAGAACGACCAGTTTGCCGAGCGAGGTTTCAGGGCAGGGTAGAATGCGTTTCAAGCAGACACCTGGGGAGGATCCAAAGCAGGACAGTCTGGAGCAGCTGTCTTAGGACAACCATCTGAATATTTAAATATACTAACGTTGGGGCACCTGGGTGGCTCGGTCATTTAAGCATCTGACTCTTGGTTTTGGCTCAGGTCGTGATCTCAGGGTTCGTGGGATTGAGCAGCTAGTCGGGCTCTGTGCTGACACTACAGAGCTTCCTTGGGATTCGCTCTCCCCCTCTCTCTTTCTGCCCCTCCTCCCCTCATGCTCTCTCTCAAAATAAGTAAATGAACTACAAAAATGTTTAAATATAATGCTTTATTGTTGTAACAGTCACTGTGTGCAACAGAAATCCATCATGCTACTCTCATAACATGCCTGAGGAATGACATCGATATTTTTAATATAATTTGAGCTCCTACAAATCAATAAGAAAAAAAAAATGTAAAAGCCAGGGTGATGGATGTTTCACAGAATAATCGACAAGACAGGGTGATAGAAACGAAATAAGAGTAGGTGAGTTTCCGAAGGTGACCTCCTAGATTCAACTGATAAACCGCAAAGTTTAATGGAGTTGGGGATAATGATCTTCTAGCTTTTATTATCGCTCCTAAAAATACAAATGGTAAAAGCGGCATCATCAGGGAAAGTTGGCAACATGAGTCATTCATGATCCCCACAGCCACGGCGATTAAGTTAAAATGTCTCAATCTTGCCACGATAAATCAAAAAACAAAAACAAAAATTAAACACTGGCATAGGAAGGAAGTTCTTTATGACTAAGCATAATAAACTTATTTCTTAAGCTTTAGTTTCTAGTACATTCATTAATGAATAAAGAACAAGGCATTGTGAGGATGAATGATTAGTTCCAGGTGACACGTTCATTTTGGTAACTTCAAGCAAATTTGACTTCTGTCGCTTCTCGGGTAAGAACACTAAGTACATTTTTTTTTTTTTTCTGGTTTATTTAACCGATTCCATTGAGTGAATGGGAGTACAAAAACAAAAGCAAAATTGATTTTCACTACAGGAAGCATATCTGCTTGTTCCTAATGAGGCTGTTATCGCATGTTGGTATCAGGAACAAAGGCAGCCCTTATCTGGCTGGGGTTTATCCCAGGCCGGTTGGGGTCACCTGCACACACCCGATGCACCCACCGCCGTCCCGCCCCCTCGTACAAACACCCACGCAGGTACGCCTGCCAGGTGTCCAAGGCTCAAGGTGTCTTCCTTGCTTCCTTGCTCAAGCAAGCTTCCTTGCTGCACAGAGTGCATGTGGTAGACTGTATGAGCGGTCCCTGACACCTACCTCCCTTCCCGGGGGACACCATCGAAACCAAGCTTAGCACACGAGTTGTGTTGGCCAATGAAAATCGAACAAAAGTAACATCCGGCACATCTGGACGGAAGTTTTAGGAGGCATTTGGGCTTTGTCACAACCCGTTTCCCTTTGGCCTGGGGCCAGATGGGAACTGGTGTAATCTCCCTGGATTCTCATAGACAAGACAAGTTGATGGGGCAGAGTTCTCCCAGCCTGTGAACAACAGACAAGCACCATGAATAAGACATAAAGCTCCAAACAAAAGGTTTGAATAACACCGACGGGTTATTTATTTATTTATTTATTTATTTTTTAACCTTTATTTTTGAGACAGAGAGAGACAGAGCATGAACGGGGGAGGGGCAGAGAGAGGGAGACACAGAATCGGAAACAGGCTCCAGGCTCTGAGCTGTCAGCACAGAGCCCGACGCGGGGCTCGAACTCACGGACCGCAAAATAATGACCTGAGCCGAAGTCGGCCGCTTAACCGACTGAGCCACCCAGGCGCCCCTCCAGCGGGTTATTTAAAGTAACCTTAATTGTGACATGCCTATCTTCTTTGACATTGATTTTTGTTAATAAGACCTTCTTTTTTTTCTATTTTTAATTTTTTATTTATTTTGAGAGAGAGTGATAGAGGGGGAGGGGCAGAGAGAGATGGAGAGAGAGAGAGAGAGAGAGACGATCCCAAGCAGGCTCCACCCTGTCAGCACAGAGCCTGACATGGGGCTTGGTCCCACAATCCGTGAGACCATGACCTGAGCCAAAACCAAGAGTCAGACACTTAACCAACTGAGGTACCCAGTTGCCCCAATTTTTGTTAGTAACTCCTTCCAACCCTGGCCTTCTAGGCCAATTCTGATTAAAAACAAACCAGAGTGACCACGAAATTTGGGGTTGCTTGTCCTGCAGCATAACCAAGCCTATTCCAACTAGTATGCTGGGCAACAAAAAGAACATTTGGAGTCTCAAATGATCACTACCCCAACGAACTGGTCCCTGGGTAATAACCTGGGCACTAGGTCTCTGAGTCCCACCCAGTGCTTTGGACACTTAAATCGAGCCTCCCACGGTCACCTTTTGTTGAGATGGTCCTTGTTCCTGTCTATTCAGTCCCCATGGACTCCAGCATGTTCCTTCCTAGCCCCACCCATCCCTCTGCTCTCACAACCTTCCTTTCATCTCATTCCATGGGCCTTCTACCTCCTTAAACCTGGGAAACCTTAGAAGCCCCAGGTGACGTAGAAAGCTCTGCTCATGTTTTCCCCAAACATTGTCTCTATGCTGGAGCCCCCTGTATTTCCCTAAGCTATCAGGCTTCTGGAAGCAAATGCCAGGGAAGCAACACTTTTTCTCTGCTTTATCCCTGTCACATCTCTCCCTGGAGGTATTGAGCCATAGCTAAGGTATTGGAGCAAAGGACAAATAGAACGTTGCCTAATACTTCACATTTGTTATACTGTAATGGATTTTTGACACTTCTCATTTGGAATAACACCTATGGTGTGTTATTTAAAGTAACCTTAATTATGACACAACTTTCTTCTTGGACATTGAGTTTTGTTAATAAGTCCCTCTAACCCTGACTTCTAGGCCAATTTTGATTGCAAATTTTGAACAAAGGGAGTGACCATGATGGAACATATATCTACTCATTAAACGATGGATCAAAAATGGGATAAGCCCTATTTCTCAAATGCTCTGCGGACTCTTACAACAATTTCATTAAAAGGAAACCCAGCTTGGGGTGACCGGGGTGGCTCAGTAGGGTAAGCGTCAGCCTCCTGATCTCAGCTCAGGTCATGATCTCACGATTCGTGAGGTTGAGCCCCGAGTGGGGCTCCACGCTGAATTCTGCTTGGGATGCTCACTTTCCCTCTCTCTTTCTGCCCCTCCCCCGCTCACGTTCTCTCTGTCCCGAAACAAATAAACATTAAAAAAAACCCAATGTTATTAAAGAACAACTTATTTTAGTTGCATACCTCTTGCCCTTGAGGCGTTGTAAATACGGAAACACAGAAGCAAACATTTCACAATCTGAGCAAATATCACCATGCCAAACGAGCAGCTCAGAAAAGTGTGAGCTCCGTGAAGCAGGATCATACTTACAGCTCACCATCATACACCACGCACAGTGACCAGCACGTGGTACGTGCTCAGTAAACTGCTGTTGAGTGGGTAATGAGGACTTCAGTGAGTGAACAGAAGCGAGAGAACACTTCCAGCTGGACCCTTGACTGAAGACTTCCTACGAGAGCCTGGATTCCAGATGGTCTTTCAAGGAAATGAGGAGAAAACAAATTAAAGTCGACTCCACTTTTTCCTCACATTTCGATCAACTTATTAAACATGGCAACTGTCGTCATTCACAGGGGGCCTAAACATAAGCCCCATTCCGTCAAATTTCCAAGGATGACTACTTACGAACTTAGCGCGGCGCATGCCCCCTGTCTGTCCCAGACTCTGCTAGAATCACCACCAAATAAGGCCGTTTGATGGGGACCTGATTCAACTACTGAGTTCATTCTGTGTCTTTAATTTGGGGTCGGTCCACTGAGAACAATTTTTTAAGTTTCCTTTGTGGTCAAAGAGGTGTTTACATGGCTAAATCACATACACGTGAAAAGTGTATAAAAAGAAACCCACTTGGAAATCTTCTTGTTATGAAATTCAAGAGCTTTTCGGAAATAACAGAGACATAACGTATGTATGTGTGTGCATGTGTTGTGAGCGTAGGTGTGTGTGCACACCCAGGTGCGTGGACGTCGGCAAGATTATAAAGCTTTGCTGTTTTAGAGAAAAAAAAGTTTTAATGCGTTTTCATTTATTTTAGAGGTGAAGGGGACGGTCAGACAAAGAGGGCGACAGAGAATCCAAAGCAGGATCAGTGCCGTCAGCCCAGAGCCCAACACAGGGCTTGAACCCACGAACTGTAAGATCATGACCTGAGCCGAAGTCACACGCTTAACCAACTGAGCCATCCAGGTGGCCTGAAAAAAAAAATTTTTTTTTTAATTTGCTCTTTGAAGGGGTGAGCCAGGCTAGAACTTCACTTTTTTTTTTTTTTTTTTTTTTTTTTTTTCTATTTTGCAGTGCTTTACAGAAGAACCACATGCCCATCAGGCTTCCTTTTTTATTCAATATTTTTTGTGCGGCCCATTTGAGCTCAATTTTGTTCAGAGAATCAAGTATTCAACATTTTTCCCAAAACGCCATAATGAATGATCAGCATTCAGGATTCAAAGCCACTACGGCTCTGTATTTTCTTCAAGGGGTGGCAGATATTTCACCAACTCTTTTAGCAACACTGAAAATTTGACCTTACACTTGCAGCACTTGTCACACGATACTTTAAATAATCTCCCAAATGTCAGCTGTAATGTTATCTCTCCCTGCTAAGACAATGGATGGGCCTAAAATTAGCTAGAAAAAGACAGCTGGGCTATCAGAGGTTCTTCAGGGAAGATGCCAGAAAATCTTGATGAATACCACCGTTCCCTCTGGAATTAATTTTCAGTTCTGCCATCAGGTGTGTTGATGGAAAGCGGTCATACAGTTCTAGCGATCGCCTTGGATTCCTGCGCTGTCCTTCATCAGGGCCTTTAATGAAGTCTGAGTGGTAGCCCGGTTGATGCCAGACTGGAATGCAGGGAGGCTGAAAGCTGACACCAGTTCAACGGAGCAAAGGGCCTTGCGCTAAGGTTGTCTCCATGACAACCCGAGGATTTTTCCTGGTGATGCATTTACACAGCGGGTTAAAGTTCTGTGAAATCAACAGCTGTTGTAAAAACAGTATATTAAATATGTTCAGGACAGTAAAATGTGCATTCTTCTCTGCGGCATTCCACTTGGGGAAATTCTGAAAATGCAAACTGGACTCAAGACAAAATTACAGAAGGCAGGCTATTTCTCAGGACAAATCTCTCTTTAATTCTTGTTTTTGAAAGGAAGTATGAGAAAACCATTGTTGATCCCTCTTCCCTGGCATTTGTTTCTTTTTAAATTATCTTTTCATACCAAAATACCCAAATTATAACCCTAAATCCCTCTGTGCTGACCAGTATATCTGCAGTAAAGTCACTTGGCAAATAATTTGGGGGAAAGAAAGTGAGAGGTGAGCTGTGTAACAGAAATAATTTGTCATGCTTCTTATTTGGTTTTGTTCTTTTCTCCTCCAGGCCTTTTAGTTTTTCATGCTGACTAATTATTCTGACAGGTATTTGAGAAAAGAAAGAGAATTTTTCAAATGGTCCAAAAATACATTGATATTTTTAATAGAAAACTCTGTTTGCTTTTTGCAAACCCTGTGCCCCCAGGTTGAGGAGACAGGTACTATCAGATTTGCAAGAGGTAAACTGACCTTCTTTCGGAATTCTGCACGTCGGTGAGCAACTTCGTGGCAACTTTGTGAACAGAGAAGACCAACCATCCCCATACGCCCTGGACAAGGTTTTTTCCTGAGACGTTGGAATTTCATCGCTAGAATCGAGGTCATTTTGGGTTAACCAGGACTAGGTGGTTACTCTAGCGTTCAAAAACACTGGCCGGCCTCTGTTAATATGCCAGGCTCTATATGAAGGCGATGGGATCCAAAGTCAAATTGTCCTTGGTCTGTTCCCATCTCCCTCAGTAAATTAGTACAAAAATGCTGTGACCCAACTTCGGCTGTCTACCTCAGTGTGCTCATACTATAAAATATGATAAAATGTGTACCTTCATTTATGGGGAGTTGTGAGCCAAGACACTCTCAAGTAAATATATAGGTGGGACCGCTTTCTGTCCCAGGCTACTATCTGGGTTGGATTGAAGTGAGTATCTGCCAATGGCCTCCCGATTTCTTCTGTCTACACCAGTAGACATTGACCAGAGAGGCTCATTCACATGGTATTTCTCTTGGAACCTGGAAAATGGAGAATGCAAAGTTCATCTATCCTGACCAAATCATGACAGACCCAGTAAAACCGATTGTGTGGCATTTTACTCTCTTCTTTCCAGTTGGAGATTGAGTAGAGGAAAAATAAATCTGTGGACTCTCTAGCCAGAGAGAAAATTTGCTGGGAATATTTTTCTTAGTCAAATGAACGAAGGTGTATTTGTTGTCTGGCTACTCTGTCTAACGTAGGTCTGGGAAATTCAAAGACACATGACATACTCTCCCTGTCCTTGAAAGCAAATGCCATAAAATTGGTCGACTTCTGTTTATGAGTAAGGAAAAGAAACAGCAATACTTCTAAAAACATATCTCAAAAATTAAAATGGCAGCCAAAGGAATGTACATCTTCCATTGTGCTCTACTCGCTAAGATTTTAAGAACAAAATCTCCTGGCCTCACTGAATTCCCCAGCACGGTATTCCGAGTGGAATGGAATAGTTGGAATGGAATCCTTTGGTCAACCACACAGAGTAGAAACTCCACACTTGTGTATTCATTCATTCATTCACCATGTATTTATTGAGTGCCCACTGCATGTTAGGCATTGAGCTAGGCACTGAGAAAAGAGCAGTGGGGGGAAAAAACAAGACAAAGATTCTTGCCCTTGTGCAGCTTATATTCTAGCGAGGGAAAATAAACAAAAACTCTATGAACACACACACACAAATATTTTCTCATAAATAAACTCTTTAGGATTATTTTAACTTCCTTGTTTCTTTTTTTTTCCTTTTTTTAAAAAAATTGTATTTTAGGGGCGCCTGGGTGGCTCAGTCGGTTAAGCGTCTGACTTCGGCTCAGGTCATGATCTCACGGTCCATGAGTTCGAGCCCCGTGTTGGGCTCTGTGCTGACAGCTCAGGGCCTGGAGCCTGCTTCAGATTCTGTGTCTCTCTCTCTCTGACCCTCCCCCATTCATGCTCTGTCTCTCTCTGTCTCAAAAATAAATAAAACATTAAAAAAATTTTTTTTAATTGTATTTTAGTTAGTTAACATACAGAATATTGGTTTCAGGAGTAGAATTCAGTGATTCCTCACTTACATACAATACCCAACAAGTGCCCTCCTTAGTACGCATCACCCATCTAGCCCATCTCCCACTGCCTCCATCAACCCATAGTTTGTTCTGTATCATTAAGAGTCTCTTGTGGTTTGTTTTCCTCTCTTCTCTTCCCCTCCTTTCCCCTATGTTCATCTGTTTTGTTTCGTAAATTCCACATATGAGTAAAATCATATAGTATTTGCCTTTCTCTGACTGACTTATTTTGCTTAGCAGAATACATTCTGGTTCCACCCATGCTGCAAATGACAGAATTTCATTCTTCTTGATGGTGGAGTAATATTATAGATGCACACTACACCTTCTTTGTCCATTCATCGGTCAATGGATATTTGGGCTCTCTCCATAGTTTGGCTATTGTCAATAGTGCTGCTATAAACATTGGGGTGCATGTACCCCTTTGAATTTGTATCCTTTGGGTAAATACTTAATCATGCAATTGCTGGATCATAGGGCATTCCCATTTTCAGTTTCTTGAGGAACCGCCATACCACTCTCCAGAGTGGCTGCACCAGTTTGCATTCCCACCAACAGTGCGAGAGGGTTCTCCTTATAACTTTCTCATTTCAAACAACTTCTTCAGATGAGTTCACAGATAAGTTTCCCCTCAAATTCTCAATTATGGTCTCTTGACTAATACTCTGGATAGATGTTAGTTTTCCAGAAAATTACAATATGCATAACAGGAGGATAAAACTAGCAAGTAGGTGTTAAGAACTGATGTATTAAAAATTGTCTAGAGTTATTATGCATGTAAGCCCATACGGAGCTGATTACAGTAGGGCTTATTATAGGAGAAGTTACAACTCACCATTTCCTTAGGTAAATGAACTGCTGTTAGCAAGTTGACAAACTTCGCGACTAAAATGCACTGTAGAATTCTGGAACAGATTTTGCAGGTCAGTTGGCCCTGGTGGGATCGTTGCACTTTGTCTTGACGGTGGTTGAGATGCACTGCTTTTTGGAAACGAGTTCTAGCTAATCTGTGGCTAGATTTCGCATATACCACCAAAGAGTCACAGGGCTGGATGGTTTTGAACACTCACAGTTCTTAACGGACATAATAGTCCCAACGAAGAAGTATTCTTTACTTTTCATTCTCTTGACTCCCATGGTTGTGCTGCACACCAACTTATGGTCAATGAGTCCTTCTCGAAAGCCTCCATACCTGTAAACAAGATTTCACAAATTGACCTGTAACATCCGATTTACCATTCAGATAATTTTTCCATATGTTCTGGTAGTTTTCCAAAAGACCGACCAGAAGCTGGAGCATGTGGGAAACATTAATTTATATGAATAAACCAATGGATCTTGAGGATAAGTGACTGTATCTAATACTAGAGAGTCTGAATAAAAGCTGCTACAATGCTTCGTTTGTGACACATGCTGTCTTTTGGAATATGTATATGAAGAAAGATAGGGATAATTTGAATAGGCACCATATTCCACGTCCACATGTCAAATATTTTTTTTTAAACCTCTTCCATTTGTAGCATGGGTAGGTGATAAGATTTTTATTTTATTTTATTGTTTTTAATGTTTATTCACTTTTGAGAGAGAGAGAGAGAGTGGTCGAGGGGCAGAGAAAGAGGGGAACAGAGGATCCGACTGGGCTCAGGGCTGTCAGCACAGAGTAGATGCAGGGCTCGAACTCACGAACCATGAGATCATGATCTGATCCAAAGTCGGACGCTCAACTGACTGAGCCACCCACGCACCCCAGGTTTTTCTTATTTTAAAACAAAGCTCCATTGTCAAGAGAATTCTATTTTGTTTGTTTCATAGACAAAAAAAGAGAACAGTTAAATGTTTGTTCTTTATGAAATAAAAGAAGCTATTTTGAGAAAAGAGGAGCAGCATCTACTGTATCCTCAGTAAGACTATGATACAAAATTTGACTCCTTAAAAAGAGAATCATTTGAGGAGGACAGCCATGAAATTGAACCAAATGGGCACCTGTGAAAAATATCTTCTCCTAGGCCATCTCCTCCCAAGAATGCAATAGTTTTGAAGCATCTGAAAAGCCTAAATGATTTCCACGTAGAGCTAATGTTGCTAGAGGTCTAGTGCAAGTAAAGAGGACTTTGGCCTGTGGCTTCTTTTGGAGGTTTGGTTTGGATTTAAAATCCACTCATAGAAGATAGGAATAAATATTTTTAAAAACCAGTTTCTGGATTTGGGAAGGCATGGGTGGAACATGAAGTCCTGGACTGAAAACCTGTGCATGTCCTAAAACCATCCTGCTGGACCAGTGTCCATATGGAAAGGGGACAATTGCACCCCTTGCAATTGATCTAAACAGACTCTGCCTCACGACGGAATTGAATGGTTGTGGGCTTGAGAGCAGGATGGAGAGCTTCTGGAACTTGCTTTCTCATTAGTTCATGGGCTTTGTTCCCTTAAGAAAATTATTTAACTGATCCATGAGTCTGTTTTCTCATTTGGAAGAGGGAGAGCCTGAGCCCTGTTCCCTTTCTGCGCTTTGGTTCGGCACAGGCAGGACAGGACCATCCACCTCAGGATTGTGCCCTTCTCTTAGGAGGGTCCTGGGGGCCTGCACTTGGCACAGAGAGCGTTTTGCCAGCTTCCAAGAGAGAAGCTTCTCCACTCTCAGTGAATCCTTTTACAACGGTAAAGCAGTAGCAGATGGGAGTGCTATCTGATATCTTTCTGATGATAGATTTAGTACCTTTCTTAATGGGGGATTGCAATGAGCCTTTAAAAGTCAGCCTGAGAAAGCTCGCTTAAAAAGAACATATGCTGTTTTCTCAAAACCTAATTTTCCCTAAACTATAAACCTTTTCTAGATGGATTAATTTTGCCTATGGAGCAGCTTGTTGATTTGAAACGTACACAATTGGCCCCTTAATGTCTAATTTGCTCAAGAATTTTTGGATGTAAGTTTTCGTTAAGTTTCCAGGAAGCTACCTTGTAGTACAGCCAGTTTCCCAGAACCTAAAACAAATTAGATTAATCATGCTAGAAACTAAATAAAAGTGCCTTGTTGGGGCCTGTTTGGGCAGGCCCTAATACTCTCTCCCGTGGGCCAAGAGGAACAGATCACCTGGGAGCACTCAGCTGCCACCCACCCCGCACCAGAACAGCGAGATGATTCTGGGAGCCTCAGGGCCACCTCATTTCAGATGGCTCTCCAAGTGTCCATCAGATGCCAGAACCTTGTTCTCTTACAGGAGAAGACGACAGGCAGGGTTTTCAATGATTTTTATTTACAGGTAAGCGTGGTTTTCCAGCACTTGAGCTCAGGACTACCAAGGCTTTGTTTTCTTTAAGGATCATCCCGAAGAGTTAGTTGCCCTTCTTCCTGATTTGCTGGGTATCTTTCCCACCCGTCGCCCTGCTCTTACTTCTGTAATGCACCAGCTTCTCTGAGTCTACGGGGGTATTTACAAGCCCTGGGGACCGCGTGGGCCTGACAGCATCCAACACCTAATTTGTTGTCCCTGTGGCTTTCTCTTCAAGCTGCAGAAACGCTTCCCGCGTGCTGCATTGCTGCCGGAGGAACTCAGCCCTCCCCCTCCCCATGTGTTCCTAATCGAGGGCTACCAGAGCACATGCACCCAGCCCACCGTTGCAAGGGGCAGAGCTGATCCCCAAGCACTGCCATTTGATCTCTCCCTTGCCCTCACCCGCATTCGGGAACTGAAAATATTTACTTTGTGTTGGCTCGACAAAACCCAGTAAATAGCAACCTTTGCCGCCCCAGCACACGCCAAAGAGCTGGAGGGAGGAGGATCCAAAGAGCCCCGGTTATGCTTACACCAGGGGGTTTTCTGAGCCGGGGAATGCAAAACCCAGAGGCAGTCAAGTCTCAGGTTTCTTTTGCCTCTGAAGTCAGTACTGACCAGGGCTTTGGAACCAAATAAAAGTAGGATTGGCCCTCCCATTTTCATTGCTAACTCTTATTCTGGGAAATGTAGCTGGAAAGAGTTTTCTGATCATTTTCTCTGTTTCTACCACCAGATTGCTTGTTTACTGGAGGAGTCATCTAATAAATTTTTACTGAGCTACCCCCAACTTCTAAGGCTTTATTCTGCGTACCAGAGATCCGATAATGAACCAGAAGAATCTCCAGACCTAAGAAAATAAATCAATAGGATAATTTCAAATTGAGACAATGGAAAGAAACAAACTAGGGGGGGTTTGATAGAGACTAGCTGCAGAGCTTTGGTGATAGGCGATTGGAGCAGGCTTTCCTGAGATGTTAATGTTTGATCCAAGATAGAAAGGAAAAGAGGCAGGCATGCAAAAACTCCGGAGGCTCAGGTTTTAAGACAGGGGAACAGTAAATGCCTATTGGGTCAAGAATGAGCTTCATATGATTAAAGAATGGGCGAGGTGCTACGGTCCAGGGGCCAAGTGAACGAAAAGAATGGAGTCAAAGATAACTGTATCACTAGCTCACTACTGTAGTTTTTCAAGCTACTGATCCTTACTACCAGCACGTTACTTTTTTATTCTTATACGTGATGCTGAACCTATTTAATTACCAGGAGCATGTAACTAGCGCTTGGTGTGAGCACACGAATTTCTTGAAGTTCCGTAGAAGCAAAATGAAGGGCTGTTAACATCCTTCAAAGACGTAGTGAAATGGTGCAGTTCAGGAGGTGTGGCAATCCTATGGCCCATGGCCAGAGAGCAACCGGCTCTGAATTCTAGGTCATTACATCGTGTATTTCTTTGGAATCCCAGTATTGCAGAACGCCAAGTCATCAGAGTGCTGGGACTCTTCAAGTAAGCCGAGAGTCAGTGCAAAGTGAGTTGACAGCATCACCCAAGATGGCAAGCGTAGGATTGGATTCTGCTAGACCAGATTGGCATTTTGCCTCTGCGCTCTCTCCCTGTGTCCCCGGGAAAGTGAGTTGCCTTCCTGAGCCTCAACCTCCATGTCAGTTAAATGGAAATTGTAACACCTGTTCCTAGTATAGATACCATGAGATAAGTATTTTTTTATTTTTTAATTTTATTTATTTATTTATTTATTAATTTTTAATTAAAAAAAAATTTTTTTTAACGTTTATTTATTTTTGAAAGAGAGAGAGACAGAGCATGAACGGGGGAGGGGCAGAGAGAGAGGGAGACACAGAATCGGAAGCAGGCTCCAGGCTCTGAGCCATCAGCCCAGAGCCCAACGCGGGGCTCGAACTCGAGGACCGCGAGATCGTGACCTGAGCTGAAGCCGGACACTTAACCGATGGAGCCACCCAGGCGCCCCGATAAGTATTTTTTAAAAAAAATCCCCAGGTATTTTAAAAACTCCAGTGTAACTCTTACATCTCAACAAGTGAATAGAATCTGATTAAGTTATAATCACATGCAAATGAAGACCCAAATGGTGGCTTCCGGTTTGGGCACTTGTTATTTGAGTTGACTTATTTTATTTTATCAAATATTTTATTATTTATTTTATTTTTTTAAATGTTTATTTATTTATTTATTTTGAGAGAGAGAGAGAGAGAGAGAGAGCGAGCAGGGGAAGGGGCACGGAGAGAGGAGAGAGAATCCCAAGCAAGCTCCACACTGTCAGCACAGAGCCCACGGCGGGGCTCCATCCCGCGAACCGTGGGATCATGACCTGAGCTGAAATCGAGAGTCTGACGCTTAACCAACTGAGCCACCCAGGTGCTCTGAGTTGACTAATTTTAAAAAGCACAGTGGTGTTTGGGAAAGATGAGCAAAAATGCTCTGACAGCATTCCAAGGAGAATCACAATTTGCAAAGAGAACAGCTTCTGCCTCTCAAGGGTGAAGTTGGCTGGGAAAGTGGGGACACAGGCAGATACAGCTGGCTCAAGGAGGGGTGCCAGGCACCCTGCAAATCTCATGAATTTTGTCTCCCGGTCTCCACCTGTTTCTAGCAGTATTTGCTGGCACAGCCATGCCTGCTGGGATTTCATCCTGGAGGCTCTTAAATATTCTTTCTGGCTGCTGGTATTATCCATCACAAGAGAACCATACTGACAAACGCTGGTAATTTTGTTACCATTGGGTTCAGTTTCTTCCTTCCTAAAATGTGTTACATGCTATAAAGGATCACTTTGGTTTCTTCAAATTCTAACATTAAACACTTCTCCGTGCAATATCTTCATGTACAACTTGCTGTTGTATGTAAAGAAATAATGTGGCCCGGAGAAACGGGTTAATTTCTCCTGCATTTCTTGAGTTCGCCACCAGGAAGCAGTTTCTCTGTGGATTAAGACATCAGGGGATCTTCTCGTTTGAGAAGCTTCAGAACATCAGCCAGACTATTATGTTTATTTTCTCTCTTGGAGTGGAATTATTTGTTAAAAACTAAAAATGGAAAAAATTAAAAAAATATTTTACTAAAGAAACAAGAGACTGTTTTTAGAATAGCAATTTGTCAAGATACAATAAAAAATTTTAGATAGCGGGGCGCCTGGGTGGCGCAGTCGGTTAAGCGTCCGACTTCAGCCAGGTCACGATCTCGCGGTCTGTGAGTTCGAGCCCCGCGTCGGGCTCTGGGCTGATGGCTCGGAGCCTGGAGCCTGTTTCCGATTCTGTGTCTCCCTCTCTCTCTGCCCCTCCCCCGTTCATGCTCTGTCTCTCTCTGTCCCAAAAATAAATAAAAAACGTTGAAAAAAAAAAAATTAAAAAAAAAAAAAAAAAATTTTAGATAGCTATGTATGGTGACAGATGTTAACTTGTGTGGTGATTATGTCACGTATATGCAAATATCCAATCGTTATGGTGTACACCTGAAACTAGTAAACTGTCTATGTCAATTACACCTCAATTACAAAACAAAATACAATGAGGAACAATTACTGTTTATATATTTCTGTGTCCGTGCACATGGTTACCACTACTGCAATTTTTATTTTTTTTTATTTTTACTTTTTTTAATGTTTATTTATTTTGAGAGGGGAGGAGGGGCAGAGAGAGAAGAGAGAGAATTCCAAGCAGGGTCCCCATTGTCAGCACAGAGCCTATCATAGGGCTCACGAACCATGAAATCATGACCTGGGCCAAATTCAAGAGTCCACAGCTTAACAGACTGAGCCACCCACATGCCCCAATTTTTCAGTAATTTTTGTCACTTCGTAGGACATACTCGTTGCCTTAATTCTTCTTGAATATTTTTACTCCAATATGTGGATTTTGTATCAAGTTCCATGAAAAATACTGTTTGGGGTTTTAATAGAATCCCGTTAATCTATTAGATTAATTTAAGAAGGATTTACACCTTTATGATGTTAGTTTATTCTCCAGGGACTTAAAAACTCTTTTCATTAACTTAGGTGAGTAGTAGTATTTTAAAATTCCTTTATATTTTTCAATAAAGATATTGCTAAGTATTTTGTTTGCTTATGTAGCTTTGCAAATTAAGCTCTCATGATATCTTCCAACTAGTTATCTCAAATATGAATTAATGCTGTTAATTTTTAAAATTAATGTAAGTTAATTTTTAAAATTAATGTAAGTTAATTTTATGGTCGCTCACCTTACTGAATATGTATTAGTAATATATATTAATATATATCATATATATGCCTATCTAGCCATACGTATATATTTATGTGCACGTATATCAAAATCTACATGTAAATAGCTTCCACAAATCAATAAGGAAAAATGTAAAGCCTGATAGAAAACCCAACAAAGGATAAAAGCAATGAGTTTACAAAATAGGAAAACCAAATGGCCAATAAATATGAAAAATTGTTTTACCTCACTAGTGACCAAGGAAATAATATTGTATACGCCAATGCGAAAAAGGAGATATCATTTGATAACAATATAGTCTACAATAGCAGAAGGTGGCAAGAATGGGGTAAAGGAGGAGCCCCATACTCCTTATATGACTCTAAGTGTGTGCGATCACTTTGGAAAGCAATTGGACAGTATCTGGAATACTCAGTGCATACACACACCCCCACCCACCCCTACCTAGCAATTTTAATTCCAGTTATATTTCTTGAAGAAACTTTGGCATCTGTGTGTGAGGAGACACGGTATAAGAATGTTTAGTGAAACATGGTATGTGGTAGCAAAATCTCTCAAAAATCTAAATGTCTGTAAGTGCGGTTGTGGGTGAATAAATCAGGCTATATGATGGAATACTGTATGGCCACCAAAAGGAATGAAGTTGATTTATAAATAGTGTCTCCCCCAAACCACTGGTGAATAAAAACCAATTAACAGAATCTTGCATACAGAATGATGCAGTTTTTATACATTGAAAGAACACAAATCAGTGCTATTCTTGGACCCATAGGTGTGGAATAAAAGTGTAGCCACATGGCTGTAGGAACAGCACACGCCGTCCTGATAGTGACCGCCTCCAGCAGGGATGGAGGGATGAAGGGAAGGGAATTAGAGTAGAGAGGCAGGTAAAGAGAGAGAGAGAGAGAGAGGAGAGAGAGAGAGAGACTTCAGTTGTAATAGTCTCATTTCTTTCATTAAAACTAAATCAAAGCCCAAATGACAATATGCTGCCATGTATTATATTAACTGTGAATTTTAGATATGCAGGCGTATGTTTTTATATCCTGAACTTCACTGACATTTTAAAACTAAAAAAAGGGGCGCCTGGGTGGCTCAGTCGGTTGAGTGACCGACTTCGGCTCAGGTCATGATCTCACGGTCCGTGAGTTCGAGCCCCGTGTCAGGCTCTGTGATGACAGCTCAGAACCTGGAGCCTGCTTCGGATTCTGTGTCTCCCTCTCTCTCTGACCCTCCCCCGTTCATGGTGTCTCTCTCTGTCTCAAAAATAAAATAAACATCAAAAAAAAAGTTTAAAACTAAAAAAAAAATAACATAAAATGTTGCACTGGCTTGTGCTAAGCAGCAGGCCGCCCTCTCCAGTATCCCCTTGCCAATTTCACGTGTAGGTCACCTGTCTGTACACATCTGACCATTTACTCTCCCGGCTCCGTTGTATTGCTCTATTTACTGCCTACTTAGCACCTCTCGCTGTCAGGAAGCATCCCTTTTGCTTACATTCCAACCACCTGTCCCCCAGCCCTTCCATTAGAACGGAGCTGTAGGAAGGCAGAGTTCCTAGCCTGCCTTCTTCACTGCTCTATGTCACGCTGGAGATCAGTGCCGGGCTCATAGTAGGGACACATCTGTTGAATGAAATGAAAGCCGCAATGCAGAGCAAAGAGCAATGTGCTTCCTTAGCTCTTCTGTCAGCTCTTGGACACAGCTACCTGCAGTATTTCTCAGCTTCCTTTCAGGGTGAAAATGAAAAAGTCGTCTGTTTTCAGAAAGAAACAAAGATGAGGTTACACACACTCTTCTTTAACTTCCACATTCCTTCATTTTTCTTACTCAGAAAAAAAAAAAAAAAAAAAGGTCTTTGGAAAATTATGCTAGGACATCGTTCCAAGTAACTTTCCTTGACCTCTTTTCCCCAGCCATGGTCTCCCTCACATGGTGGAGGCCTGGTCTGCCCAGCAGGTTCCAGAAGATTCTGTTTCTTGAAAGTCCCCAGTAACTCTGCTTTTCTCGGAATATTTAAAAACATACTGAAATAAGATAGTGGGTGGCTTGGGTGAAATGAGAAAAGGGGGTAAAACGGTGCAAGCTTCCACTTATAAAATGAGTAAGTCCTGGGGATGTGATGTACAGCATGCTAATTATAGTTAATACTGAGGTATTGCATGCTTGAAAGTTGCTAAGAGAACAGATCTTAAGATTTGTCTCAAGGAGGCAAAAAATTGTAACCATGTGTGGCGATGGATATTAACTAGACATTGGGGTGATCATTTCACAACATATGCAAATATCCAATCATTATCTTGTATACCTGAAATGGATACAATGTTATATGTGAATTGTATCTCAATTTAAGAAATAAGATAAAATAGGAAACGTATTTTTAAAAGCTTAATACTGTGATTTTTATCACATAAAAATAGTAATCACATATTTGCGCAAAATTGGTTTTATTAATGTTTGCCCTCACATTATTTTTGCTATTCCTTATTACCTTAGGTAGCCATTCCTCAATTTTTCCACTTACATTTGCATTTTAAAAAATCTTATTTAAAGCAAGTCATCTGTATAAAACATTGGATACCATTTAAGGATGTTATCCTTAAAAATATGAGCAATGTCATTCTAGTAATGATGCTATCATAATATTTACCTCATTTCTCTGAGTCCTCTAAGATTCGTCTCAACACATACACTGACTAGAGCTATATCTTTACAAATGCCACTGTTAAGGTGCTTTGCATAAGATGTAGAATTGTTCTGGCAGGATGCT
Organism: Panthera leo; assembly: GCF_018350215.1. Taxonomy (NCBI): domain Eukaryota; kingdom Metazoa; phylum Chordata; class Mammalia; order Carnivora; family Felidae; genus Panthera; species Panthera leo. Next base: position 27,397,830 of record NC_056691.1, read on the forward strand.
TTAAGTACAAAGTTGTACAATTGCAAGTAGAAAAAAACTGCCGTGTGGCTCTTTAAAACTTTCAGGTGTACAACTATCTCGTTTCCATTCTTGGGACCATTGGGATGCATGTTTCTGAAAGATTTGTCTAGAAATCTCCTTTAGTAGGAGGCAGAACAGGCCAGAGTCCACATGCAACCTGGCCCTGAGCCACTGAGAATGAGGAAGAGGCCAGAGCAGAAGGGCCATTTGTCTTTGTTATTAGGAAATAAATCAACCTTTGTTTTCCTGGCCAAACTCAAGGAATGTCATTATTACCAAATAAATTGTGTCGTTACAAATCAATCAAGCCACCTTTCATTTAAATGTGAATCACTTTCATTGTCTGGGCTTCAAACTTGATTCCACCCCATGGAAACGAATGATGAGAGATGATAGATCATTCAAACTCTACCTTTGGGACAAAATTTTCTACGAAAGCAAGTTTTTAAAAATGTTTAGATTAGTCAACAAACTAACTCATCACTCAATATTCTCTCTTAATGGAGGGGTTACCACAAAGCTTTCCTGGTGGGTGTTAAGATCAAGTTGGCAAAAAGTTATAGGCCGTCTTTCTCAGATTATGGCAAAAATGACATGCCAGAGATACTGTGAATGAGGTATTTATGTCTCATTATGCTTTGCACGTTTTAAGATCTCTCCTTTTCCGATAAGAAGAAAACAGTTCTTGTTTGGAGGAACTTTCCTAAGGACGGAGTAGATTGATATCTGACTTTTAACTAAGTTTTAATCTATCTTTCCCTGATCAGGGAGGGACCTTCTAACTCAAACAGCCCTAGGTTTTAAGTTCTTCTGTGGGCATTTTTCAGATGGCGATAATTTCATTCGTGTACAGTTATAAGGACCATAATTCTGAACTAATGATGCTACTCGGCCCAAAGATGGCCCCATTTCCCCTCTGGTTCTCACACTGTCCTTTCTCTGTGACCTCTCTCCCACCTCTGACCTCCTCCCCAGTTTTCACCCTTGCTTTAACAATTGATTTATGATGGGCCCATGGAAGGGTCAAGCCTACTTTTATGGTTTGCTTAAAATATTTCTTTTAGAATGAGCATCAGAAGTGGCCTTCAATCCCAGCTAACCAGTTTCCCCAAGACCTCAAAAGAGCTTCCTTTACTGCCTGTCCATCACTGCACCTTATTTATATCTTTTGTACTTGTGAAGAGAAACTCATTAAATAAGGCAATTTTGAAACTTTTACCAAACTGAATAATTTATAAAAGATGTGCGATTTAGCTACCCACCCCCGCCCCCTCATGCCCGCCATGAGAATGTCTATGAATACATATGTAATTCAGGGGTAGGGCGGTGGGAGGAAAAGAGAAGAAAAAGCCACTAAGAATAATTTGAAGACTAGGATTATTTCTTTTACGGGATCTATTTTTCTTTGAGTGTGACAGTTTGATCTTCGCTAGGGCTGAAGCCTGCAGATCTATTGGGAATACTCTTACATTCATGGCCTCCACAGTAAATTTCACCCTTTTGTTTAATTTGACTTCCTGTTGTTGTTTCGATACACTAAACAATTGCCAAATTTAGCAATGCTTTTTAATGATCACTAGAATGGACCTTTTAAAATTTTTTTTAAACATTTTGAAGATTCTGAAGAGAGAAAAGCGACTTACAAGGTATAGGACCATTCATTCTGAAACACAGACACGATCTGAAAGATCAAATAGCATCTAAAATTAGGAGGGTGGACACCAAGGTTTCTGGCCTGAAAGCGAATACAACCTTAACGTTCCAGTTCGAATCTTAAGATTGCTGTGAGTTATTTGCCACCTTGGGGAGCTTTCGTTAAATACCACCATATGATACTTCTAAAGGTGGCTTCCCCAAACGTATTGATCTCCCCTCCTCGGTCATTAAAAATGTGATTTATGAGGCTGACATTTTTAATAGGGCAAAGCTCAGAGGTTTATTGCGATGGCTTTCTCATTTCCATGTTGCCTTCGGCTGCTAGCAGGGCAGACAAGCTGTCCTGAGAACTACACTACTTTCTAATAAGAACACGGCTCTTTCTTTCTTTCTTTCTTTCTATCTTTTTTTTTTTAACGAAATGGCAACCACTACGTATTTAAAGTGTTTTACACTTATTACACAGCAATGAATTAATTTTTCCCATTTCACCCCTCTCTTTCATGTACTGTGAGGTGCTCCCCCCGCCCCCAATTAAACGCTGTCATTTCCTTAGTGTGAGGCTTGGCAGGACTCCAGAAAGTGAGCAAGCTTGAGCTAGAGTCCGCTGCCAGGAGTCCGTGTGAGCTGAGACAAAAGGGTAGGTCTCTGACCCACTGCCTTCCTCGGCCCCGGGAAGGAGTCACAACCGCGAACCAGGAGCCTTTCACGCACGAAATCGCCAATCCAGCCATCTGAGGGTCAATGACCCAGAGTATGAAAATAGGACACATTAAGGGGCTGTGGTCTAGATCCTAACTTCCTGGTCTTTGTGGTCATGAATCTTTATGAATGGGAACAAATCTGTGTGCCTACCATCAAATTTAGATTCAGGCTTCTGGATTCTGCCCAGCAGAACTTTGGGGGGCAGGGGGTGAGTAGAGAGTCAGGAGCAGCAGGGGGTATTCAAATGAACCAATGGTGAGGGGCTGGATTCCTGCCCTGGATTTGAACCTTCGGTTCCCCTAGAGCCATGTGGCTCCCTACCCCACCCCGGCAAGCCCCGTTGCTTCCAGTAATGCATGTCTGATTTGCATGTATTATTTGCAGGGGGACGAGGAGCCATGAAGTTTTTTGAAAGGGCGAGCTATGGTTGTTTTGATCATGGTGTATTTAATTGATCACCATACCACGACTATGGCACAAACCCAGAATATCCGCTTCACGTCTTTCAGAGGTTGTTTGAATCGCAAGCTTTTCTTACACAGTCATGTCAATTGTGGGCACACTTATATAGCCACAGACACTAGGGAGTGAGGGGAACCGGCGCCCGTCTGTATGAGGAGTCTCCTGCCAACGAGAAACGGTTGCAGGTGGCATCTGTTAGGCTGTGCCTGTCCTACGCCACCAGGACTGCTCCTGAATTTTTTTTTTTTTTTTTTGACTAATGCTTTCGAGGCAAAAAAATAAGGTACCTGTACTTATTTTAGGGTGGATTATAAAATGCCCCGCGTGCTTTTCACCTTCCATGCTTCACTTTCTGTTTTCACTTCCTTCGGGCAAGGAAACGTAGCGGAATGTCAGCTGTCGCCGCGGGGAAACAGGTGCTGACCAGGCAACCTGCCCTCTGCGGTTAAGGACCCCTCCTCCAGGGTCCTCCTGGAGGAGGAGACTGACCGTGCACGTGCCCACGTTTCAGAAGCAGTCCTGGTTAATACCCGTGGCCCCGCGGATTGATTAGCAGCCCTTCTTCCGTTCTCCAAAGTGTGCTTTTTAGGACAGGGTATGTGGCCACCACACATCCACTTGGAATTCTCATTCTCGCGTGGCTGTGTTTCACTCGTGCAGACCTGTGCCTCGTGCAGAACTGTTCCCAGTGCTGCCACTGACTGGATCCCTGCAAGCTGTTTGCAAGCTGTACAGGCTGTTGAAGAAGTCTTGTAGAATGAGGATCATGAGAGCAAGAAAGCAGGTTCAAAGATTAGTCTTTTTCCCTTTTTAACAGAGCAAGTATTTATTGATCGCTTTTATTAAATTCCACCTCCTGTGCCAGAAAGTGTACTATGTGAGTCAGCAAGAGAAGAGATCGTTCTTGACCTGAAGGGATTTGACAGCTGGCTGCAGAAGTTCTACATGGACCCAAATGCTGCAGGATTCCCCAACCTTGGCACTATTGACGTTTGGGGCCAGATAATTCTCTGTCAGGGGGGTGGAGCAGGGGGGCATCCTATGTATTACAAGGTGTTCAGGGGCATCCCTGGCCGCTACCCACTAGATGCCAATAGCACCTCCCCAGACCAGTTGTGACCGTCAAAAATGTCTCTGCTAAGGCCAGCTATGTAATTTGCAGGGCCCAGTGCAAAATGAAAGTGTGGGTCCCTTAGTCAAAGAGCAGGGGAAACGTGATATGAAAGGTACTATAAAATACGCAGCTTTTTCTTCCACAGTCTGTCTCTTTCTCTCGATTTGCCACAATGCTTTAAAAAGCGTGCTATTTAATGTCGTTCCAACAAGACAAATTACAACTTTAAGTTATTAGCATGAATTTCACTGTTCATACTGCAGAATCTCAGATTTATTGCAAATTTCTATCATATGCAGAATCACTGAAATTACACAACTCTTACTTCTTCCCCATTAGAACAACGAACATGCTGCATGAAATATGCACACATTCTACTCATGCTCTACCTTCATTCAGCTCCTTGCTGAGGAAGGAAGTTCATAAAGGAAAAGGAGCTAGGTGCTGCTCTAGCTTTTCCTTTCCTTCTACATCGTTATCGTCTGTGTAAGTGGTGGGGTAAGACTGGGAAGTAACATGAACAAGAAAGGAGATGATGGGGTTCCTTGGTCATTTGTGTTTCTTAGAATGCCGGCGTCTTCCTTCTTCACTCAAAGAAAGTTCTGGTTCAAACAGAAAGTGCAGCCTGCTGGGGCTGTGCATGTCCCTGCTTACTCAGTCATAGATGAAGCACCTTAAACTTGAACTACCTGGAGTCTGACTGAGCTCCCACTCAAAGTAGGCTCACCGGAATTCTGTGTTCCAGGGGCATCTTGAATGCTGGACGTGAAGGGGGTACTCACACGCATGCTTCATCATTCCATCAGACTTCTCTTACAAAATACAAGTTCAAAGATAAAATTCTTAGCAATTGTAAAGGGCAGCAGCTGAGCATTAAACCAGGAACAGGGCCCTTCTGAACATGTGGCCCTGTGCGAATGCGTAGGTCACACATTTATCAAGAGGGTCCTGGTCACCAGATTTTGCCAACTGTTCCCTAGGGAGCAAAATAACACTGGAATGAGAACCACCCGGGTGTAGGCTATACTTAGGGGCACGGTGAAAAAATATCATCATATGGATTTAAAATTTGTTAACTCAGGCTGAGAGGAATAAGGAAAACCTGACCAAATAGGTAGAATTTGAGGATAAGAGTTTGGAAATTCCCTGAGCTCATTCATTTCTGATGTCTCATTTTCTGTCTTTGCCAAAACACTATTTTGAAGGTGTTTTAACTTTTTTTTTTTTTTTAGTGCATCATACTCGTGGAATATTTTTAATTTTTGCCTTAATAAAAGAAAAGTTTCAGTCAGTTAATACACCAACTGAGAAAGAAATTATAAGAAAATTTGGCCAGCCGTGCTTATAATTATACACTGTATTTTACTTAGGGCTAAAAAAAATTTTTTTTGACCAATTCTGTATTTTCCCAGGAGATGAATTGCACTGGAAAGTTCCACATTTCTCTGTGTCATTAATCGTAATATGGAGTAGACAAGGTTGTGCAACTCCTTTCTGTTTTTAAAAAATCTAGCTAGAGGAATAATAATTAACATTAGCCCAAGAATCTAGGCCATGCTGAAGGCTTTGGCATCAATATTGGGGACATATATATATATATATATATATATATGTAAAAGTTCATTTATTTTGAGAGAGAGAGAGAGAGAAAAGAGAGAGCATGAGCAGGGGAGGGGGAGAGAGAGAGGGACAGAGAGAGAATTCCAAGCAGGCTCCACACTGCCAACACAGATCCCGACACGGGGCTTGATCTTGTGAACACCGAGATCATAACCTGAGCTGAAACCAAGGGTCGGAGGCTTAACCAACTGAGCCACCCAGGCGCTACCCCTTTCTTTTAAAGTTTAAGGTGTAAATGTTAAGTTGAAATATAAATATGAGAAAAGAATCAGATAAGAAAGTTAAGCATCATTTCTACCTGTTTGAGGATTCTCTGCCGAACATAAAGAGTGGTAGACAGGCAAAGGATTAAATGAAGACTCAAGGAAATCTTGTTTAAATCTCAGCTTCTCCCATCTACATGTCTGCATTTCTGTTTCTTAATCTGTACCGGTGGGAACAAGCCCCATTCTGTTCCCTCATTGGTTGCATTGAGAACATTTAAGAAAACAGTATGTGAAGAAGGAGTTTTGTTAACTACCTACAAAAAGTGTATGATTGTTTAATAACCTGCTGGTGCTAATTACATCAGAAGGACCTGAACACTTGCATGTGTAATCAGTTGTTTTCTAGACCATCTCTGAAAAGACAAGTTGTGTGTATTAGTCAGGATCCATAATGATGGTTGCTGTAACAAACAACCATCAAATCTCAGGGGCTTAAAACAAATATGTTTATTTCTTAAATGTGTGCTGGTCTGATGCAAGTCAGATGGTTCTGTGCGACTCTCCTCCAAGCTGTGACTCAGGGATCCAGGCTCCTTCCTTCTTACGATGACTCTATCCTCAATGTATGGCTTCCACAAATGCTGTAGCATGGGAGTAGAGGAAGTTTAGAGTTCATGCAGGAGATTTCAATGGTCAGTCCTAGAAATAGCGTATATAACATTTGTATACATTCTATTGCCTGGAATGCAGTTTAATGGCTTCAAACTAACCGTAAAGGAGACTGAAAAATATAGCCTCCTTCAGTGTGCTCTTAAAGAAGGAACAATATGTGGTAAGAATCTATATAGTCTCTCCCATATTTCTGGAATACTGTGATGGCCCAACATAGGGCCAGCAATCTTATTGTTACTTCCCTATGGAGTAGGTCTTGCCAAGGGAAATCTGAGGAGTCATTGTTTACCTATCACTTGAAGAAATGCCAAGTTAAGCTTGTGTTTAAGTCTGCCCTCCATCTTACTGGATGGGTAAAGTACTACGCATATTCAAGCTAGCTTCAAGGAAACATTTATTCAGAAAACGTTTGATTATATTTAATGAAAACAACTGTGACTTTGCATTTGTAATATGTATTGGGCACAGAGCTAGGCGTTGGGTGAAGGCCAGTCAACACACATGCATGCACACATGTACACATACACACAACATGTATATTTATCAGCCCCCAACCTCTTATCCCAACCCCTAGCTCCAGGAACTGTAAAAAGCTGGGAAGTCAAAATTAGCTTCCATAAAATAACAGTGAACAAAACTGGGAAATCCACAACTAAGCACTGGATTCTAAGGTTCTGCCCATAAAGCAGTGGTTTTAAACTCTCAGTCCAGCTATTGAATTGATCTCATTGGCTTTGGACCACACGGTGTTTTGTTTAAAAAGTCTGAATGATCATTTTAAAAATCAGATTTTATTATAAAATTCTCTTGGACCATTAGAAAATCTGGCAACATTGGGCTGGCATTCTCCCATGTTTCCAACCAATAGAGCAGCATGGTGGCTGGCTGCTTGAGATGGGGCCATGCCTCTCTTGGTCACCACCAGCCCCACCACCCCTGATCGAAGTCCCACAGTAGGGAATCGTTGATTTCCACTTGTCATGTGCTCACAGTTTTGGCTTCCTCCTATTTAAGAAATATTTCCCTATAGTCACATCTCTATCAGAATTGGGAAATAAACACTAGAAGATCTTGAGTGTCACAAACTGTGGGGGACTGCTTTCTCTTTGTGGGATGGAAGGATGTTCTTAAATGTTTACTAGGCAAAAAGAGTATGCCTGCAACCAAATACTAAAATCTGCACCTGTTTTCCACTGTAAGCCTGGCCTGATAGATACTGTTTTTTAAAAATAGTTTTATTGCGGTATAATTTATACATCATAAAATTCACCCATAATAAGTGTACAATGCAATGATTTTATTAAAGTTTTGAAATGTGCAGCCATCACCACAATCTAAATTGTAGAATTCCTCCAGCACAGAAAAAGTTCCCTTGTGCTCTTTTGCAGGCATCTCCTGGTCTCACTCTCAGCCCCGCACACCCACTGATCTGCTTCTCTTCTCATCCATCACACATTTTGAGTTCTCAAATCATGCTCAGAGTGCCACACAGTATTCAGAAAAGAAGGACATCATTCCAGTCGGATACAAGAAGGACTGCATTATGAAGGGGAGAAGATTTGGACAGTTTGTGTGAACAGTGACAAAAAAAGAAAGATATTCTGGGGGTTACTATCATTTTGCTTAAGGTTTCCTTCAGATTGGCTAGGTAACTTTTCTTTAAATATGTGATAGAATAACTTGAAATTTTAGGGAAATGTACAAATGACATCACACAACTGCATTTGTGCTTTCCACTGGTCATTATAAATAAAGCAACAGGGAGGCCTGGGTGGCGCAGTTGGTTGAGCATCCGACTTCGGCTCAGGTCATGAACTCACGGTCTGTGAGTTCGAGCCTCACATTGGGCTCTCTGCTGACAGCTCAGAGCCTGGAGCCTGCTTCAGATTCTGTGTCTCCTTCTCTCTCTCTCTGCCCCTCCCTCATTCATGCTCTCTCTCTCTCTCTCTCTGTCAAAAATAAACATTAAAAAAATTTTTGTAATAAAATAAATAAATTAAATAAATAAATAAATAAGGGTGATAGACAAACCAAATGTCTCCAAATGGCCTCTTCTTTTCCTCTCTACCTAGTGGGGAACCAGAGATCCTTGAAGACCCAAAGCAAGCCATCCACGTGCACAGAACTATGAGAGATTCTACTAACTCCCAAGAATTCTCCTCACAGGCCTGAAGACACATAATCTGTATCCCTCATTAGACATTTGTGTGTGTGTGTTTTCTCAACATTTCCTGTATTTTTTCTTGTGCTATTCAGTTCTTGTCTTTATATAGAGTTTAGTTTAACATGTGTTTATCACGTCATTCTAAACACGCTTCCTAAGTGCTTAGGGACAATTCTAGCTTCTTCCACATTTCTGTATGCTTCGCAGAAAACTTTATGCTCTACCATACCGTTCTTATAATACATGTTTAATACAACTTGTTGAAGAAAAAAAATGTCATGTATGAAGCACATTTAAGGATCATAATTCAGTGATTCTGCAGTTTCAAATGCAATGAAGATAAAATGACTTGATTGAGTCAGTATAGACATGACTTAACGAAGGGCTCTCTTTGTTGCAATGAAGACCACTGAAAGAGCCCTCAAGCAAGAGGGTGGTCTGCTCATTTTAGTATCTTAACAACTGAAGCAGAGCAACTGTTCAATTTATCCATTGCTCACAGCTCAACCATTTAATCAGCTAAACAAGGAAGTCTGGGCCAGCCATATTTCCATTGCTTCTGGGTGTTTTATTTTGCTTTTGTTTTTGCCTTGCTTGTTTTCTCTTGCTATCTTGGTGTCCCTCTGTGGCTTTATTTGTGTCTGTCTACTTCTCCCATCCCCCCTTGAGTCTCTCCCTCTGCCTCTCCCTCCCACCGTCCCTCTGTCTTGTTCTCTCCCTCTCTGTCTCTCTACCCCTTCTTCTTTCCCCTGCCCCTTTGTCCACTGGCATCTCTGCTGTGGCCTCTGTTTGGTCCTTGGTCTCTTGCCTTTACAGCAAGAGCATCCTCCAAGTTCAATGATCTTTTCAGAGTGCCAGCCCTGGCTTGCCTCACATAGCAAGCTCAGGAAGTCATTTGTGGGTTCTAAATGGCTCATCTGAGACATTCAGACAGCCTGTAACTTCCATTGAGATATTTGTGCTAATGAAATGGGGGTATGAGGCAGAGAAAAAAATAGTAAATTCTCCATACAGAAAGACTGATATGTTGTAGAACACGTGGAAATGCCATGTTATAAGATCTTATTTGTTTTGACTCAAATGGGATTTATTTAACAAAGGCCATTTTCTAGGAAAATGTCTATATATTTAAATGAGCTATTCTGTATGAAAAGTATGTAATCCTCTTTTTTGATGTTTCTCTCTCAAAATACAAGGACAACACTTTTTAAAAATTCTGCAAAATTATTCTTTCAGGCTGAGATTTTAACTTGATTGGAGAAAATACAATTTAAATGGGATTTATTTTAAAATTTCTTTTTTCACCCACGTCTGGTAATCTCCATTAAGACACTTTGAGATCTTGGGGGAAAAAAGATTTTTAAAATAAATAAGTATATCTTCCTGGGGGAAAGTAATTCTACAGATGTCCTATCCTCACCCTACAAGTCTGTCCCCCCAAAACCCTCCAGCTTTCCCACTGTTTCATATTCATTAATTAGTCTGAGGTTTCTTCCATGTTTCGTTTACAAAGCCACTTAAACCCACGCACCCATTTAACATATTTATGACCCCAGTTTTCTTTCTGTTCTCCGAGACTGTACCGTAATTGTTCTCTGGACCCAGGGACTGCAGAGAGCCTCCCCTGCTGAAAAGACACAACATAAAGAAGGAAATGAATGTGTGCGGGTTGAATACCTTCAACAAAACAACTGGGTGCAGTTTGGCCCCTGGCCCCCCTCCTCCCGGGGTCACTTTAATTGAGTGGAGCCTCACCCTCTATTGAGTGTATGGGAGACTATTAACTCTTAACAACGCTTCTCTCAGGTTATTTATTTATTGCTTAAATGATTTGTTATTGCTACTTGAATTTAATACACCCTCTGGGAACCAAGATGGCAGCATCATGTTACAGAAAAACTACAAGTTATTTTAAAACTGTAATTGACGTTTTATGAGAGCCATAAAATCTTTCTGAACAAATAACTTACCATTAGTCAGAAACTTCAGCAGGAGATCTGTAAAATTAAGGATAGGGTAGAACAGTACTGTACTTGTGTGTGTGTGTGTGTGTGTGTGTGTGTGTGCATATGTGCTGGGGAGGATGGGGCAGGAGGCAACCAGAGAAACTTCCAGTGACAATTTTGCATTGCTTCCACAGGTCTCGATTTAAATCATCACGCTTTGGAGTCAGAGGGATTTGGGAAATGGTGCAAAGTATTCCTAGGAAGGATGAACTGTATGCGATGAACACAGTTCGAGTGACCACCTCGGCTCTCTCAGTTTTCGCTACTAATTGAAACCCCTTCCCAGTGTCCTGTGGTCACGCATCTTAGCTTCGCTGGGTCAGCCATTACTCGTTCGAATAACGTCTCCATGTCTCAGCCACATGTGAATTTTTCAGAGCTTCATAAGAGCCGTGAGAACCCATCGCTGACAGGTCTGGACCATCTCATTTCCGAGTCCAGTAGAGCTTAATGTTTTTAACATCACTTTGAGATGATAGCAAAGACTTGGGCCGAAAATTTGCAATTCCGAAAATAGCAAGTGCCAATGTTCTATCTCAGGGGATCCCCCTCTGGGATTGAGGATCCGCGGTCGTCCTGAGTGCTGGCTACTGACATTCATAGCTTCATCTCTAGGAACTGCCTTTGGCAAGAGTGAGGTCGCCTCCCCAAAGTTGCCCAAGTCCATCGAGAAGGTCCGGAAGCTCGCTTTCCTTGCCTTAATTCAGGATGATTCTGAACGGCCTCTCAAGTTCTGAAACTACCTGACGGATCAGCTTAGGCTTTGTTTGTAACCACATCACAGTTCAACTTCTCACTCTGCCCCATCCTGCTTCCCTCGCCACCCGCTTCTAGCTGTTGAACCCTAGAGCATGCCCCACTAAGCCTTCCGCACACTCAGAATGTGTTCCCAGGGGAATCCAACCTAAGACAGGTGTTCGCTTTGCCGTTGTTGACCCTTTGAACCAACCTGATGCCCTCAGGAGCCACACACCTACCCACCAGCCCAGGAAGTCCCAAGGTTTTTTTCATAAACTGCACAGGAATGTATTTGTCTGGCTTCTAACCTATTTTTGCTCTGCGCTCCTCCCTGTGAGGATCAGCTCTAAAACCCCCACCAAATCCTACTGCTGGCTCCCACAGTCCAGTCACATTTTTCTCTTGTTTGTACTTTGGCTTTTCCAACTGGCTTTGACTCAGAGCCCCCATGCTGTAGCTTGAAGGTGATTTATGTAGCCAACAGTTAGAAGCTCTTCACAATAGCTCCAGATGAGAGAGGAATCCAACACTGGTGGCTTCATGCTAGTTAACTTAACTGCTTAGTTAACTTAAAGCCAGTTATGTTAACCTGCTTCATCAGTGCTGACCTCCTTTCCCCACCAAGACCTCCACCCCGTCTGCTCCGCCATATCTTGAGGCAAGCGTGCCAGACGATTGAGATTAGGAGCTTTCGCAAAATGACACGCTATATGCTTCTCATGGTAGGAGAGCCCGATGTTCAGATTTTGTTGGGGCTGAATATCTTATAAGTACTGGCAGTACACTAGGCATCGCAAAGATTACACCACATAAAACTGAATAGAAGTGCACAGAAATAAGTAGCACCACCCAGGACTGACTCTGGGTGTGCCTGGTTGTGTAGAAGAACACATGCAAGAAGAATCTTAAAAATTAACTGGGACACTGACTTCCTCTTCTTCTCCAACATACACACACACACACACACACGCACACACAACCTGTCAAACTGCATTTTCTGGACTGCTGTCTTCTGAATACTCTTCTACAGGATGGGCAACTGTTACATCTATGATGGTCCCTTCCATTTCCAAAGACCTCTCATTATTTGAAAGCTCTTTTCAAGGATGTTTTGAAATGGACCCCAATTTGTTCGAATCAGGTCTGGTAAGACATGCAGGCACAGAAATGACTGACACAAAGGAAGAAGTTTCTATACGCAGGGATCCCTAAAAAGAGGAGGCATGGCATGCCACACAGGGCCACACGGGGAAGCACCCGGGCTGGTTAGGAGGCAGAGGGAGTGAGGGGACCACGAGGACAAGAGCCCCTAATTGTGGTTTCCACAGGAAGGAGCCGGCAGCGTGAGCAGGTTTAGGATTGGCTGGGTTGAATACTTTCAGCAGGCTCTGAGGCTCAGGTGCTGTCCTGAGTTGTCTGGCACCTGGCTCTGGGATGAGGAGGGCAGGTGGACAGTGTCCCAGAGCCCATGAGTCCCATAAATGAGGTGGTTAGGGTGCAGTCTCTGAATTAGTTGGTTTGCATATGAAAGGCACACCCATAGGCAAATCATTTGCTGTGTCTAGGAATTAGACTACAAGCTGTCAGGGTGGAGACTGTTTAGGATTCACTCTTTCCCTCTCTCTCTCTCTTTCCTTCCATCACTTGTACCTCTCTCTCTCTCTCTCTCTCTCAGAATAAATAAATAAACTTAAAAACAATACAGGGACTGGAAGAAGTGGTTTTTGTTAGATGAGCTGAAACTGCCTCCTTGTCCTTTCTCCACAAAAGTCCTAGTCCCGATGTCTGCTGCTTTGCAGCAAAACCTGGAATTTCCCTGACCGGCTCTCAGCTGTTTGAAGTCGGCCATCTTCCTATGTCCACTCTTCCTTCCCTTCCTGGATCCTGACTGCAAACCACCACCCATGCTCATCTCACTTGAGAGACCCCAGTTTATCCTTTTCTTCCCTTGTGGCCTGTACATTACCCGGCACGTGGGTGGGAACACCCTGGTTACTGGTTAGTGTGTTTTGAGCACATACAGGTATATCCTTAGGCTACATTCTTAGATGGGAATTGTTTGCTCAAGTAGGGATTTGTAGTGCTTAGATATTGAGAAATTTCCCACCATGGATGTTACTCGTTGCTTTGTTCTTAATGTATTTTTAAAATATATTCTACACGTAGCAAATTAAGGTGGATAACCAATCATTCTCCTATCTGTACTTCAATAACATTAAAATAAGAAATCACCAAAGTAAATTTTCCTTCCATAGTCTCTGCTCTTTTTACACATTTTACATAAATGAATTATAATAACCATCAACCCAACCCACTCTTATAAAACAACTATTGCCACTTTATTATCTGGAAAAGCAACGATAAGTCATTAAAGATCTGTGTTAATGAAAATCATGAATGCTGTAAGTATTTTGGTTAAATGAAAAATGATAACACAACTAAAGGGAGAAAAGTAGAAAAGTTGATATAGAAAAAGAAAAAATGATAAAGAAATATAGGATATATATAGAATATACAGTACAGAAGGAATACAGAATATAGAGAGAAAAAGAAAAAAATAATAGGGCAATTAGAGGAAAAAAAATAGAAAACTCGATAAAAGTCAACAGCCTGTTTATTGTAGAGGCAGGTGGGAAAGTCCAAAGTGGAGTGTTGAGATATTAAGTTTACAAACAATAGTAAGAACTTAGAACTTTTATTTCTTATATTTTGCCCTGAAATTCTCAAAGCACATCAGGAAAAACCAATATCAAGGGGAAGTGTGGATAATAAGACACATTTCCTCTGAGGCAGAAAGTACTGAATTCTTACAAAGACATTTGCTGTGTAGGAAGAAGAAACATTCTTGACTTTCCTATTTGGCACAGCCCCAACAACAGCCCATCTCTGAAATCCCATGATCTTGGGGGAATTTCCAGCACGGGCAAAATTACTTGGTGGTTCCTCTGCAGGGCGACTAATATATGGGTAAAATTGTTATTTTCTGAAGCTTAACTAACTCTTTGGGCATCCTGATGGCTGATTTTGAACTCCTCTTTGTTTTGTTTTCTGCTTAGATCTTAAAATTTCTTTTTCTACTGTGGAGCAGCAAGAGAAAAGCTCATCTTCTTCATGTGTTAGCTGACACTTAGAGGTGTGTGACCAGTAGACTAAAGCATCTTTTTTTTTTTTTGTAGCCCAGGCACTGAGATTAAATAATGCAGTGTGCATATCATGGGTGTGCCTCCAGGGCAGCACCTGAATAGGGGAACTTCTCCAGCATCTTCTAGTCCGAGTATATTGTGGGGAGTGTAGGGGGTGCTGAGGAGGTGAGTGGAATACGTTCTGGCTCACTCCAGGCCTTTACAGTCCATTCTCTTGGCCACCCGGGATGAGTACCCCAACAGCATCTTTGAGTGCTCCGCTCTGGGAGGACTTACCACCTCATCTGTCTCAATTTCCACATGCTCCCAGGATCGGCTCAGTCCTGGCTTCAACACGCGCCTCCTGGTCTTTTGGATTTGTCTCTTCATTTACTGCCTCCCTCCCAATACAGCCTCCTCCAAAGCATTTCACTGCTGCCACATTCATCTTTTAAAACAGGTTTCTTGGTATTATTCACATCACCCCCCTGCTTTAAAGCTGTGGGTAACTACGGGTACCGTTGGCTACCATTGGCCGACTGCTTACTGTGAGTTCGTTCTTACAACTGCCAACTGCCTTCCCAGAAAGACTCATTTACGCAAGTGGAAACTGATGTGGCCCGTATTCATAGAGGTAATAAGTGGAATCCCCAGCCTTTGGTCTCTGATCTGTCTGATGTCAGAGACTATGATCTTAATGAGTGTGCAACCATCCTGGGATGTAGGTGCTGAAAAATCAGACTCAAGTTATTTCTTACCACTTGAGTTCTCTGCCTCATCCCAATCAAAAGTATTTTTCCTCTCTAAATAGGCCTTTTAGGTCCCTTTGTTTTCGTATAATCAGAACATTAGCTCTTAAAAGACACTATCTTACACTTCCTTCAATTTCTCATAGCACCAGTCCTCCCAGATCAGCAAAAGTACTTGGTTATTTTGGAGACACTTATTCATGCTTCAAAGAGTATTTTTCATCGTGGATTCTCAAACAGCTTTCCCAGCTGCACTTCTGGGCTCTGCCTCCTTTGGGATGTGAGAGATGCTCTCTTCTGTTACAGAAGTGTCAGGAAACAGACATGCGGAAGCTTCACTCTGGGTGGGAACTTACAAGTGGGTAGAATTGGGGGCGCCTGGGTGGCTCAGTTGGTTAAGGTTCCAATTTTGGTTCAGGTCATTATCTCGTGGTTCGTGGGTCCGAGCCCCGCATCGGGCTCTGTGCTGACAGCTCAGAGCCTGGAGCCTGCTTCCCATTCTGCGTCTCTGTCTCTCTCTGCCCCTCCCCTGCTCACACTCTGTCTCTGTCTCTCTCTCAGAAATAAATGAACGTTAAAAAAGAAAAAAAAAAAGTGGGTAGAATGCTTGAAGCATTCCTTCATGTGACTGCAAAGAAGATAAAGGATGTTCTATAAAGGTGCATAAAATGCCATATGAAGGCAGACACAGCTATGCACGGGACTTTAGACTGCTCACGCAGACACCCTCATGCAGTTCAGTTGCACGCGTTGTAGATGAAGGAAAGGATACATTATCACTGTCATTCCTTCTGAGTGCTTCTATATGGTGAGGAACAGAGGTACAGTGGGCTGAAAGCAACGAAAACAGAAGCAGGCCTCCTGGAATCAGGCATATGTTCAAGATACAATGTAGAAGTCACGTCCTTGGAAATAGACACCTGCTGTTCCTTTCTGGACACTCAGAAATGGGTCTGATTCAGCATTCACTGCTCAACCACTAACTAACATCCCTGCCAGGCAGTGATTTTTTTAAAAAAAAACATTATTTTTGATGTTTTTATTTGTTTTTGAGACAGAGAGACAACTCGAGCTGGGGAGCAGAGAGAGAGGGAGACACGAACCGAACTGAAGCAGGCTCCGTGCTGTCAGCACAGCGCCCAATGCGGGGCTCGAACTCACAAGCCACGAGATCATGACCTGAGCCGAGGTCAGATGCTTAGCGGACTGAGCCACCCAGGTGCCCCTGCCTGTCAGGCAGTGATTTTGAATCTCGGCTGCACTTTGTAATTACCTGGGGCTCTAAGAGGCTGATGCCCAGGTCCCTTCCCCAGAGGCTGGATTTTTCCAAGCATCCCAGGTGATGCTAGAACACAGCTGGAGCTGAGGGTTACTGCTTGTCTACACCCTTGCTACCAAGTGTGGATTGTGAACCTGTTTCTGTGTCACCTGGAAGCTTATCGGAAATACAGAATCTCAGGTCCCACCTCAGAAGGATCAAGTGAGAATCAGCATTTGAACAAGATTTCCAGATGTTTCCACATTAAAGTTGGAAGAAACACAGGCCTGGGCTTTTTCTCCACCTATAACTTCTGACCCCCTGAACGTCCAGGATACTCAAGACTCCTGCCGACTCAATGCTTTCTACTTTCCCTGCTCTGGAATACGAACTCTATCTGCAGGTTTTTGATACAAGTCGCCTCCCTTTGTGCCCCCCAGCTCCAGTGATTTGTAAACTGAATCTTTCATGCCAGCCAGACAGAACCACCTCGAACCTACCGATAAGCTGCTTGGAAGGGGTTGTCTTGTCATCTAATCATTTCCGCCATGGCTGGATTGGTAGACATCCAGAGCTGGAGGCCAGCTTTCCTTGAGTGAGGGCCATGGGCTGGGTAGGTATCCATTGAAGCCTTTCCTCTCAAATTCTTCTCTGTCCACAGCAATTATCCTGGGAAATCACCATCATATTACACGCTGGAAGTTAGACCACATGGTGTGCTGTCTACAGCTAAAAGATGCTTTAAAGGGAGGAGCGTTGGGGCACCTGGGTGGCTCAGTCGGTTAAGCGTCGGACTTCGGCTCAGGTCGTGATCTCACGGTCCGTGAGTTCGAGCCCCGCGTGGGGCTCTGTGCTGACAGCTCAGAGCCTGGAGCCTGCTTCGGATTCTGTGTCTCCCTCTCTCTCTGACCCTTCCCTGTTCATGCTCTGTCTCTCTCTGTCTCAAAAATAAATAAACATTAAAAAAGGGGGGAGGGGAGGAGCGTTCTGGTGTTAATGAACCGGGCCTCTGAGGGTAACCGGCTACTGGAATTATTCATCCTGTGAGATGGGCCCCAGGGTGAAGTTAAAGCAGCATCTTAAGTATTCTTGCGAAGCCTAGCAGATATTCTCTGTTTCCATTCAAGTCAGAAAAAGAAGGCTGTTGATTACTTACAAGGTGTGCTTACATCTTTATCTAAATGCAAGATCAATCGTAGTGGTTAGGTAAGCCACAGTGTTATCTTTAGAGCCAGATGCCATTTGGAGGAAGTGATCAGCCATTAGGATTTTGCCAAGAGGACAGGTGTTGAGGTTGTCCCCCTGCCCCCGACTCTCACCGGGCCCCTCACCCCACCACGCCCCTCACCCCAGCGTGGTACAGCCTTCCTTCTCCAGTGAGGTGTTAGGGGCTTCTCTGACAGATCTCTCTAGTCCCCTGTATCCGCGTTTGAAAAGGAGACCCTGAGGAAAGGGGAGAAAAGCCACTGGAGACATTACAGAGACGGCTTGTGGTGGGTTGGTTTATGAATTCTGGGGGGCAAAGGAAAAATCTTTCCCTATTGCAAATCATTTTTCCCACAGGATCATCCTCCAAAGATTTGTTCCAAATCCTTTAAACAAAGTAAAGAACCACCGCTCACCATTTTTGTGAGTTTTGCCTGAGATGGCTTACTGTGAATGAATTTAAGAATTTTTGTCTTTATAAGTATGTCAGCGGTTGTTGGCTAGGGGAAGATTTATACGCAGTTAATTCTGCAGGCATCTTTAAGTTGACCTAAAGATGTGCCTAGCTTTAGAAATAAAAATAATGTTACACTTCAGACTACAAGTTATGTAAACTGGTGCAGTCACTGTGGAAAACAGTATGGAGTTTCCTCAAAAAGTTAAAGACAGAAATACTATATGATCCAGGAATTCCACTACTGGGTATTTACTCAAAGAAAATGAAAACACTAAATCAAAAAGATATACGCACCCCCATGTTTATTGCAGCATTATTTATGTGCTGTTGAATTCGATTTGCTAGTATCTTATTGAGAATTTTTGCATCCATATTCATCAGGGATATTGGCCTGTAGTTCTCTTTTTTTACTGGGTCTCTGTCTGGTTTAGGAATCAAAGTAATACTGGCTTCATAGAATGAGTCTGGAAGTTTTCCTTCCCTTTCTATTTCTTGGAATAGCTTGAGAAGGGTAGGTATTATCTCTACTTTAAACGTCTGGTAGAACTCCCCTGGGAAGCCATCTGGTCCTGGACTCTTATTTGTTGGGAGATTTTTGATGACTGATTCAATTTCTTCACTGCTTATGGGTCTGTTCAAGCTTTCTATTTCCTCCTGATTGAGTTTTGGAAGCGTGTGGGTGTTTAGGAATGTGTCCATTTCTTCCAGGTTGTCCAATTTGTTGGCATATAATTTTTCATAGTATTCCCTGATAATTGCTTGTATCTCTGAGGGATTGGTTGTAATAATTCCATTTTCATTCGTGATTTTATCTATTTGGGTCATCTCCCTTTTCTTTTTGAGAAGCCTGGCTAGAGGTTTATCAATTTTGTTTATTTTTTCAAAAAACCAACTCTTGGTTTCGTTGATCTGCTCTACAGTTTTTTAGATTCTATATTGTTTATTTCTGCTTTGATCTCTATTATTTCTCTTCTTCTGCTGGATTTAGGCTGTCTTTGCTGTTCTGCTTCTATTTCCTTTAGGTGTGCTGGTAGATTTTGTATTGGGGATTTTTCTTGTTTCTTGAGATAGGCCTGGATTGCAATGTATTTTCCTCTCAGGACTGCCTTTGCTGCGTCCCAAAGCGTTTGGATTGTTGTATTTTCATTTTCGTTTGTTTCCATATATTTTTTAATTTCTTCTCTAATTGCCTGGTTGACCCACTCATTTTTTAGTAGGGTGTTCTTTAACCTCCATGCTTTTGGAGGTTTTCCAGACGTTTTCCTGTGGTTGATTTCAAGCTTCATAGCACTGTAGTCTGAAAGTATGCATGGTATGATTTCAATTCTTGTATACTTATGAAGGGCTGTTTTGTGACCCAGTATATGATCTATCTTGGAGAATGTTCCATGTGCACTCGAGAAGAAAGTATATTCTGTTGCTTTGGGATGCAGAGTTCTAAATCTATCTGTCAAGTCCATCTGATCCAATGTATCATTCAGGGCCCTTGTTTCTTTATTGACCGTGTGTCTAGATGATCTATCCATTTCTGTAAGTGGGGTGTTAAAGTCCCCTGCAATGACCACATTCTTATCAATAAGGTTGCTTATGTTTGTGAGTAATTGTTTTATATATTTGGGGGCTCCGGTATTCGGCGCATAGACATTTATAATTGTTAGCTCTTCCTGATGGATAGACCCTGTGATTATTATATAATGCCCTTCTTCATCTTTTGTTACAGCCTTTAATTTAAAGTCTAGTTTGTCTGATATAAGTATGGCTACTCCAGCTTTCTTTTGACTTCCGGTGGCATGATAAATAGTTCTCCATCCCCTCACTCTCAATCTGAAGGTGTCCTCTGGTCTAAAATGAGTCTCTTGTAGACAGCAAATAGATGGGTCTTTTTTTTTTCATCCATTCTGATACCCTATGTCTTTTGGTTGGTGCATTTAGTCCATTTACATTCAGTGTTATTATAGAAAGATATGGGTTTAGAGTCATTGTGATGTCCATAGGTTTCATGGTTGTATTGATGTCTCTGGTACTTTGTCTCACAGGATCCCCTTTAGGATCTCTTGTAGGCCTGGTTTAGTGGTGACGAATTCCTTCAGTTTTTGTTTGTTTGGGAAGACCTTTATCTCTCCTTCTATTCTAAATGACAGACTTGCTGGATAGAGGATTCTCGGCTGCATATTTTTTCTGTTCATCACATTGAAGATCTCCTGCCAATCCTTTCTGGCCTGCCAAGTTTCAGTAGAACGATCGGTCACGAGTCTTACAGGTCTCCCTTTGTATGTTAGAGCACGTTTATCCCTAGCTGCTTTCAGAATTTTCTCTTTATCCTTGTATTTTGCCAGTTTCACTATGAAATGTTGTGCAGAAGATCGATTCAAGTTACGTCTGAAGGGAGTTCTCTGTGTCTCTTGGATTTCAATGCCTTTTTCCTTCCCCAGTTCAGGGAAGTTCTCAGCTATGATTTCTTCAAGTATACCTTCAGCACCTTTCCCTCTCTCTTCCTCCTCTGGAATACCAATTATGCGTAGATTATTTCTCTTTAGTGCATCACTTAGTTCTCTAATTTTCCCCTCATACTCCTGGATTTTTTTATCTCTCTTTTTCTCAGCTTCCTCTTTTTCCATAATTTTATCTTCTAGTTCACCTATTCTCTCCTCTGCCTCTTCAATCCGAGCCGTGGTCATCTCCATTTTATTTTGCAGCTCATTAATAGCATTTTTTAGCTCCTCCTGGCTGTTCCTTAGTCCCTTGATCTCTGTAGCAATAGATTCTCTGCTGTCCTTTATACTGTTTTCAAGCCCAGCGATTAATTTTATGACTATTATTCTAAATTCACTTTCTGTTATATTGTTTAAATCATTTTTGATCAGTTCGTTAGCTGTCGTTATTTCCTGGACATTTTTCTGAGGAGAATTCTTCCGTTTGGTCATTTTGGATAGTCCCTGGAGTGGTGCAGGACTGCGGGGCACTTCCCCTGTGCTGTCTTGAATAACTTTCGTTGGTGGGCGGGGCCACAGTCAGACCCGATGTCTGCCCCCTGCCCACCGCTGGGGCCACAGTCAGACTGGTGTGTGCCTTCTCTTCCCCTCTCCTAGGGGCAGGATTCACTGTGGAGTGGCGTGGCTCATCTGGGCTACTTGCACACTGCCAGGCTTGTGGTGCTGGGGATCTGGCGTATTAGCTGGGGTGGATCGGCAAGGTGCACAGGGGCGGGAGGGGCAGGCTCAGCTCGCTTTTCCTTCGGTGATCCGTTTCGGGAGGGGCCCTGCGGCACCGGGAAGGAGTCAGACCCACCAGAGGGATGGATCCCCAGAAGCACAGCGTTGGGTGTTTGCGCGGAGCGAGCAAGTTCCCTGGCAGGACTGCTTCCCTTTGGGATTTTGGCTGGGGGATGGGCGAGGGAGATGGCACTGGCGAGCGCCTTTGTTCCCCGCCAAGCTGAGCTCTGTCGTCCGGGGCTCAACAACTCTCCCTCCCCTTGTCCTCCAGCCCTCCCATTCTCCGAGCAGAGCTGTTAGCTTATAACCTTCCAGATGTCAAGTCCCGCTTGCTGTCGGAACACAGTCCATCTGGCCCCTCCGCTTTTGCAAGCCAGACTCGGGGGCTCTGCTTGGCCGGCGGGCCACCCCTCCACCCCGGCTCCCTCCCGCCAGTCCGTGGAGCGCGCACCACCTCTCTGCCCTTCCTACCCTCCCTACCCTCTTCCGTGGGCCTCTCATCTGCGCTTGGCTCTGGAGACTCCGTTCTGCTAGTCTTCTGGCGGTTTTCTGGGTTATTTACACAGGTGTAGGTAGAATCTAAGTGATCAGCAGGACATGCGGTGAGCCCAGCATCCTCCTACGCCACCATCTTCCTCCTATTGCAGCATTATTTATGTTAGCCAAGGTACGGAAACATCCCAAGTGTCCACAGAGGAATGGATCAAGGAGATGGCTTGATGGCTCCTTGGTGGCTCCGTTGGTTAAGCATCTGACTCTTGATCTCAGCTCACGTCTTAATCTCAGGATTGAGAGTTCAAGCCCCATATTGGAGACTCCACGCCCAGAGTGGAGCCTCCTTTTTAAGTAAAAAAAAAAAAAAAAAAAAAAAAAAAAAAAAGATGTGGTATATGTATGAAATGAACTATTACCCAGCCGTGAAAAAGAATGAGGTCTTGCCATTTGCAACAACACGGCATTATACCTAGAGTGGATATAATGCAGTGTGAAATAAATATACAATTTCACTCATATGTGTAATTTAAGAAACAAAATGAATGGGGGCACCTGGGTGGCTCAGTCGGTTAAGCTTCTGACTTCGGCTCAGGTCATAACCTCACAGTTCGTGAGTTCAAGCCCTGCATCAGGCTCTGTGCTGACAGTTCAGAGCCTGGAGCCTGCTTCGGATGCTGTGTCTCCCTCCCTCTCCCTCTCTCTGCCCCTTCCCCGCTCATGCCCCGTCTGTTGCTCTGTCTCTCAAAAATAAATAAACATTAAAAAAAAATTTAAAAAAAGAAACAAAACAAATCAACAAAGGAAAAAACAAGAAAACAGACTCTTAACTACAGAGAACAGACTGGTGATTGCCAGAGGGGAGGTGGGTGGAAGAATGGGTGAAATAGGTGAAGGGGATCAAGAGTACAGTTATTCTGATGAGCACTGAGTAACGTACAAAATTGTTGAATCACATATTGTACACCTGAAACTAATATAACACTGCATGTTGACTACACTTCAATTTAAGAGAGGGAGGAAGGAAGGAAGGAAGGAAGGAAGGAAGGAAGGAAGAAAGGGAGGGAGGAAGGAAGACTGGTACATATTACCTGTGAAAGATCAAGTGCTGCTTTCACACTGGAATTCAACTCTTTTGTTGATAACCTTTAGTCACTATTACCTGACAATCTCACTATAGACCCTGTTTGACTTAATTGGTCAAAGAATTGCCATAAATAAAATTTATAAATAAAGCACACACACACACACACACACACACACACACACACAAAAGCACTATCTGTCTATGTTTAGGATACAATACTTTATGTGTATAAGATATATATAAGAATATATATATATATATATATATATATATTCCTAAAGATCTTGTTTATTTTTCAGAAAGTATCTTTAAATAATTCTTTCCATGTTACTTTGAATTTAATAAACTATTTTACAGAGAAAAAAAAACTCAGACCGCAAGTTAAAGTAGAGAAAGACTATGTTGTACAGTTTATAGTTAGATAATGTGAACCTCTGAGTTATCTGATCAAAGATAAATAGCCACTTTGATGAGAATCTGCAGGACAGATAGGGTCAGTGGGAAAGAAATATATAATGAAGGGAAAGAGTCTCAGAAATATTTTCTATACAGCATTATGCATAATTCTCCTGACAATTAGCATAAAAATATGACCTTGGCACGCATTGAGGTGATACGAATCTTCCTGTACACAATGGAAAGTGTAAGATGAGATTACCTTGACCATTTCTAGTTCAACACCCCTCCCCCATGCTGGGCTGGTACAAAATTTAATCTGAGTCACATGGGAGTGTGGCAGACTGTGTTTTCTGAAAATAGAGACCACCTCTCATACTACATGCTATACTTACAGGGTAGCTTTGAAAATCCTTCAAGCAATGAGGTTGTCGTCCCTCCGTCTGAAACTGAGGAGGTAAAAGTGATACCATGTGACTTCTGAGGTTAAGTTTTCCCAGGTCTCTTGTGACACTTGCCCTTGGATACCAGCCACCATGTGTGAAAGGAAGCCCAAACAGCCCGTGGAAAGGCCCATGTGGAGAGGATCTAAAGATCTGAGATCTTAGCCCACAGCCACCCGGGCTCCCAGCCCATAACAGAACCAGCTCGTTAGCCATGGCAGTGAACCATCTTGAAAGTAGATTCTCCAGCCCTAAGCCAAGCTGCTCCAGCTGAACTTGGAAGGAATAGAAAGGAAACCAAACCTGAATTGCAGAGTCATGAACAAAATGAGATTTTTTTGTTATGTCAAGCCACTAAGTCATAGGGTGGTTTGTCATACAGGAATAATTAACAAAAGGCCTTCCCCCAGATACCCTGCGCAGTTAGGCAAGCATCCCATACGTTTCAAGCAGAGCTAAATCCTAGGAAGAAAGAGCTCTGGTATTTGGGCTTCTGGTTAAAACTGAGGGACCATTGGCCAAGGCAATAAGGGGTCCTGAAGTCTAGCATCTTTGGTTCTTCTTTGGGTAGCAAATGAGAAGAGGGTCTGTCTACCCTCAGAAGACCACAAGCATCTTTCCACTGTCTGCCTCATCCCCACAACAGGGTCCATGGACCAGGGAGCTTCATCGCCTCCATCTCTTTCCCTTTTGGGGAACCTCTCTCCCCCATCATCTTGACTATGCTTCTCCATCTTCGCCTGTGAACAAAGGAGTCAGAGGACCTTCTTGGAAAAGAAGAGGAATGATACTGAGATGGGAAAACACACGCGTGTGCGTGCACATACACACACACACTGACAGCTCAGTAATTTACCTGTTACATTTACATTTTGTTGGGGAGGTCATTGAGGGAACAGTATGGCTACAAGAAAGAGAGAATACTACCGATAATTATAGGAATGAAAAAAAAAACATTATGGGACAGGTGATATTAAAGTACATTCAGGGATTAAATGTTTCTCAAAAGCTATGCAGGAACACATACCATACACACATTACTGGAAATAATACAGAAACTGACTAACTCTAGGAGAGTAAATGCAGCCAAAGTAACAAGACGGTCAATTAGATTTTAAAAAAAGAAAAGACGCTGAACTGGAAGTCAGAAAGTTGGAATTCTCATCTTAGTGTTTTTTCTTATCCTGGGAAAGGAATTTGTTCCACGGCTTAGTTTTCTCATTAGTGAGATGGAAGTTTGAACAAGGTCATCCTGAAGCCCCTGTCAGCCCCACAGCCCTACAAGTCCTCTACAAGTTGTGCTAATACAGGCTGGCCCAATTAATGACTGATCTGCTCATACTAGGAGAAAATTAGTTTGAATTTGGGTGCAAATATCAGAATTTTCTGCCCCTCTGCGGAACATTGTCAGAAGTTAAATTAGACTCACATAACTTTATATATCCCCAAAGTAGCCAAGAGTAAGCAAGATATGGGAAAAGAGTAGTGAACACACAAAGTTTTCTACGAATACTTGTTGACGACACGGCGTCATTTGTTCTAATTATCTATCTAGACAACAGTCCAGTGGGCAAATGCTCACTTACATGTCTTCATGCATGTTTGCATTCACATGTGTAATTGTGAGATGCTGATCAACTGGATAGTTCATGAAGGATTTTGATGATCATAATTTACATGCGTTCCATTGACAGATTATGAAGAAAATCCCAATCGCCTACATACAGTGTTAATTATTAAGGCAAATAATATTGTAAACTTTTTTTAAGTTTTTTTTTTTCTGCTTTGTCAAGGAATGCTTGTGTAACACATATAAGTGGGCAAAAACCCAGGAGGACGGTTAGTGAAGAAGGAAAACACTGGGGAGTCTGAGAGGCAGGAGATGACTTAGCTAGGAAATAACTATGAAGTGTGCAGGCTTGGAAGGATTAGAGTGTATATTAAGGACAGCATTGAGAGAAGAGTATTTTCTTCCCTCACTCCTCCTAAAGTCGACAGTGGTTTCCCAGTATTTGGGAATAAAAAGACATTTTCAAGTAAGAATGCGTGGCTTGAAGAATTTAATACCTTGTAACAAAATGTAATTTGGGGAAGATTAATTTTTACCAGGGATGAAATACTCATATTGTTCACATTTTTTAAAAATTAAAACAGCTTGCTGAAATGCTGTGTCTGAATGATATTTTTAGTAGCATGGTTTGCAACCGTAAAACACCAGAAACGATATAAATATCCATCAGAAGAGGATTCATGAATTCAGTTACAATCCATCCACATACGAGGACATTATATAACCACTAAAAAGAATAAGGAGATTTTCTTTTTTTTTTTTTAATTTTTTCTAACGTTTATTTATTTTTGAGACAGAGAGAGACACAGCATGAACGGGGGAGGAGCAGAGAGAGTGGGAGACACAGAATCGGCAGCAGGCTCTAGGCTCTGGGCCATCAGCCCAGAGCCCGACGCGGGGCTCGAACTCACGGACCACGAGATCGTGACCTGAGCTGAAGTCGGACACTCAACCGACTGAGCCACCCAGGCGCCCCAGGAGATTTTCTATGTATACTGTCACTGTGAAGAAAGCACAGTGCACAACAGTGTGGTTAACAGGTATTACGGTTTTTGAGTGCTCACTGCCTGCCAGGCACTGGGAAGATACAGCAACTGTTATCAGCAGCTGCCTCTGGTAGGTAAAAAGCCATTTTACACATGGGGAAACATAATGGTGAGGCACACTTGAGTGTCACACGTTGCTAACCTTCTATCCCTATTTTACCTTCAGCTTCTCCTATCTTCTTTACTCCCATTTGTTGGATTTCTTTATTTAATTATGTCGGATGGGATTCATTTAAAACATGCGGTAGAGAAAAAACAAAAATACTCCTCCAAAACAAGCAAGCAAACAAACAAAAAGCAAGAAAACAGGTATCTTCAAAGTTAGGGAAAAGCTATACAGAAGTCAATTGACATCCACTAGATTTTAAGAAAAGATTCTATAGTGAAGAAAGGTTTGGTGTCTTGTCTCCATGGATACAGCTCCCCCCCCTCCCCCCCATAATTTTGTACTGAATGTTGACACAGAGGTAGAGGCAGAGGTGGATATGGATGCAGGGGACCAAAACCATCCTTACAGAATAGCTACACTCAGGAATGATGGAGAAGCAATGCCCTATGAATATCATTTCCTTAAACCTCGGGAGCTTAGATAAGGATTCTGGGGATATGCTTGCCCTGGGAGAGAGATGTTTACTTACTTTTAGTAGAAAGGAGTGTATTTTATGACTATCTTGGTCCAGTCAGGTTGCTATAGCAAAAATATCATACACCAGTGCCTAATAAACAACAGAAATTTATTTCTCACAGTTCTAGAGGCTGGGAAGCCCAAGACAAGAAATAACCACAGCTATGAGGACTTTACTAGGTTGACTATGCCTTTTCTCTTGGTGGCTTAACATATTTAAGTATATAAATAAAGATGCATTTAAGGTGACATTGAAGCTAGATGAAATAAAGCCGTCTATAGAGTATCAAGCCTTCAACAAAATGTTCTTTGTTGAATGAATGATGATACTGGTAATAATGGAGATGATAGTGGTGATGGTGATGATGGTGATGATGGTGATGATGATGATGGTGATAATAATTCTCATTTATTCTTTAATATGTAGCAGGGATTGTGCCATATTCTTTACTTACATTAGTTCATTCAGTCCTCTAGGGCAGGAATTATCTCTGTTTCCCAGGTGAGAAAGAAAAGGTCAGAGAGGACAGGAAACTCGAAGAAGATCACATTTTCTCTGCGGTTTTACCCCAGAGATAAGTTAGTGCTGATGTAAATCATGCAGAATATCTGAACTCAAACAGATACCACACAGGATACCTACCCCCACCCCCCGCCGCCTTTTTTTGGGTACCTTTCTCCTTTTAACTAAGAATCTCTTCACCAGTCCTGAGATCTCTTCTTTGCAACTGTAAATATGGGTACACTGGATGATTTCGTGTCAGCAGTTTTGGTAATCAGAAAAAAAAAATGTGTGTTTCATTCATTTTGTTTATCCTCAGGAGGTCTGGCTAAAAACCAATGCCATATGGCTCTCTAAAATAGTGGTTTCAATGAGCTGGAATTTTAGCTAACACTGGGAACTTCAAGAACCCACAAACTATCCCATCCTTGCCACGGGGCGTAAAATATCTGGGTATGTCTAAATCATCCATGCAGACATCACCAGGCCAATACATGTTGGCCCAGAAAGACTGGGAACTATTTTTTCTATTTTCACGTCCACCTAGGAGGACCCTCTTCGCCACTGGTCAATGTGGTGATGCCACCTGGTTCCATTCACTCTGTGGCTTTTATATGACACAGAGCCTTTGACCTCAATTATAGCATCAGGAACTTGACTCTTAGGTTCCTGGGAAGGCCTTCTAGTAAATTTGAGCAAGGATTAAAAGCAGACAGCAGCACCCAGAATATTTTGTTAGTTTCATCAGTGGAAAGAAGTAGACTTGAGGCATCAACTGATGAGTAATTTCACAGGGCAAACTGCTTCTGTTCACCATCTAGAGGGTCATGAGAAATCTGGCCAGACTGGAGGATAGTTTCCACGAATGATTCACTCCATGATGTTCTTGGCACTCTATCAACTTTTTGGGCCTTTCCTTGGAAATAATAGTGTTTGCTGATTGATGCTCACTCAGGTGATTTACCTCTTCTTAAATCCACCTAAGCAAATCTGGACTAAGAAGCAGTGAGTTTTGTATTGTGAATAGCATTTTCTAGCTGTTATTTTCATCACAGACCCCAGAGCACATTGAGCCATTTTGCGACAGAGCCTGCTACTGTCAGTTCTTCTGCAGCAGACCGTGTGGACACCGTACCCTGATTAGATGTGTGCCTCTCAATAAGGTTGGTGTTGGTATTAGTTTTCTACTGCTGCATAATCAGTTACCACAAACTTAGTGGCTTAAAACAGCACCCATTTATCATCTCACACTCTTTAGGTCAAAAATCCAGGCATAGTTAATGGGTGCACTGCTCAGGGTCTCACAAGGCTAAAATCAAGGTGTCAACCATGATGTATTCTCTGCTGGAGTTCACGACCTCCTCCAACTTCGCGTCCAGTTCCTTGCAGCCGTAGGGCTGAGTTCCCAGTTTCATCGCTCTCAACTGGGAGCCGCTCTCTACTCCGATAGGCTGTTCACAATCCTTGCCATCTGACCCCTTCTATCTTCCAAACAAGCAATGGGGACTTGTTCCTATGTCAAATTCCTCTCACACTTCAAATCTCTCAAGGGTTCAGCTGATCACATCAGGCCCAGTGAGGATACTCTCCCACTCTTTAGGCCAACTGTGCCAAATAACATCACCTGATCATGGGGTGCCCGTCTCATCATAGTCCCAAGCCACAGGGATCATACAGGGTAGATACACTAGGAGGCTAGAAGTTTGGAAGGCCACCTTAGAATTCTGGGTTTTGGTGCTACTGAGAAATATTGGTTCTGCTGAGACTCACAGGGAATGAGGCGAAGTCCTGTGGGTGAAGAATCTTCTTACGGGTGAGGTCATTCATCCAGATGAAGACTGAATTCCCTCGACAGGAAACAGGAATTGGGAGACCAGGATGGAGACAGATGGGGGAGGCAATGTAGGCTCCTTTTCTTGGTCTTCACTTCAAGAAACTTGAGTGTCTAAGAGTTCACTCCTGGGTTGTATTGGTCAAAGATGATTACCATCACTGGGCACGGTGTGGACTTTGGACAGAAGGGGATCCCTTAGGTGCATCACAGGCTAAAGATGAGTGATCGTCATTTTATAAGCTAAGATACTGCCTATTTTTTGTCTCTTTTGCTCTGTCCTCGCCTCAAGAAGTCTTTTTGAACATCACGCTGTGCAGTCAACTATGAGAGGGAGTACACAGGAGTTAAAGGAAGAAAAACTACTCTGAAGCTCACAAGGCAGTACCAGAAGTTTCAGCCAAAAACACCAAAGGGAATGTGAATCCCGGAGAGGGAACCAGGATTTGGCCCAGGCTCCTCTCTGACTCGTGCAATCTCTTCTGATACTTGACAAAGAAATTCTGGATTTCGTGTTATTAAAGAAAGTAGAGTTTTCCGACACAGTCACGCACATTAATATGCCTCTGAGAAAAAGGTAGAGCAATTGGTGGATTGCGCTGAGGCCCGGGGATGCGCCACGGTCAGTCACAGGTAGACGTTAGAGCCTCTGCCTCTCCACCTTCTGTGCCACCATAGTCAGTTCCAAGCCACCAGACTTGCCATTTAGTCAGTGGCTTTATAATGACCACTTGTATTACTCGTGTTCTGTATTTCTGATGCTTTGATATTTTGAGGCGTTGCTGACCCTCGAGGGACTGCCCCTCCCAGTCCCAGGGTTAACCAATTCCTAGAGTCAGCAAAGGGCTCACCAGCGCGTGTTTCCTGTGCGGACCAGCCCATCCAGAGCTCCACCTCCTCTCCTGGGCCCACGTTCCAGGGCACTCTACCCCTGCTCGAATCACACCAGGGCCAGGTTCCAGGCACCTAGACACATGCCCTACCCTCCAGAGTCTGCTGAAATGACTCGAAGAAGCCAATTCTAAACCTGCCTTGCCCATGCCTTCCTGCAGAAACCACAGTAAAGGCTCTTGTGCCCAGTTGCTTCCTGCTCCCTCTGCCTCCTGCCTGCCTGGCCCTGATGTTTCCCATGTGGCCATGTGTGACAAGGTGCACCCCCATCTTGGGAGCTGTACGTATGTTTTCATCGGTACTCATGTCCTGACTTGTTGGCCTCACCATTTCTGATCCCACATTTTAAAACACCAGCTTCCTGCCGTGCTGCGGTTTCTCTGGTCCTGATAACGCAGCGACTTCCTTCTGCTGGTACCATTGCAATGTCCCCCCAGTAAAAGACATCCTTTGTGGGGCATTAAACCCAGTGGTGTATGTGAACAGCACGAACTCCAGACTTTTTTTGTGTTTTTTTTTGGGGGGGGGGGGGGTTGTTTTTATGGGTTTTTTTTTTGTTTGTTTTTTGGGTTTTTTTTTTTTTTTTTTGCTGGTTTCTTTGACCCAGACAAAAAGTTACTTGGATACTTTGTGCACAGAATTGTGTCATTTCAATCTATTTCAAAGCAGGAGGTCAGAGACATTTTTGTTTGTTTGTATTTTGAAAGAGTATTTATTTATTTTGAGAGAGAAAGAGAGAGGGAGAGAGCACAAGGGCGGAGGGAACAGAGAGAAAGAGGGAGAGTGAGAATCCCAAACAGGCTCTGTGCTGTCAGTGCAAAGCCCGACTCACGGCCTTGATCTCAAGAACCCTGAGATCCTGACCTGAGCTGAAACCAAGAGCCCGACATTTAACCCGCTGAGCCACCCAGCGCTCCAAGCATATTTTCTAATAGCAAACCCTCCTCCAGTAAATTTCTCGAACCACATGCTTTGGAATCTGCCTTTGAACAGAGCTGAGGGTGTGAGCACCAGGAGGGGACCCCATGGTCCTTCCTAGGGCAAGAGCTTCTCTTGTTTCAAATTTCCTTTGGCTTCCCATCAACCTCATTAGCATCTCCGGTTTTGGACATTTGCCAGGATGCTTTTCATTACAAGGTACAATGTACGAAGCCCCTTAAGAACACAGTAAAACCTTAGATTGTGAGTAACTTGTTCTGGGAGTGTTCCATAAGATGAGGTAACATTTCTAATACATTTTAACTTGGACAAACCCGGGGTGTCTTGCAATCCGAGTAGCACGTGATGCCAAAAATCACATGATCACAACTGAGCCAATGGTTCTTGAAAGTCGCTTTGATATGCAAGTGCTTTGGATTACAAGCATGTTTCCGGACCGAATTATGATCGCAGACCAAGATTTTACTCTACTTTTAACCACTTGTGGATTTTTTTTTATAGGATGTGATAAAAATTACCTCAAGTATCTCAAGTAAGCAATTTCATTGTATATATAAGCATATTTGTAAAGATTATAATTTTTTTCTAATATAAAAATGCAATCGTATCAATAGTATAAAAAGGCAAGTTTTGTTCCCCCCCCATTATGATTCATGCCCTCAGGGTGCTGTAAATTAATTATGTAACGAAATACATTATTTGTTGATCAATATATATCATTAAGTGATGTATTGTATTTTGTTTGATTTGGGTAAAAATATATATTATATTGCAGACTGAAATTGAACTCCTTGTCACAGCTTCGCAATCAACGTAAGTCTTTTAATGACCTGCGGTTTGGAGCTCTTACATTTTGCCTTAAAAATTATAATGTTTATTTCTTTAAAAAATAATTTTTTCCATTTTGCCTGGGAGACATGAGAGAAGGAAAGGTTTCAGGCCATTGCCTACAATCATTACACAAATGAAGTGGTGGGTCAGGGATCATTATTATTAAGTGTAAAGCTAGGATGCAAACACCAGTGGTGCCTTCTGTTTCCACATTGCATTTTGGAGTCCTTGGTGTGATGCAGAAGGATTTTTATCAGAGCAGTACTATTTACTGATAGGGTGGTGATCATCTGGAGGTAATTTTTGAGAATTATGTTCACTCTGCTTTACTCCTCACTAATCAGCTGTGTGTGACACCTTTGTTCCTTACGATTCCTCCTCAAACCAATAATCCACAAATTTTATATGACGAAAAAACCCAAGTAATTTTATTTTTTTTTTAATTTTTTAACGTTTATTTATTTTTGAGAGAGAGAGAGAGAGACAGAACGCGAGAGGGGGAAGGCAGAGAGAGAGGGAGACACAATCCGAAGCAGGCTCCAGGCACGGAGCTGTTAGCACAGAGCCCGATGCGGGGCTCGAACTCACAAGCCGTGAGATCATGACCTGAGCCAAAGATGCTCAACCGACTGCGCCACCCAGGCGCCCGAAAAAACCCAAGTAATTTTAAAACCTACTGATAACAGTAAGCATGGTCATTGACCTCCACCAACTGCCATGCACATTCCCAGGCTTTTTTGTTTTAAGGGAATCAAACCAAGACCTCATTTGCTGATTGTTTTTTTTTTTTTTTTTAATCAAACTTTAAATAAATCCCATAATAAATAACTTCAATGACTTGATCTCCTGGGACATTTTCCTGATCCCCCAGAGGAGGGGTCTGGGATCCTCCAAGTAGAAACTACTAACCAGCGGGCTAAAGTTTGTGCTACTTAACAAGGCATGTGAGACCCTCCTGCTTTGAACCTTGGCGATCTCTCCAGCCACACATGCGTTTTCTCCCCAAACAGCCTGCACATACCTCGATGTTTCATACCCTCCAGCCTTTGGGTATGTGTGAAATGTCATCTCTCTACCACATTTTGCTGGAGTCCTGTGCTAAAGTCACCCTCTTTGCCTTCTCCTGCTCTTCAAGCTTAGTTGAGTATGTGCCCTGATGTGTTTGCTAGACTGGGAGCTTCCAGATGGCAGGCAGGGCCTTTGTTTATTTTGTAAGCATAGTGTTGAGCTCAGGTAGCACCCGGCAGAAAGTAGACACTGATGACATTTTGGTTGAATGAATGAATGAATGAATGAACAAGTGAATGAGTTGAAGGCAGGATAAATAAATAAATAAATAAATACTCGCACGCTGACTTGGGATTCCTGGCAGGGCATCCGTTCTGCTTTTTTTTTTTTTTTTTTTTTTTTTGGAAGCAGTAAAGAGATCGGCTTAAGTGACTACCTTTATGTTGGGTGACTCTGCCTCTGGCCAGACATGATTAGAACAGAGTGACATGTGACCATATGGAACCAGGCATCAGATCTCTGTATCAAGAGTTCGAATTAGCAGACCCAGAAGCTGTAGCCGGGATACTGTTGGACACTGGAGGTATGAGGTCTCGCAGAACCGGGGCCACAGCAAGTCAAAGCGGTGGAGAAGAGAAATCAAGAGATGTCAAAGAGGCCGTTGTACAGAGAGCCAGGAAGAGGTGGCTCGGGGTGGGGGGGGGGGTGGTTAGACTGATGTGGCGGACTCTAGAGCTCCTAAAATTGAGTCAATATCCTGCCTCTAGATCCAGAAAATTTGTGAAATACAGCTCCACACCTCCAAAGTTCAGGGTCTCCACGAAGTGTTGGAACATTCTAGAAATTCGAACATTCTAGAAATTCTAAATGAAACGGGATCAACTTTTAATGCTTTTTATAAGTATCTCTTCACAACTGACAAGCCCTGTCGAAGTGCAACCAACACCTCCAGAGAGAACAGGACTGATCACAATCACCGGCCACATGGTCTTGAATAAATGCCTTAAGGTACCTTTCTAGTCTGCACAAAATCCTCCTTTACCGAAATTTAGCTCTGACGGATCGGCAGTTGTAACTAATTCACCCCTCCCATTTGTCCCTAAGCAAATTAAACATTTTGTGCTTTCCACTTATTATTTCCTTCCTTGTAAGAATAAATGCCCCAGAGAACATCCAGGAACATTTCACACCTTGTTGTTTAATGGTACATCCTTGGATGGTATACATTCGTGATGGTGCTGATCTGCTCCTTCGTGAGTAAAGTCCTTCTGTGGATAACAAAAGAATATCTTTTTGTTTTAATGTCAAGCTGTTCTTATTGAACTGTCAGATAAGACTCCCTGCCATACAAACTCTGTGTTCTTCAGTGATGCTCAGTGGGTTTAGTGATGTTCTAAAATGGCCTCGCACGCTCAGTCTGGGGAAGCATCTTTATTCCTGGCTACTCACTGCCAGTTGGCGCATGAACACCTCTGGGCACCTTTCTGAAGGGCATGGAATCAAGGGTCTCCTGCCTCTCAAAAAATCTCCTCTCTCCTTTCCTGAATCTGATCTCAGGGGGTCACCATAAGATCTTCGCAAGCACAGAGGGACCAGAGCCTATTGTGGACCTCGCATTGCCCAACAGTCTCTGCCTTGGGGTGTTATGCACTTTGATATGAGAAACTGTTGTGTTCTGAAGGTGTGACCTGACAAAGCCTGAGGTCTTTTATTCAACCATAAGAGTTCAGTGCTCTTTGCTTAAGAGCTGTGATTGGAACAAACATGAATTACTTCATTAATGAGGAGACCGTGGTTTCTCCATCTGTGCTTTTGATTCAGTAATGCTATTTCTGGCACCCTATCATCAAGAAAGGCCAGCAAATACCCAAGCAATTTCATGAATGGGGGTGTTTGGAGTGGCAACACGGAAAATCAGAAAAAGAAGAGAGGAATGTGTTTGGAAAATTATATTATCACAGTGATGGGTCACACAGCCTAAAGAGGTAAACAAATAAATATTAGCACACATAAAAGTATAGAGAAAGCAGTAATATCTGGAAGTACGGCAAAATATTTATTTTATCATTACAATAAGATTAAATCTACAGAAGTGAGTAAAAATCAGGAGACCACAAAAAATTTAAATCATTGCTTTAAGATAGATTGTAAAGTGAAAGGAATTATTAACGTTTTTGTGGTTGATATTGTTGATCATCAAAATTGAAAGCTTTTCCAAAAAAAAGCCAAATTTGCCCTTTGGGGGACCACTGTGACCCCCCCAGATACAACACACCTCTTAAAAATACGCTTGCCTGAGGCGCGCCTGGGTGGCTCAGTCAGTTAAGCGTTGGACTTCGGCTCAGGAGATGATCTCGTGGTTCATGAGTTCGAGCCTCTCATCGGGTTGTCTGCTGTCAGCTCAGAGCCTGGAGCCTGCTTCGGATTCTGTATCTCTCTCTATCTCTGCCTCTTCCCCAGGGGGTTTCTCAGCCTCACTCTCTCTCTCTCTCTCAAAAATAAATAAAAAGAGAAAAAAATTTTAAAAAATGCCTACCTGAGCTCAACATAAATGATTACATATTGCATGATTCCATGCATATGAACTATTCAAAATGCACAGAGACAGGAATGCCGATTGCTGGACTGCAGCAAGGGAGAAATAAGGAGAAATGGTTTAATGAAGTTGGGGTTTTATTTTATTTTGGAGTGACAAACATGTTTGAAACTACATGGTGGTGGTGGTTGCACAACACTGTGAACGAGGGTTCACTTAAAAATGGTTAATTTCGTCTTATGTGAATTTCACCTTGATATATTTCAAAAATTTTTTTTTTTTTTTTAATGATGCATGCCTGGGCCTGACTCCAGACTTGCTTACCCAATGAGTGGGGGGATGGGCAAGGCTCTGTATTTTATAAAGTTCCCCACAGGACTCTGATGCTCAGTCAGAATTGAAAACCTGTCAACAGAGATATCCCACACCCTGCCTGCCTGATGTGCAACGGGAGGGGAATAACTATAAAGTCTGTATGAAATGCATAAACTGTATAAAGTGGTGCATTGGTATTGCAGCTTGAATTAGAGAAATTTAAATCTTTTGTTCGGACGTGGTGGGCACAAGACATATACCTCCCATGACATCCTGTAGGTAGGCAGCCCGGTCACCTCGCTGATGGACTAGGAAGGGTTAGGACATGTCAGAGGTGTGGGGTGATGTGGGTGGACCACACTGGAGCTTCCCACCCGGCCAAGAGCACGCTACTGATGCTGCTTTGTTCCCTTTAATCTCGTGCGGGAATCCTTAGAAGTCTCTTGACTGCCACCAAGCTTTAAAATAAGGGCACCTTTTAAGAAGGGAACCTGGGTGGCTCAGTCGGTTAAGCGTCCTACTTCGCTCAGGTCATGATCTCGCGGTCTGTGGGATCGAGCCTGGCATAAGGCTCTGTGCTGACAGCTCAGAGCCTGGAGCCTGTTTCAGATTCTGTGTCTCCCTCTTTCTCTGACCCTCCCCTGTTCATGCTCTCTCTCTGTCTCAAAAATAAATAAGTGTTAAAAAAAAAAAAAAAAAAGAAGAAGAAGAAGAAGGGAACTTCCCTATCTGGAGACCAGAGGCAGTATTTTATCAAAAATAGTAAGGCCAGATTTACTTTGCTATCCTCGAAATTTCTTTTATCTGCATCCCATTTCCACCACCTGCACGGGTTTTATTGCTGAGCAGATCTTTTCGGAGCTGAGTGGCCTTCCATACATCTGAAGCTGTTCAAAGGCAGCCAGTGGGTAAAACCATAGAAACGCAAAAGTCTCCAAAACAGGTTCAAACACAGCACCTCCTGGCCAAAGAATAGGTACCAAGGGACCACCCCCCCCCCCCAAAAGAATGAAGGGAAAGTCTTATGCATGGGCCTCCTGAACTACAGACTCATCTGTTCTCTGCAGAGGTCATGAAATTGCTGGGAGAAAGCTCTGAGGTTTGCAAAGGTGTTTCCAAGATATATGCATCATTTGTTTGGTTGTATTAAGTCAAAGAAGACTTCCGTTGTTGGGATCCTTTGCTTAGACATTGTGGCTAATTATTTGAGGCTTGTCAGCTCTCCAAAACGTCCCCCTTGGAGAAATATAACTTCGCCCAAATTCAAAGGCTGAGTATATGCACCTTGGGGTGGGATTTTCACCGCCTGCTCTCAGAAATACATAAAACGAGGGAGGGTGCAGCAGGTCTGGTAATACCCCTCTTTCCCTTCGAGCAGTGCCATCAGGCGGGAGGTCTCGCATTTCATCGGGGTGTGAAACGCCTTATATTTCTCCTGGTTTCTTTTTTCTTCTTGCACAATGAATGCAAGTCCAAGAACGTGAATAAGGCCTTTCCCCACCGCACACACGCCCTCCTCCCACCCCCTGCCAGCCAGCCCGGCTCTGACCTCCCGGCCCCCCAGGACACCGCGCCCCTCCCCAGCGAGGCACAGTCCCCGCCGCTCTGTTCCCGCCGCGCCCCCTCCGCGCCGCCCGGGCCTCCGCGGGGGGCGCCCGGCTCCGGAGGGCGACAACACGGAAAGCCCTCCCTTCCACCGCCGTCACCTCCGCTGCCGTGGCCTCCGCCGCCACCGGTCCGCCCCCCCCCACCCCCCCTCCCCCGCCCCGGGCCCCGGGTCCG
The DNA here is from genome assembly GCF_018350215.1 of Panthera leo. Taxonomy (NCBI): domain Eukaryota; kingdom Metazoa; phylum Chordata; class Mammalia; order Carnivora; family Felidae; genus Panthera; species Panthera leo. The sequence continues at coordinate 27,435,492 of NC_056691.1, forward strand.
GCTCTCCCGGCGCTGGCGTGGCGCAGCGCGGAGACCCCGATTTCTATGCACCCTGGAAAGGGTGATTAATTTAAAGTGAGTGGAGTCTGTTTCTTTAAGACAAGCTCATAAATCGTGAAAGATCACCACTTCTTTTCAAAAGCCTCTCCACGGTCTGAGTTTCCCTTCTGGGTCAGTAAAGTCATTGAAGCTTTAACGGCATGCCATGGCAGATTACACGATACAGCTGTCCCAGCACCGTGAAAATTAAGTTATGCCCCGTGTCAGCAAGGGGGTTTTCCCCTTTCTTTTCCCTCCCCTCCCCCACCCCTTTCTCTTTTTTCTCTATTCCTTCCCACCCCCTCCCTCTCTCCTCCCCCCTCCTTCTTCCTCTCCTTCCCTCCGTCTCCCCCCTCCTTCTCCAGTCTCTCAGGCTCCCTGTCCCCACCTCTGTCTCCCTCTCTCTCCCCCTCTACCTCTTCCTCCCTGTCCTTCCTCCTCCTCTCCCCACCTCTCTCTCTCTCTCTCTCTCTCCCTCCTCCTCTTCCCTCCTCCCACCTCTCCTACTATTTCCCCTGTACTCTTGCACTTTCCTCCTGGGAAGTGCACATCCCCAGAGAGGCAGAAGTTGGCCCCCACGGGGGGCGTTGCTTGGAGCCCCAGCTATTGAGACACAGTAAATGGAGGTGATGGGTCTTTCAGAGAAGAACCACCAAAATAGTGCCTTTTGTTCCCCACCCCACCCCCACATCTTTGGCTTCCTCTTCCTCCTTCTCCTCCTCCTCTCCCTCCTGCCTAGGACCTGAGTTGAACCCCCAACTGGAGGCAGCAGCCCAGAACACAAGCTGCCTGCCTTTCTGCTTGCTCCCCCCACCTCTACCCCCTCCAGTCCTAACTTACCCCTTCCTCCTGACCTCCAGTGTGCTTGGGGCTGACCTCCCAGGTCAGCAGGGGTGGTCATCCCTGGGCTTCCTTCCAAAGTGAACCACTGTCCTGGTCGTGGCCACTGTTCTTTTCTTTTGGGGGGAGAAGGGCTATAAGGGGAGTCTGAGCAAACGGAGAACATCACCTCCCATCCAACGCGACACACACATATAGGACCTCTTAATAATTCTCATGGCTCCTTAACACGTAGTGAACATTCACATCCAGAGAGAGAAAGGGGCCTAAAACTAAACTTTCTCTTCATTCCAATGCAGGCCTGTCTACCTAAAAAATTGTAAAAGGCAGTCTAAATAAAGAAACCCACATTTTTCTACTTACGTGTACTCTGCATCTCCCAGGAGATGAGAGAAATGTTTACAAAGTGACAAATTAAACCCTTCTATCCTATTTCTCCAGTGAGGTGGGACAGGGAGAAATGAGGTTGTTTCTCTGAGTCTGGATAGCATTTGGAACAGACAGGGGACCCCGTACTTTAGAGGGACCCCCTGCCCACATACCGCTCCACTCGCTCGCTGCTTACGGCCTAAGTCACACCCTATGAAACTCTTTTCTGTTAAAGATCCATAAATTAAATAAAGCCACCTGATGAAGTGGAGAGTAGTTGTCGAAGTGAAAGACGTGATCACTGTACCGTGGAAAACATAATGGTTGCTTAGATACTCAACTGTAATGCTAACATTCAAAGCCATCACATTATATGTTGAATTAAATATATATATTTGAGTAGGTGTTTTGGAGGGAACATCTAAAGCTAGAACAGAGTTTTGATGTTCCTAGTCTATGAGCCAAACGTAAAACAATCCTAACGTGAATAGTTAGGAGCCTTGAGTGAAGGGATAGTGCAAGGTGTCTCTTTACTGCTTCCGGGGGCAGTGGATGTCCTGAGATGGATCCGGAAGTTCTCTGAAGCTCAGCCCGGCGCCAGAGAAATGGTAAGTGTGCTTGGTTCCCTTCCCTTTTCCAAGTCCTAAGAAGAAGCCGGGGCCACATACAGACTACTCTGCACAAAACCTCAACTTTCTTCTCCTTTCCCTAAAGAGCTAGCCTTTGAGGTCCTCATGCAGATCCGAAACTGGGTCTGAAGACTTTCCAAAGAGAAAATGGTGGGGGTTGGGTGAGCCCCCCGAGAGCACTGACAGACCACAGACTTCTCAGCTTCTCAGAACGGCCGCCATGGTGTATTCTCTCCCTTGAACCAATCTGTTCTTGAAGGATTTTATTGATGCCTGTTGACCGCGTGGCACTATCTCACATATGATTTTACCTTAAAAAACAAAACAAAACAAAACTTCCAATCCATTTGTTTTAGTGTGGATTGCCCCAAAAGCAGACTCCGAGAGAAGGACAGGGGAGGAAGCATACAGTTTATTTAGGGTGTGATCCCAGGAAGGTGGTAGAAGTGAGGCAAGAAAAGGAGAAGGGACTGTAAAAGAGTGAATTGTCAAGGTTGCCGCCGTGGGCAGTGCAGTTCATTTCCACCTAGATGTTCTGAGAAGTGTCCCCAGTGCACTTGATGACACGGATGTTGATCTGTGGGCTCCGTCTGTCCCACTGGTCAAGGGTGGTCCCACGCGTGTGAATCCCCCTGCTCTTCTGAGCCTGACACTTGCCATGTAAGCCGTTACGGACCACGAGGGGTCCAGAGCAAAAGTGATGTGTGAATCATCATGTGTTGTCTGCCCAGCAAAGACACTAGCACTGCCCCTGGCAGCCAGGTTCAGTGAGTCAACTAGGAAGGAAGTTGAGGGGACATGCACAGAGTATTGACCGCGTCAGCGGCAATCTCTATGCATCTTGACCTTCCAGGAGACCAAAGTGATTCTGGGGGATAAAATTGTTCAGGGCTCTTCCCATAATGCAAACCTAAGATGTCAAGTGCTCAGTGCTGTTTGTGGATACCCCGTTTACTTGCTTGGCTCTTCTCTTCCTTCCATGTTATCGATCTTGGCCAGCAAGTGTCAAGGTTCCAAATTTCTAAGGCATAATATATTTTTTTACATATTTCCCGTTACTTGCAAACTCCAACTGCCTGTTAATCCTAAAAGCATTAAGAAATTTTGTTTTTAATCTAACATTGATGTGCTTAAGCTTGAGATGACTTTGAAGGAGACACAGCTGTAAATGCCACCAATGACAAATAGCTTTTACCACTCTTAGGGCTTCTTCGCACAGGTAGTGCCTTGATCACATTTCAAGAGTCACGAAGCATGTTCTGGAGAAGAACGTGTGTTTGTCACATAGACTCTGAATGAATGTGATGCGATCCGCACACTACAACACCTAGACTCTTCATGCCCAAGGGTTTTGTCCCCAAAAGTAGATTATCCAGCTTTGTTTGTATAGCATATAACTTCACAAATTACCTTCTGTTGTAATCTGAATCTGGGAACATAAAATGCCATCTTTGTTCTCTGGCAAGCACCCGCAGAAGAAAAGGGCAATAACTATGTGGAGTGAGTGGCAGCTATAAGAAATGTAATTATTCCTCAAAGTGCCATTTATAAGAAAATAAAATCAAAGGCAGCTTCAATCGCAAAAACAAATATCTCATGATTTCATTGCGATGAAAACGAACAAAAGCTGATTTTAGACAGTGATTTTTTTTAATTCAAATATCAGTATCTATCATTGGAGACACCTACCATTTCAACTCACTTACCCCTCATATGAATGTTTCAAGTTTATTTCAAAAATGCCTCCCCGTCACAATCTCAGGCAGTTTCTTAATTCTGTTACCCCTTCACTGAAAAGGCTTTGCTTCAAGCTAATTTTTCATAAGTCCTTTCTTCATTTTTATTTGCTGATCCTTGCAGAGAACGTCAGAATTTTGTCACTAAAGTACACCAGCAGTTATAGCGAGGCTGGTTTATAAAGAGCATTCTTTCCTTGATTTTGTTCAAATGCAAGTACTGATACAATTTGATGAAAGTAGCTGTAAAATATTCTGGGTGTGTGGGAGGTAAGAGTACGGAAGGGGGTTGAGAAATTCTAATCCTGCAGCTCTCAAGACTGTGAGAGTTGGACCCCATCTGGTGTAAATGGATTAAAAATCTTTTCTCATTTCAAAGGTTTGATCTCAACAAGGGCTTGATTTGATGAAATCAAAGTGGCAGCTTGGATTCGAAAACTATTTGGAGTGGAACTTCCTAAAGTTTACATGTAAGAGAAGAATTGGCAGAGGTATAAATGTGGAGTGACCATGTATTTATATGTGTGTTTCACTGGAGGTCTGTTTGCAGAGAGAAGAAGGATGGGGGAAAATACTTGAGAGGGAGGATAAGTATCAAGTGACTTGCGTAACAGAAAGATGTTTTTATATGTCTTTATTTTGAAAGTGAAAGAGTACGTATGCTTTCAAAGGACAGTCTCTTTCTGCAAAAGCCATTGTATATGGTATCTTCCCTTCCTCCTCCTTATCCTTTTCCTGACATATACTGCCAGACCTTTGTACTTCAGGTTACCGTCCCCTTTCTTGTGTGCTATCATTAGTGACAAATACCCCACATTGGCACAGAACAGAAGACAAAAACAAAAGGATGGGCCATTGCTAGATGCTAGATAAGTTGCGGAACTAAGAATGGCCTACCTGTGTGGTCTTTACAACCTAAGTTCTTATGTGTTGCAAGCAGTGCTTTGTTAGAAAGGAATTCACTTTCCTTCAGCTGGGCTGGGGCTGTTATTTGTCTCACTGATAATTTGCGACTCTGTTGTCTCTGGGATGATCCAGGAGTAGTTTGGCATAATTTCCCATCAGTCCTCCCCCCCCGGCCCCCCCACCTCACACACTATGGTTAACAGAATCTCTGACAATTTCTGTCTTTGTCAATAGACACAATCTACACAACATTTACAATAGAAAAGATGTCAGAAAAAAAATCTGATTTGACGTTCTGCACAAATTCTGGGATGATGCTAGAGGCTGGCAACATGGCAGTGATAGATATGACACCTGATGAAACAGAAAGCAGTGGCCTAAGTTGTCCGTGCTGCTCAAAGCTGGCTGCAAAAGTCACTGAACAGCATTCTTTTATATGCATAAGAACGCTGTCCCCCCAAGGTGGAAATTAGGCACCTTTGGACATTTTATAAACTGTTTTAGGCTTTAAGTTCACACTCAGTTCTATATCTTGAATATAAAGAGTTTATCGAAAACATTAGGTCTACTACCAAAAAAAAAAAAAAGCAATTTAAATTCCATAACACACGTTCATCCTGGCTGTGCTTACTAGCCACTCAACTCTTTGCTCTCCCCTGCATATTTGCTTTCCCCTATGGTTATTTTATCATCTACATGTGGGACTATAATTATTGTATAGAAAATAAATTGAGCATTTCTTTCATAAAGTAAAGGTACTGAATTTGTTTTCTAGTGCCACAGTAACAAATTACCATACGTTTTGTGGTTTAAAACAATACAAATTTGTTATCTTACAGTTCTGGGGGTCAGAAACTTGAAATGAATCTCTCTGGACTAAAAACCAGGTTGTTTCTCTGAGTTCTAGGGGAGATTCCACTTCCTTGTCTTCTTTAACTTCTAGAGACTGCAAACATTCTTTGGCTCATGGCCCCCATCCATCTTCAAACCCAGCAATTGTATTGGTCCTACATCCTTCTAGAACTGTCCATTCTCCTGCCTCCTCTTTCACTTGTGAGTACCCTTGCCCTTACATTGGACACACCGAGGTAATAATCTCTCCATCTCAAAACCCTTACCCTAATCACATTTGCCAAGTCCCTTTTGCCATATATTTCATGGCAGGTTCTGGTGATTAGGATGCGAATATCTGGGGGGAGGGGGAGGGGAGCATAATTCTGCCCATGACAGGTACGTAAAGTAAAACACACACCCTGAGGGGCGCCTGGGTGGCTCAGTTGGTTAAGCGTCTGACTTCAGTTCAGGTCATGATCTTCCAGTTCATGGTTTTGAGTTCCACATCGAGCCTGAAGCCTGTTTCGGATTCTGTGTTTCCCTCTCTCTCTGCCCCTTCCCCACTCATGCTCTCTCTCTCTCTCTCAAAAATAAACAAACACAGAAAAAAATTAAAAAAAAACAAACACACACACACCCTGAAAAAAACATTACTCTATCAGACAGGTTTTAGTATGCTAAAGTTATTCTTTACCCTATTACCTAAACTTAATCAGTCCTACTACCTAACTAACTTAGTTTCACCTGAAGAAAGTTAGGGATATATTAACTTTCTGGAGTATTTAATGAGTACCCGAGCGGCTTCAAAGTAATGCTATGGCTTTCAAACTTTTAGCTTAGATATTTATTCACTGCAGTTCACAGTGATAAGTGGACTAAAGGTGACATCCCTTACAAAAATGTCTCATCTTGGCATATGTCAACAAAATGAACAGTCAGGTTTTGCTGGGTAATTCTGTTTATGGATATAATCAAGATAAGGAGCATGCCAGTGCCAGGATACCAGTTGGTCATCACAGATATTTGGCCCTGGCTCATCTAACGCCATTTCAGGCGTGAAAAATCAGCTCTCAGAAGTTCAGTGAATGGTGGATTCATAGAAGGGTGGAGTGAGGACTTCTATGAATCTGATCTGCCTTAAAAGCAACAAAGACATTGGCGAAACTTGTCTAGGTCAACATTTTCATGACTCTGAAAATTATCAGTTGGCCTACAACAATACGGTGTTTATTGAAGAGAAAATGCTGAAGGTTATTAAGAACAGCAGGGTTTGTGGTATTTTAAATTTCCCCTATTTCCATTCCCTTCTCCCTACCTCCTGGTAGCCTTGAACAATAGCCTCACAACTACAGTAGCAGCTATTAGGGAGGAAAGTCCAGGTGAAATCTTATACCTAGAGCATTCTCACTGTTTGGCCTGTCTTGCCCCTCCATGGAAAAACACAATCTGCCGAAATATCTTTATTTGGCCTGACCCAGAGCTCACTCCACAAGAAAAATCCTCCCACCGGGGCATTTGTTAAAAACAATCAGAGGCAGGGGCGCCTGGGTGGCGCAGTCGGTTAAGCTTCAGCCAGGTCACGATCTCGCGGTCCGTGAGTTCGAGCCCCGCGTCAGGCTCTGGGCTGATGGCTCGGAGCCTGGAGCCTGTTTCCGATTCTGTGTCTCCCTCTCTCTCTGCCCCTCCCCCGTTCATGCTCTGTCTCTCTCTGTCTCAAAAATAAATAAAAAACGTTGAAAAAAAAATTAAAAAAAAAAAAACAAAAAACAATCAGAGGCAGTTTTTTATCATTGCAGCTGCCTGAGGGCGCCATACCTATTAGGGTAAATAAGAGATTTGCCAAAACCTAAAAGGAAGATTTAGGGAGGGATATGTCACTAGGGCGCTTTGAAAACCTCTGAGACATTTCTGAGGATTTACAAGGCTGTGTGCATGTGTAGTGCTGGGATCCTAACCAGGAAAGATCCGAGAGGGCCCCAGACCATCACCTCTACCTGACCTTGAGGCCCTACACAAGCAGGAAGTGAAGACTAAGGTAGAGTTGTAAAATATTGGAGCATCAAGTGTTTATCTCAGTACCCGCTCAGAGCCCTTCAACAAAGGATGAAATACTCACTGGTTTAACGTATGTGATAAATACATTACCTGATCGCTAAGCAAGACTTCAGTGACTGCACACTACCAGGGATAAAAATTGTTAAGGAATATTCCAGGGAAGTTATTAAATAAACACTCAGTAGCAACAACAAAGCAACAATTAAAAAAAAAAAACAACCTGTGGGTGGGAGTGCGGGTATTCTGATTTCCAGAGTAGCCACAATATATTACCCAAAATGTTCAGTTTTTAATAAGAACGTTATGATATACAAAGAAAAAGGAACGTATGGTCCATACAGGGCAGAAAGGGGGAGAGACAGTCCACAGAATGTGTCTCTAAGGGGGCCCAGATATTGGATTTACTAGAAAAACCCTAAAGGAAATCATGTCTAAAGAAGTAAAGGAATGTATGATAACAATGTCTCACAAAATAGAAAGTATCAATAAAGGATAGAAATTGCAACAGTAGAGAACCAAATAGAAATTTTTGCTTTGAAAATATACTAACAAAAGTGAAACATGTACTAAAGGAACTGAAAAGCAAATATAACCTGGAAGAAGAGAGATCAGAGACTTTAAGACAGGTCACTTGAGATTGTTCCATCTAATAAATAGGAAACAAAAAATTTTTTTAAAAATTAAAATTAACAGAGTTATAAGACACTATTGAGCAGGGGTGCCTGGCTGGCTCAGTTGGTAGAGCTTCTGACTCTTGAACTCAGAGTTGTAAATTTGTGTGTAAATTTAAATCTCCACATTGGATGTAGAGATTACTTAAAAATAAAATCTTAAAAAAAAAAAGACCCCACTCAGCATGCCAACACATGCATAATGGGAGTCCCCAAAAGAGACAAGAGAGAGAAAAGAACAGATAGAATATGTGAAGCTGATGGCCAAAAACTTTTCAAATTTGATGAGATTAATTGAGATAAATATGAGAGATTAATTTGCAAGATACTCAAAAACTCCAAGGAGGGTAAACACAAAGGATTCACACCTAAACACGTTACAGAGAAACACAGAAACAACTCTTTCTGTTAGGCCATTATTAACCTGATACCAAAAGCAGACAAAGACATCACAAGAAGAAGAAAACCAGCCTTACAGACCAATATCCCTTATGAATATAGATGCTAAAATCCTCAACAAATACTAGCAAACTGAATCTATCAACATATAAAAAGGATTATACATCATGGTTAAGTAAGATTTATTTTAGGAATGCAAGGTTTGTTTAACATATGAAAAATCAATGATGTTTGGAGAATAAAGGACAAATGTCATATGATTGTCTGAACAGATGGAGAACAAGTGCTTGACAAAATCCAGCAGCCTTTCATGATAAAAACACTCAGAAAACCAGGATCAGAAGGCAACTTTTTCAACCTGATAAAGGCTGTCTACGAAAACCGTAGAGCTAACATACTTAATGTTCATGATTTCAATGCTTTTCCCTAAGATCAGGAACAAGACAAGAATGTCTGTTTTTGCCACTTCTGGTCAGCATTGCATTGGAGGTGCCAGTCAGAGAAGTTAAGGAAAAGATAGAAAAGCCCTACAGATTGACAAGGAAGAAGCATTATGCTATGTTATGATGGCATTACGTTATATTATGTTAGAGGCAATGTTATTTCTTCACTCTTTTTCTTTTTAATTTTTTTTTTAACGTTTATTTTTTTGAGAGACAGAGAGAGACAGAGCATGAGTGAGGGAGGGGCAGAGAGAGAGGGAGTCACAGAATCGGAAACAGGCTCCAGGCTCTGGGCCATCAGCACAGTTAAGTGAGCTTGCAAGCTACAAGACCAATGTAAAACAATCTATTATATTACTCTTCACTAACAACGAAATTCCAAAAATCATAAAAGAAAGTAAGGAAATAATTCAATTTAGAATAGCATTACACATAAAATACTTAGGAATAAATTTAACAAAAAACTTTCATCTCAGATCTACAGATTTTGTTGGAAGAGACCCAGATACATGAAAAAAAAAATCTCATGTTTGTAGATCAGAAGACTTAAAAGTGTCCAGATGAGAGTTCTCTGAAAATTGATCTGCCAATGCAATGCAATCCCTATCAAAATACCAACTGACTGTTTTTGTGATTATGGGTATGGACAGGCTGACTTCAAAATCTTATGGAAAGGCAAGGGACCCAGAAGAGCCAAAACAATCTTGAAAAAGTGCAATGCTGAGAGACTCCCTCTTTCCCAAATGCAGAACCTATTATAAACTATAGAAACACGAGACATACAGGTTAGTGAAATGGAATTGAAAGTCCAGAAGTAAACTCTTACGTTTATGGCCAACTGAGGGTTCCAAGGCATTCAGTAGATGAAATAATCTTTCAACAGATGGTTCTGAGACAACTGAATATTCTGTGCAAAAGATTGAAGTTGGATCCCTATCTCACACTATAACAAAAATTAAATCAAAATGGGCCATATGCTAAATACCTAAATGTAATAGCTAAGGCTATAAAACTCTTAGAAGAACACATCAAAGTAAATCTAATAAACTTAGGTTAGATAATGATTTCTCAGTGATATCACCAAAAGCACAAGTGACAAAATAAAACACAGATAAATTAGACTTAATTTAAATTAAAAAAAAACAAAAAAACTTCTGTGCTGTAAAATGTTAGCATCAGGAAATTGAAAAGACAACTCACAGACTGGATAAAATATTTACAAATCTGAGCACAAGGGATTTGTGTCCAGAATATATTAAAAACTCATAACTTAACAATCAAAAGACAAATAACCCTATTTAAAAATAAACAAAGGATTTGAATAAACATTTCTCCAAATAAAATGTACAAATGGTCAAGACACACAAGAAAAAATGCTTAATATCATTAGTCATTAGGGAATTAAGTTATAATAACAATGAGATACCATTTTTTACCACAAGGATGACTACAGTGAAAACCACCATTACAAATGACGGTGAGGCTGTATGGTAGGTGGAAGTTTCTAGGTTGCTGGTAGGAATGTTAAGCAGTGCATTGGAAAACAATTTGACAGCTCCTAAAAAGAAGTTAGGCATAGTTATTATTTGACCCAGCATTTCCATTTCACGTATTGCCTCAAAGAAGTGAAAATACACGTTCACACAAAAACTTATGAATGAATGTTCATAGCTGCATTATTCGTACTAGCCAACAAGTAGAAACAACCCAAATGGCCAACAACTGAGGAGCGGACATACAAAATGAGGTATGTGTCTGCAATGGGATGTCATCTGGCCGTAAGAAGGAATGAAGTTCTGACACATGCTAACATGGATGGACGCTGAAAACGTTATGCTAAGTGAAAGAAGTCAGGCACAAAATAACACATATTATATGATCCTCTGCGTATGAGATGTCCAGAACAGGAAATCTACAGAGGCAGAAAGTGGATTAGTGATTCCTTAGGACTGGAGAGGGAGGGGCTATGGAATGAGTAAAGAATGAGTAGTGATGAACACTTGCATTACTTTTTAGGGTGATGAAAAACTCTGAAATGAAATAGCGGTAATCGTCGCACCATCCGGGGCACAAACTAAAAGCCACTGAGTTGTACGCTGACAGTGACTGTAATTCTGTTTGCCTGCCCATAAATGATTGTGGTTCAAGGTGTGTTTGTTGTCTGGCTGGTTGTTTGGTTGGCGTGTGCTATGAGGGAAGGATGTACTCTGCCATCCTCGGGGAGGGATGAGATGATTTGGGAAAGTGTCTGGAAGTCACGAGACCCAAGTTGGTTTTGAAAGGGTGAAAAATGGGGATTGAGCTGCAGGACGCTGGGGAAAGGAAATGTAGAAGAACAGGAAAGGAGTCTCTGACCGTTTCTCACGAGCCTGTCTCGAGCATCCCTGGATGTTATTATCAGTCCTAAGTATCAGTCATCTGAAGTTGGGAAGGGCTGTGTGTAGTGAGGATGTGCTCCGAGTTTTCCATTTATTTTCAAAGTGTAGGGGATCCAGTTGGGAAGGTGCATCCAGAATGATCTAGATTTGCAAAAAGAGCAGGTTTGGAAGGTCCACCAGGAAGCGGAAGCTGAAAAAGTACATGAGATACACAGGTAGGGGCGCCTGGGTGGCTCAGTCAGTTACACCGCTGACTCTTGATTTGCGCTCAGGTCATGATCTCACGGTTCGTGAGTTCAAGCCCCACATTGGGTTCTGCGCTGACAATGCAGACGGAGCCTGCTTGGATTCTCTCTCTCCCTTTCTCTCTGCCCCTCTTCAGCTTGTGCTGTCTCTCAAAATTAATGAATATACTTTTAAAAAAAAGATACACAGGCAGTCGAGTGACAAAGTTATTGAATCCTTACTACACATAAGCCACAGTGAAATATCCAGCATTCTGCGCCTGTGGCGAGTACAGGTTCTATGTGACTGTGTTTGTGAGTATACGCGTGTGCAGTGGGTGGTTTATGTGCATATGTGTGCATGTGCATGTGCATGCATGGGTGTGTGTGCATGTGTGCGGCATGTGTAGCTGGTGAAAGCCAAATGTTCTTTATTCGCCTATTTGAAAATGCATCACAATCTCACTTTTATTAGGCTGGAATGCTGTCCACTAAAGATTATTTTATAATTTCAACTAATGCTTACTTTTTTGTTTGTTTTGAATGGACTTTAGTTTTTAGAACAGAAACGGATTTACAGAAAATTTAAAACAACAGTGGAGAGAAGTCTCATCTGTCTCGTCACCCAGTTTCCCCTGCTGTGAACATCTTACATTTGTGTGGTATATTTGTTACAATCAATGAAACAACATGGATCAATTACTATTAATGAAAATTCATAGTTTGTTAGATTTTCTTTTCTTTTGGCCTTTTTTTTTTTTTCTGTTCCAGGATTCCCATCCAGGATATGTTATATTTACTTGTTATGTCTCCTTAGGCTCCCCTAGGCTGTGACAATTTCTCAGACTTGCCTTGTTTTCTATGACCTTGATAGTTTTGAGGGGTACTGGCCAAGTATTTTGATGCTTTACTTTCTAAAACAGCAAAAAATTATTATAACAACTAACGCTTGCTGAGCATTTCATTTACGGTGTCTCTTTTGATACGCACTGTCCTTTCTGTCTTTGGAGGATTACCATTTTTACGATTTCACAGGTGGGGAAACTGAGGCTTTCTTTTCTTTCCCATGACACGTTTCACTGGACAAGGCCGAAACTGAGTTAGGGCAGGAGGTTGAGGACAGAGATGCATATTTTAAACCTTAAAAGCAAGTTTCCTTTTCTGCACTGCAGCCCTCAATGACTTCCAATTATCTCTGCCCAGAGGGCAAGCAGACCTTTTCTAAAAAACAATTTACACCTTTGAAAGTTGCCAGATTGTGAGGTTGCTGATCTCGTTCTTTCAGAAGCCTGCTTCTCCTTCCTCCACGCGGGTCTCGGGTCGCTCACAACGCAGGTTGCAACAGTATGTCACGCCACAGAGACCTGGGAAGACTGTCCCCGTGTCAGATCCTACAGCGACAGCAGAAAGCGGCTGGCTGACTGATGGCTCAAGCCCCACCCCTCTCCTTCAGCCCAGCCGCTTACAGGGCAGTCACAGTTAAGCCAACCGTCTGACCATTTTTTCATAAGCGAGCAGATAATAATTCAAAGGGCCGGGCCAAAGCAACCTCTCTGAAAAGATCTTATGAAATCATTTCTTTTTGCAAATCCATAAAAATCGCCTCGGACTCCTTATCAATAGGAAGGCTTAGAGGGAGCGCAGAAGTCGTTGGATTATGATGTGCTCGTTTTAATGAAATTCCTCTCCTGCTGAGAAGTTCCCTGCAGATTTTCCATATTTCAGCCTGGGAAAGGTTTGATGCTTTCCTGCCAGTGCCAACAGTTAATTGAAAACATTTCAGGATAAATTCAGCTCTGGGGCCAACGCTTGGAGCCCGTCATTATTCTTAGCAATAATAGAGGAGTAATACAATTATTAATAGGCATGTTGTATCCTCTTAAAGTGCCCGTGGGTTTATGAACCGTGTCTTCGATATTCTTTCTAAAACTCCACACAAAACCTTGAGCTAAGAGACTGGGAACTTAGAAGAAAAAGAAGCTTGGCTGCTAAATTATATAGTTCGGCTCTTCCTGTTTTGTAGTGGATGCATGGTGGTAGATGATTGCTGTTTTTCCCCAAAGTGCTATTTTCAAATCTAGCATTGGGTTTTGAGAAATACACCCTTATGGATATTAAAAGAGAATGTCTGTAAACAATGGCAAAACCATTTACACAGCTGTAATTGTATGATGTTTTAAGATGCTGCGCGCTGGGGAAACTTACGTTTTGACACCATCTATCAAAATTGAATTGGCCTTCAATGAAAAATGCAGCCTGTTTTTCCCTCTGCCTGCTATTTGACTATCTCCTAAACTTAGGCAACATGGAGTGTTAATTCTTCTGTTAACACCTTCCCATCTTATTTGAAAACCTGTGATCAGATCTTTTCTTGAAACTTAATCTCTCTGGGGTTCTTGTGAACACGTTAGAATCAGAATCACATCCCCGTCCTGGGTGCTGTCTGGTGAAAAGAGCAACCAACACCGTCCAGCCTTCCAGGCTTACCACCCTCTCGCTAGGACTCACAGACAAAGTGTGTACGAAGGAAAGGTTGTCACACAGGGTATTAGCGTATTAGCAGTATTATTTTCAAGAGCAACACTACAGCTTTGAATCTCTAAGACAGCATTCAAGTGATGTACCAACTTTTTGCTTTCTAAAAATTCATAAGAATTTTACCTACATGCATACATTTAAGATGTACTTTTTAGTTACTATATATCCATTTTATTTATTTATTTATTTTGAAGTTTAGGGGCGCCTTGGTGGCTCAGGCGGTTGAGCGTCCGATTTCAGCTCCGGTCACGATCTCGCGGTTCGTGAGTTCGAGCCCCGCATCGGGCTCTGTGCTGACAGCTCAGAGCCTGGAGCCTGCTTCGGGTTCTGTTTCCCCCTCTCTCTCCGCCCCACCCCTGCTTGGGCTCTGTCTCTCTCTTTCAAAAATGAATAAACATAAAAAAAAAAATTTTATTTATTTATTTATTTATTTATTTATTATTTATTTATTTTATTTATTATTTATTTATTTGTTATTATTAATAAATAAATATTATCAAAAATGAATAAACAAAAAATTTTTTAAATTAATTAATTTATTATTTTTAAAATTTTATTTATTTATTTATTTTATTTATTATTTTTTATTTATTATTATTAGTAAATAAATAAATATTATATATTTATTTATTTTTAATTTTTAAATTGTTTTTTGAGAGAGAGAAAGAGCAGGAGTGGGAGAGGGGCAGAGAGAGAGAGAGAGAAAGCAAGAAACTCAAGCAGGCTCCAAGTTGTCAGCACAGAGCCCTATGTGGGGCTCAAACTCACAAACCGTGAGATCATGAACCGAGCTGAAATTGAAAGAGTCAGACGCTTAACTGACTGAACCACCCAGGTGCCCCAACATACCCATTTTCTGCCTAGGGAAAACAGACTCACAGTGTAAGTGGCAGGAGGGGTTACAATTCTCACATGCTCCTGTTTCTTCTTGGACTTCCTTTCTAGAGGGTAAGCTCATTAAGGGCAGAGAGAGTTCCATCACTGCTTTTGTCTCCTCTGCCTAGAAATGATACTGAACTTTCACTGAATAAATGACTGAATTTTCTGGCTCTTCTTGACTCTTGCTTTTACTTGGGGAAACAAACCCAATTAGAAGTAATTTTCTACTTCATTAAACTATGATGGCTTGGTTTTTGTGGTGAGTGGTTCTATAATAAGATCATTTTAATTCAAGATGCATAACAAGTGCTTTGGGGATATTCTCTTAGATGTTAGCCAGGAAGGTTACTGCTTCCATAGGGGGATTTAAGGACTCTTCCTAAAACTACACCAAAAGATGCTTCTGCTCCATCCATGGAAGCCCGTCATCCTTCAGCTTATATGGGTGTTCCTCAAAGTGTGGTCAATAGAATCTGTGGGGATGTTGGTCAAAAACAGTTTCTCGTGCCCCAGCCCGCAGAGGTTCTGAGTCAGTAGGTATAAGACAGAAGCCCAGGAATCTGCTTTTGAACAGGCTCCCCAAAGAATCTTACGCCCGCTGCAGTATGGGAAACGCTGGGTTAAAGTTTTGACCCCTGTGATTGAAGATGGCCTGAGAAGGAGCCATCGTCATCCACAATGTGATACTATCATATGCTGTGATAGTTACTTTAGGGGAAATGAGCTTTCTCGAAAACGAAGCCTAAGGAATACATCTGCAGTAGCTGGAAATAAATCAAAACAGTGAAAGAAATAAAAATTTGACTGCAAGCCTGTCACCTCTTTTTCTTAAACAGAAATTGTCTCACAGTTCTGGAGGCTGAAGTCTGCGATCAGGGTAGAGAAGGGTGGAGTCCTTCTGGGGGCTGTGAGAAGGATCTGCTCCATGCCTCTCCCCTGGCTTTTGGTGGTTTGCAAAGCATCACCCCATCTCTGCCCTCCTCGTCGCGTGTGCAGGTGTGATGGTGTCCAAATTTCCCCTTTTATAAGGCCACCAGTCATGTTGGTCCATTCCCGTATGACTTCTTTTTAACTTCACCGATTACATCTGCAATGACCCTATTTCCAAGTCAGTTCACATCCTGAGTTACTGGCAGTTAGGACTTGCACATACAAATTTAGAAGGGAGAGACCCGATTTAAGGAAAAAACATCCTCTCTCCTGGACAAGTAGGCACCAGGGACACTTGAACTCGGTGGGGCCGATGCCAGCCCCAGGGCAGGTTTGTCACCTCTGCGCGCTGGGGGCACAGAAGTGTCCCTGTGACAGCAGCCACATCAAGAGTGAAACAGACTGTCCAATAGAGTCTCAGCCTGAACTAGTGGGTAAAGGGTATATAGTGGGGGAGTGAAGCCACTGGCAGAAGAACTGAGGAGACCAGAGTAGCAAAGACTGAAGCACATAAACTAAGGAGGAGGACAGAGAAAGTACTGTTCCCGGGGCCATCGCAAAATTTCTATATGCAGAAGCTTAGGGGCACCAGTGACGAGGGAGATTGGGAAACTTCCCTCGAAACGGTGCTGACTTAGCAAGCATCTTATCATTTCCACACAGCTCATGTCAACATTTGTTTGGATGGCTGGCGGGGGAAGTTGAGAGAACTATGGGGGGAGCAGTAGCACCCCTCCCCTTGTGCCGTCCCTGCTATCCTCTGCTGGCCAGTGATGGTGATAGCGACCAGGGTAATTATGCATGTTTTCGCAGCGTGTAGCTTAGTTCCTGGTACCTATGAAATACCTTAATGAATATTGGTTGAATGAGTAGCTAAGGCCTCACTGAAGACCAAGCATGTTTGCTTCCTGGGACAAACATTCTCACCGATGACATCGCGAACAAATTAAAGTCAAATGGCAGGCCTGCAGTGTGCTTAGTTGCCAAAAAGAATTTATTCCAAAAGGATTAATCGGATTGTCTCCGGGATGTTTTATAGAATCCATAATGGGAAGGGAATGTTCACTATGAGAGCCAGCAAGGGAGGCTAGATGCTGGAGTCACACATAAAGGATCCTTAAGTTTTATCGCTAACCAAAGCTACCTTGGCCACTCTTTCCCAATGGGGAAATATTTATATCAGAAGCTGGAGAAAACTTTTGAGGAACCGATAAGTTTGAAGTAACCCTGTCCCTGTGACCGGGATAGCATGATTTGTGGCTCCAATAATCACAATATTGTTTCCCATTTGACTGGGTGTCTGTGTGATGCAGGATCAACTTTATAGGAAGAACTCATTTGGTCAGCATTCTCCCCTCTTCTGGAGCTATTAGGGTTGATAAGATCATCTCCATATTCCAGTGACAGTAACAGCTATCATTCACTGACCATCTGCTCGTGTTCCTGCACATGAAGATACAAAACCTCCATTCCTGGTTCTTTAGGGAGTCCTGGGTTTTCTATAAGAATCCACTCAGTTCTGGGGCGCCTGGGTGGCTCAGTTGATTGGGCGTCCGACTTTGGCTCAGGCATGATCTCACAGCTCATGAGCTCAAGCCCCACGTCGGGCTCTGTGCTGATAGCTCAGAGCCTGGAGCCTGCTTCAGATTCTATGTCTCCCTCTCTCTGTCCCTCCCACACTCAGGCCATGTCTCTGTCTCTCAAAAATAAAGTAACATTAAAAACAAAAAGAACCCACTCAGTTCCTAGGGCACCCTTTTCCCCACTAGTCCCCTCTGCATCTAATTTTCTGTTTTTCCTGTGTTCTCATTCCCCACTTTGCCTTTTGAATCTGTTTATCTACTCCAGCTGTTAATCCTCAGTGAGGAGAAGCTCTGTCTTCTTGAAGCACACCCCCACCCCCATCACTTTAAAAAATCAAGAGTATCATGAGGGGACGGCGATGTGGGGTAGAATGTTATAAAAGTTTCGTAGGAAAAAAAATAGAAAAAAAAAAGAGTTTTATAGGTGAAGGGTATGCATGTTAAGTTCCATACAGCAGATAATTTAAGGAGATGTTAGATATTCCCTATTCTTGTTTCTTCTTGTTGTTGGATCTGATCTTGTTGTCCTCGTTCTCACTCTCTTCTCTTACTTCTGACTTCACCACTACAAATTATGGTTCATTTTTCATAAAAAGCATTTGAATTATCTTTCCGTGTTCTCCAGTCAACCTTTTCATTCTGAAGCCTCCCTCCCTGCCCTTGCCTCAACCTATCAATGTCCTTCCTACATACACAAATTCCTCCCTCCGAGGGACTTTGGTTCCAGCTGGGAAAGTAAGTTTTCTCACTTCCCTTTGATCTCATAACAATTCTCTAAGGAAGATAATTGATTACCACTGTTTTGCCTCTCTGCAAAGAAACCAGTAATATGTATTGTGCACTCTAAGTACAGATAGATTGCAAAGAAAAAATACCAGTAACAAAGCAGAAGAAACAATTTATATGATGTATTGGAAGAAGGAGGAAAGGCTGAGGAAAAGTTATTGTTTTCTTTAAGACGACAGAACAGAAACTGATTAACTTTCGGCATTGAGAGAAAATAATGGTTGTATATGGGTTAAATTTAAGGATGAACCCTGGAGAAAAACAAAAATGCAATGTATGACTTCTAAACAATTAGGGACGGGGGAAGACAGTAAAACATGACATGATTAACTCAAGGAAGGCAATCAAAGTGGGAGCAGAGGGAAAACAAAGTAAGCATGGTGAATTTAAAGTACAAAATAAGAAGATAAGAATGAATTGAAACCAACCAGTAACCAGTAAATGTAAATAGATTTAAATTGCCCATGAAAAGATACAAGCTCTATTGGATTAAAACAAACAGTATGGATCAACCAACCAATGAAACAAAACTCACCCCACCCAACTATGTGTTCTTTATAAAAACTAAAATAAAAGAACATAAAAGGATTGAAAATGAAGAAATATAAGAAGTTATATCACACCCTGAAGAGTGTTAAAATGTATACGAGTAGGGTGAAGCAAATTATGAAATAAGAGGTGCATTTTGATTTTATTTAAATTACAGAAAATATTGGAAGGTAATATGTAAATGGCACAGATTATCTCTATGTATTATTATTTTAGGCGCTTTTTATTTTCATCTTCTTGATTAACTTTATCTTCTACACTTTCCATGTGTATGCATTACCCCATAAAAAAGAAAAGGCAAAGTGAGGTTTACTTCACAAAAAATAAATAGCATAAGTTAACAAAATAAAAGCAGATGCAGCAGCATTATGATAAGAAAAGAAAACAATAAAAAACAGAGGTCACTGAAAGGGCAAAGTGTTATGGTTCATGTTGTTAGAATATATTTTGAGTCATAAAGATAAAATGGTCATGTAACTAAGTGCATTTAACACCAAGCTTTCAAAACAGATGTGCACCACTTGATAGGAACCAAAGGAGAAATTAATGAATCAACTTGGATGATTCCACAGAATCCACAATAAAAGACTTTAACATAACTTTTTGAGAAAACAACAGAAAAAAAGATACAGAGAATTCTGATAATTAAATCAATATACCAGTAAATGGAGGGGCAGGGGGTGAGTGAAATAGGTAAAAGGGATTAAGAATACACTTATCTTTTATATTAATTTTTTAAAAAGTCATCTCTACACCCCACAACAGGGACTCACACCCATGACCCAAGATGTCATATAAGATGTTCTACAGATCGAGGCAGCCAGGTGCCCCAAGAGTACATTTACCCTGATGAACACTGAGTAATATATAGAGTTGTTGAATTGCTATATTTTACACCTGAAATTAAAATAGCACTGTATGTTAACTACGCTGGAATTTATAAATAAACAAATAAACAAACACGAAAATATGAAAATAAATTGATATACCATTGTAAAAAAGGATCCTAACAGAATCACAGATTGCACCCTCCTTTCTTACGGACCTAAAATATGCACAAAATCTTTGACCATACTCATAGCCATAAATGAAATAGCATTAAGTTGCAAAAAAAAAGCAGAAATTAGTAGACTCTGTTCATTAATCATTTTGATTAAGATTATATAATGAGAAAATTACACCTAAAAACTTAAAAACATAATCTCGATAATTCTGAGGTTAAAGAGCCAGTCAAAATGGGAAGGAGGTACTCTTTGCAATGAATGACAATAAGGGAATAACACATTAGAGTCTGTACAATGTGACCTAAAAGTTGTACAGAGGAAAAGTAGTTTCAATAAATCAATTTATTAGAAAGCATGAAAAAATTAACATAAATGAAGTAGCCGTTTAGTGCAGAAACCCGAGAAAAGAAGAAAACTAAAAAATAAAGTAGAAGAATGAAATGAATAAAGGCATAGCTGGAATTAATAACAGAAGAAACAATCACAGCATGAATTTCATAGATGAAACTTAAAATTTGCTTCTTGAAAGGACCAATAATATAAACAAAATTTCAGAAGAAAGAAGGTATGTAAAAAGTTAAGAAAGAAGGAAGATAAAGAGAATTTGAGATTAAAAATATGAAAGAGAATATTGTGTGCAATATAATATTAGTATGTTAAAAATATGAATGAAAGCAACTTTATTTTATGAAAGTATAAAT